>NC_135662.1:20060653-20360653 GCF_964188315.1 Podarcis muralis
GCAAACACTCTGCCATATTAAGAATGCTGCTCTTGTTTGGAATTGCACTTCTGGGTTCTCCTCACCCCAAATTAATCACCAAACATAGGATGTACCATACTATTCTGGGAATGTGCATGCTAGCCCTCAGAAGTGATTACCAGTACAGTGGTACCTTAGGTTAAGTACTTAATTCGTTCCGGAGGTCTGTACTTAACCTGAAACTGTTCTTAACCTGAAGCACCACTTTAGCTAATGGGGCCTCCTGCTGCTGCCGCACTGCCGGAGCCCGATTTCTGTTCTTATCCTGAAGCAAAGTTCTTAACCTGAAGCACTATTTCTGGGTTAGCGGAGTCTGTAACCTGAAGTGTATGTAACCTGAAGCATATGTAACCTGAGGTACCACTGTACAAGGCCCATTATCTGAAAGAGTGTTTCTAATTAGCTTTCTGTGGGAACAGGGGAGCGCTTATGGCCCTCCTGTTCAATACAACATGGATCTTGAGAACTTGCCTTTGAGCCTTCTCTGGGAATAGGGAGCCCAAGGCACCCCAGATGTTGCTGAACTTCAACTCTCACCAGCCACAACCAAACATGGAGAATCATCAGTGATGATGGAAGTTGTAGTCCAGAAACTTCTAGAGGACCACAGCTCTCCCACTCCGGTCCAAAACCCAAAGGCTCCCATTGGTAAATGAGCACACTGCAGTTCATCTGCTGACACGACCAAGAATGGATAGCCTGTGTGTGTTTACAGTCCTGTATCTCATGCAACCACCCTTCTGTTTTGTTGCATGAGGAAAGGGTCATTAACAGGGCTTTGTGGGAATGATATTTCTATAAAATTGCAAGTTCTGCAGGGAAGGGACTTGACTTCTTGGCATATGCTACTTTGTGAAGCACCAAGTTCATTAATGATACCATGCAATTACTCCCTCTTGCAGTGAATTCAGGTGTGAATGGAAATGTAGCCGCTAAGAAGCAAAAGGACTGTTGCCTGCATCCTGTGGGGAACCCCAACGTTTATAGAAGTACAAAAATGGGGGGATCAAAGGGGGCAGTCCCATAACCCCCAAAACCAGCCAAATGAGAATAGGGCAACACTCACTGGCCTATTGCAGGGGATGCGTGTCTGGGGGAAGGGGAATGGAATGTAGTATTCGGGGGGGGGGTCAGACCCAGCTGCTTGGAAAACATAAAGGTAAAGGTAAAGGTACCCCTGCCCGTACGGGCCAGTCTTGCCAGACTCTGGGGTTGTGCGCCCATCTCACTCAAGAGGCCGGGGGCCAGCGCTGTCCGGAGACACTTCCGGGTCACGTGGCCAGCGTGACATCGCTGCTCTGGCGAGCCAGAGCCGCACACAGAAACGCTGTTTACCTTCCCGCTAGTAAGCGGTCCCTATTTATCTACTTGCACCCGGGGGTGCTTTCGAACTGCTAGGTTGGCAGGCGCTGGGACCGAACAACGGGAGCGCACCCCGCCGCGGGGATTCGAACCGCCGACCTTTCGATCGGCAAGCCCTAGGCGCTGAGGCTTTTACCCACAGCGCCACCCGTGTCCCTTGGAAAACATAGAGTTCCACATTTATTGCAGTCTGCATCTGTATTGGAACTATTTTGAACTGTGTCTATATTTTATTATTTTTAAATGTTTGCATTGATTTCATATATGGAAATGTTTCTAATTGTTGAATGCATGGAACTTTTTTGATTGTTTGTAACCCACCCTGGGACCTTAGGGTAAAAGCTGGGGAAGAAACAGAATAAAGTAAAGAACCCTTTTGTTTATTAAGGTTCCACTTGTTTATGGATGTACCTGTTGAAGAGAAAGAGAGGGAGAGAGGGAGAGGGACAGAGAATAATACCTTCCTTGCCTCTGATGCTAAAGAGTTCTTTTCTGCTTGAATTTTGTAGAGAAACATTATTGCAGCAGGTTCAGGTGAACTTAAGGACAGCTGTGCTCTTTCCAAACTGTGCAGTTGACATGAGGCAAATTGCACGTATATATGATACGTGATTTGCAGCCAACTCAGGTACTGATGTTGGGATATAGGGTCCTGGCAGTCGCCTTGTGTGGCCTTAAATGACCTTTGAGGTCCACAACGCTTTCCCCACACTGAACAGAATTATCAACCCTCAATTAGACTCACCAAATACCTGATTTGATTCATTCATTTGTTAAGGTTCAGCGGCTGCTTGTATTTCAGTATTTGCTGTATTAAGCAGAAAATGAAGGCAGATTTTGTAACTGAGAGGGGCTTGGCAAAGGTACTGGCCACAGTCCCCCAAAAAATGCAAGTTAAGATTTCTGCATGGAATAATTATTTGGTATTCTTTTGTTTCTGAATAGCAGCATGTCACAAGTCACGCAGACAAGATAGCAAGCTGGTTGTTTTTTTTAACTGAGCGAGTGGAGGGCTAATTGATGTCTCTCCCCACCACGGCTGCACATTTAAAATTTGCATCGGATGCTGCTCTAAATATGAAAAATGTTCCACTCCATTCATTCAACGCTTTTGTGTGCAAATGAGAGGGCTTGTCATATCACAGCTGCTATATCTGTTTGGCTTTCAAACCAATGTTTTAATAAAAGGTTTCACTTTTAAAAAGGGGGGGGGGAGGGAAATCATCCACATCAGTGAAAACAGGATCCTTACATTTTTTTGCAATTCCAAAACCTATCAAACCACAATCAGTTGTATCCATTCATTTCTTTCCATTTGTGAGAGACTGATCTCCTGGAGGATTCCGCTGATGGAAGAAGAGAAGAGGTGATGTTAGCCTAGTCCCTTTCTCCTACAGCCCCCGCCCCATTTTCCAAACGGTTTCAGGCAGTCCTCCACCCTTATGGAGTAGATTTTCAGAAGCTGCAGATGGGGCGAAGGAGAAGTTCTGTTCAGCACTCATTTAAAGCAAAACCTATCAAATTCACACATTCCAAAGCAATATGTGAAGTGAAACACTACTGTCCTGCAAAATTCACACTTATCCAAATTTTGTAACGCAGGTCTTCACCTAATGTTCACAAAAATGCATATATTAGGGAAAACTGCTTTCAAATATGTGTATATTAATCAAAACTGTAAATCAGAATGTGTTCATCCGGAGAAATCCACATTAAATGCTGGTGAATTTTTATGATGAGTTAAATTAAAATAAAGTTGCCAATTGCTACAAAATGTGGAGAACTGAAATTAGGACTGGAAAAATCAGCAAGCAAGAGGACTAAAATTGACAGTTATAATTTGGAAGATAATTCGGCCTTTTTATTTTATTTTATTATTTTTCTTGGATTATGATTTGATATGTTAATTGGATGCCTTTTATTGGAAAGCTAATAAAAACGATCTAACAAAAAAATTGACCGCTCTATAGCTGCAGGGAATTTCAGGGGAAATTGACCAAAAAATAAAAATCCCATTAGTAGAAGCCTCTGCTAGATCAAAGACACCTCCACAAATGGAAGGGCACATATTATTTAACATAGGATGCAATTTGACCTTAACTCCCACTGTCCATGTAGGATTGAACTTTCATTGGAGGATTTTAAACAGAGGATGGATGACCATCTGTCAGGGATGTAATTTCTGCATTGCAGGGGGATGGACTAGATGACCCTTGGGGTCTCTTCCAACTCTACACAACTAGGACCTATGATTAAACACAGTGGGGTTTGCATTTGGATAAACCTGCATAAGATTGTGCTGCACGCCTGCAACCCCAAACATACTTCTCCAGGAGTAAGCCCTTTTTGAATTTACCATACTTTTCTGTGTATAAGACACCTCCATATATAAGACGCCCCCTATTTTGGGGGACTAAATTTAAAGAAAATGAGGAGAGATGGCCCAATGTTTTTGAGCTTTTTTTAGGGGGAATTGCACGTGAGCCATCACCCTCCAGCAGGGCTGTTGCTGGGGGGTGGCAGAGTGGGCAGCCGCTCCCCCCATGCCACTAGCGTGGGCTGCCAACCAACTAACTGGCAGCTCACAGCTTTCTAGAGTGCGCTCCTCCTGCAGCAGCATGGGTGGGAGGGGAGTTGCGCGCCCGCTAACCAGCTCGCAGCTCCCTCCCCCATCCATGTATAGGACGACCCCAGTTTTTTTACATGATTTTTGAGTCAAAAAAACCTTGTCTAATACACGGAAAAATAAGATAATCCTAGATACATTTGAGTAAATATTAGGAGGATTGTGTCAGAAATGCTTGCTAATAGCAGAAGATGCAAAACAGGCAAAAATCAAACACTTCTCCAAATAAAAACAACGTGACTTAAAAGTGGGTTGTGCCTGGCATGTTCCAAAGATTTACCATTATCCATTTCAGAACACAAAGGGAGAAATGTGTTGTGCGTATTCGGTCTGAATGATACTTGGGACCCCTGCACATCTCTTCCTTCGCAAATTGCATACCTTTCTGCAAAAGACTGCAGATGCTGAATGGCTCATCATGTTGAGATAATAAGCATTCCCTCTGACTCCCATTCCATCGCAGTGCCATTATAGATGTGCTTGTGGTCCTGAATGCATTATTTCTTCTATACAGCTACTGTATGTTGATCACACAGATATGATAGTCATTTTGAAAATTCCAGGAAGATTTAGAAATATTCTGGGTGGTTCCTCATTAGGACATCTCATTATATAATTATCACGTCTCATCGCTTCAAGCAGTATGATGTGGCAGGCACAGCCTTTCCTAAAAATAATTTTCTTGTTAGAGTAGCAGCTGAGAACCCTCTTTTAGGCTGCGGATTTGGAACTTGTTAAATGTAATTGTTTAATTGCACACTGGAAAATGCCTGCATGTGTATTGCTAAGGGTTTAACATAGGAAAATTCCATTGGGGTATACTAAAGCAAAGCAGAGCTCTCTAAGTACTTAGATGGGTTCATAATTAACTGTTGATGTGTTTTGCTCTTTCACGTGGTGTTTAACTTTAGATCACATGAATAAGGTATTTAGCTGCAAATCACCATTTTGAAGGGAATTGCCTTTGGTATTTTGTTTCCAGCCACATGAGAGAAAGATGTGCTAATGAGGTCTTTCTAGGAGAGATAACATTTCCAGCCAAAAAGAGGCTGTAGGAAGAGAAAGACTTTTGATTTCAGGTCCGTTTGGAGTAATCTAATATTACTAAGAAGACGAACCTATGCTTTGACAAGTATATGTCTTATGGAATTATCTGGATGTATCATTATTTGTCTTTGTACCTGTTATGAAGAAAGTTCTAGTTAGTAAAGCTTTTGAATCATATTTATGGGTCTGGACAAAAGAAGTCAGTTTTTATACATCCTATTGCTTCAAGTCATGCAATATTAATATCTGCAACAGAGCTGGCCCACCCTCCACAGGCCATTTTTCACAAATTTCAAGCTGGGAGCAAAGCAAAGGTTTGCCTCTAATCTTAGCACTGTAGTCCTACAGAACTAACCTTGGGGATAAGCTTCTGTTCTTTAAAAAGGTAGCAGGCAGACATTCATCTGTCATCTTAGTGCTGTGGGACCACAGTGCTAAGACTAGGGATATGATAAATTCAGCCAGTTTACTATTAAACAGCAGGCAGAGGATTATCTGCAATCTTAGTGCTGTAAGACTACAATGCTAAGATCAGAGTTCTAGTTGAGGTGACATGTGACCTGGCCTGCAAGGGATCAGGACAGGCAGGGCCCCACTGTTCCCTGAGCTGGGTGTGTGTGTCCTGAGACATATGGTGCTCAGGGTGACTTTTACCTGACCTATCTGAAGATGCTAGGGTCTGAATTTGGGACCTTTTGCATGCAAAGCATACAAAGCATGTGATCTGCCATTCAGCTATAGTCCCTCTGGCTTCCAATAAGAGTGACCACTAAATCTTTAGGTATCAACCTATACAGAAGTATAGGGAGAAAGTTATTTCTTAATTTCACAGAGAGAAATGACAATATGCAATATGGCTGTAACAATATACAGTGGTGCCCCGCAAGACGAACGCCTCGCAAGACGGAAAACCCGCTAGACGAAAGGGTTTTCCGTTTTGGAGGCGCTTCGCAAAATGAATTTCCCTATGGGCTTCCTTCGCAAGACGAAAGCCCATAGGGAAATCTCCGGGACAGCGGGGAAGCACAGCGCGTCTTCCCCACTGTCCTCGGACCTCCTCCGAAGCCTGGCGGCAGGGCGGGGACACCTCCTCCCGCTGCCCGGCTTCGGAAGGCTGCTCCGAAGCCGGGCGGCGGGGCGGGGACACCTCCTCCCGCCGCCCGGCTTCGGAAGGATGCTCCGAAGCCTGGCTGCGGGGCGGAGAGACCTTCTCCCCGCGCCAGCCTTTGGATGGCTGTCCTGAAGACTTGGGGTGGGAGAAGGGTTTTCCTTCCCACCGCCAACATTCAGAATGCTGTTCTGAATGTTGGCGGTGGGGAGGAAAAACCCTCCTCCCACGCAAGCCCCGGGAACAGAGGAAAAGCGCTGCGCGCCTTCCCCTCTGTTCCTGTACCTGTCCTGAAGGCTTGCGGTGGGGAGAAAAGCCCTTCTCCCCACCGCCAGCTGAAGGCTTGCGGTGGGGAGAAAAGCCCTTCTCCCCACCGCTAGCCTGGCAAGCGGTTTCCATAGGAATGCATTAATTGATTTTCAATGCATTCCTATGGGAAACCGTGCTTCGCAAGACGAAAAACTCGCAAGAAGAAAAAACTTGAGGAACGAATTAATTTCGTCTTGCGAGGCACCACTGTACAAGAGAACCTTTAGAAGCAAACCAATGGAATTTTTATTTCTAAAAATGTTGCCACTATCACATTTAATTTCTTGCACAACCTTTCCCTGAATGATCACGCCATAGTGAAATATGCTCCAACGTAGAATTTGCATTGAACTTGGCCTCTTGAGTTCTGAATGAGGGAAATGAGACTTTGATCTTCCAAGCTTCAAACAGCCAGCTTACCCAGGGTGCTGTATTATAGTCTCATTGATCGTGACCCTATTTCAGTTACAAATGTTAAATGCTATGCTTCTGAACAGGTCTAATCTGGGAAAATAATAACAATTTGTTGCCTGCTAATGTCAGAAGGGTGAAATTGGGGAAGAGGGGTGTTTTCCATTCATTGGTGGACTCATGACCAGAAACACTCATTTGCCCAGTTTCAAGAGATTTTTTTGGAGCTCCTCACAATCACTCCTCTCCACCTTTTTCTTGTTACTGTTGTTGTTCTTCTTCTTCTTACCATCCTAAGCAGTTTGGTGTCATCAGCAAACCCAGCTATCTCACACCTATAGGTTGAATTATGAGCAAGCTGAAAAGCACACGTCTCAGCACAAAACCTTGGGTGACCTTCACACCTTACATCCCTTCATGGTATGAACTGTCTGTTTATTCCTACTTTCCACTTCTTGTCCTTTAAATTGTTACTGATCTTCTCCATGTTCCATGTGAGTCTTGAAGGGGTTTATCAAAGGCTTTTTTTGAAGTATACAGTGTCTGCTGGATCACAGCCTATCCTTATGCTTACTGACACTTGTAAAGAACTCTAAAAGGTAGTTAGACAGGACTCGCCCTTGAAGAAGCCACACTGGTTTTGCTTCATCGCAATTTGTTCTTCCGTCTGCTTACTAATTCTACCTTTAATAATGCACCATAGAACTTTTCCTGAAACAGACATTAAATTAACTGACCTGTAATTTTTCAAATCCCCCTGGATCCCTTTTTAAAAACTGGCACCACATTAGCCACTTTCCAGTCCTCTGATAGGGAGGCTGATCTTAGGGAAATGTTGCACATGCTTGTTAGAAGGGCAACATTTTCACATTTAGGTGGATGCCATCTGAACTCAGTGATGTGTTTGTTTTTGATTTGTCAGTAAGGCCTAGAGCTTCATCTTTTGTCACCACTGTTTTCTTCAAACTCCATGCCTAAGAAAGTTAGTTCAGGTGCAGGGATTTGCCCTACTTTGTCCACTGGGAAGACAGACGAAAAGAATTCATTCAGCTTCTCTGTGATCTCTTTTTCCTTCTTTAGCATACCTTTGACTCCCTTGTTGCCCAAAGTCCCAACCACAGCCCTAGCTGATTTTCTGCTTCTAAAGTATTTACTTTTTCTATTCTTTTTTCTACTGTTTTCTTTTCTTTTTTTCTACTGTTGATCTTAATATTTTTAGTCATGTGTTGGTTGATTTTTGTTTTCACCCTCATTTTGCATTTCTTTGGCCAAAGTAGCTGTTCTTTTTTTGTTCTCCGCATTTGGACAAGACTTCTCCTGATGAAAGCTTGCTTGACTCTAATACTTTTCTTGACTGCTTGTTAACGATGCTGTCTGTGAGCTGCTCTCTATGCTGAGAAACCAAGCCAGAAGCTGTGGTTAAAACCACATGGCTCCTCAGCTGCAATAAGCCAGGAAGGACCTGAAACTAGGGGTACCACCAGTTTGCTTCTCGCCGCCTCCTCCTCCTCTTCCTCCCAAATAGCCTGGTAGACTAAGTTCTGTGCTTTAAAGTTGCCTCCCAGGCTGCAGAACAAGCCTGTCTGAGTCAGCTGTTTCCAAGGACCAATCATTGTCAACCAAGCCATTTAAAACCCTGGCTCTTCTCCCCAAGCAACTGGTTTCTTGCATAAGGTGACTTCGGCCCCATCCACACCATGCATTTAAAGCATATAGCTTATGGGAATCATCGTTTGCTAAGGATGCTGGGAATTGTAGCTCTGTGAGGGGTAAACTACAGTTTCAAGAATTCTTTGGGGGAAGCCATGAGCGTTTGTTTGTTTGTTTGTTTGTTTGGTTGGTTGGTTGGTTGGTTGGTTGATATACCACCCTTTATCCAAAGATTCCAGGGCAGTGTACAACATTCAGAACATATTTTACAAAATATGATAATAAAAACATAATGCATAGCATAATAGTGGACCAGGGGTTGGCAAGGTTTACCGGCCATGGGCTGAATCACCCCCACGGAGATCGTCCGTGGGCCAGACTGGCGCAGCGTGATGCTAGAAATCGCGTCTGCGCATGTGCAGATACCGGAAATCGCATCTGTGCATGCCCACATGCTGAAAATCACACCTACACAGAAGCGATTTTTTTGTGTCTGCACATGCGCAGGTGCAATTTCTGGCATCGCTTATCAAGTCCCCGCACTGTGCTGGTTTAGCGCAGCCCGTAGGCATCTCACTGAGAGGACGGCTTGGTTCGAGGGTGGCTTGTGGGCTGGTAAAACAGTCTTCGTGGGCCGCATCCGGCTCATGGGCCTCACATTGCCGACTCCTGTAGTAGGGCTGTAGTACTAACAGCCCTCCGCCCTCCCCCCCACAGGGTTCAAAATTCACCAGGTGTGTTTTGCACCTAGCTATGTGCTTCCTTCCCTGCCCTGGATACTAAGCCCTGTGTAGTTGTCAAGATGAGTGACTCGGCAGATCATTCCTACAGTTCTCTCTCTCTCTGTGTTGAAAATATTTTAAAATCCTGATCAAAGGAGTGGAGTAATAGAAGGGAGATGGTAGTCTGAATGGAAGGCCTAATAATAGTCTGGAGGAGGAGGAGGAGGAGGAGGAGGAGGAATAGGAAGAAGAAGAAGAAGAAGAAGAAGAAGGAGGAGGAGGAGGAGGAGGAGGAGGAGGAGGAGGAGGAGAAGGAGGAGGAGAAGGAGGACAGCAACACCCTTTCAAGGCAACTCCCAACACGTTAAAGCACAATTTATAACAACATTTTACAAACCATATAATATTGAGTGCCTAATTTAAAACACACCATCACATCTTAAAAATATCATCACTGTGGCAGGTAAAAACACTTATCAGCAGAAAGACGGTGGAAATTCAAAATTTAATAGAAAAGCAGCCGATAAATAGCCTGCCTGGAGGGTTATAGCTGGGTAAGGTAAGATAACACGGTTCAGTTTTTTAAAAGCTGAGAACAATTTGGGGGAGAGTGTATTGTTAGGCTGAACCATCTGCTTGCAGCATACACTGGAACAAAATCGCAGGTGCTTGGCTGGTTTGAGAAAATTCTTAGGGCCACAGCAGAGATGGCATTAGCAGTGCAATTGCACTGAAGAGTTTGACACTTGCTTGGATAAGTGCAGCACAAACACGGTAGCCCAAAGGGAATTCTGGAAAAGGATAAGAATGAAATACTAGCGTATGAAAAAACTGGCATTTATCTTTCTTGCACTACCCTTAATGAAATAGACCATTGTTGTTTATTGAAAAAAAGTACACTTCTCTATGATTCTGCTGTGCAAACTTAGAAGAAATTTGTTACTGTCAAAGCTGATCACCTATTGCAGGGGCAAGGAACCTGTGGCCCTCCAGATGTTGTTGGACTCCAACTCCCATCATCGCTGGTCATTTATTTGCTGGCTTGCTGGGGCTGATAGGAGTTGAATTCCAGCAACACCTGGATGGCTCCAGGTTCACAGGGACCCCTGACCATTAGGTCCAGTCGTGGCCGACTCTGGGGTTGCGGTGCTCATCTTGCTTTATTGGCCAAGGGAGCCGGTGTACAGCTTCCGGGTCATGTGGCCAACATGACTAAGCCGCTTCTGGCGAACCAGAGCAGCAGGAAATGCTGTTTATCTTCCTGCCAGAGCGGTACCTATTTATCTACATGCACTTTGATTTGCTTTCGAACTGCTAGGATGGCAGTAGCAGGGACCGAGCCACGGGAGCTCACCCCGTCGCGGGGATTCAAACCGCCGACCTTCTGATCAGCAAGTCCTAGGCTCTGTGGTTTAACCCACAGTGCCACCCACGTCCCTCACAGCCTGTTAGAAGGACTCAAATTTGCAAAGGATATGAAAACAGCTCCTCCTTTCCCCTGAGTTCTGATGAGCAGCATTGTCAAAGCAGACCACAGCCTGGCCATTGCGTACAGGCAGAAACCACCGCCAGAACAATATGTTATCAAGGTCATGTTGCTAACATGAGCTAAGTTCTGATAACACTTCACTGAGCAAGCTGAACAAAACCAGTGTATAATTTGAGGAGAAAGGAACGGAGAGGTTTAGCCTTTCTTAGTTCAAGCCTTATATGAAGTTCCTTCTGAACTACACAGCCAATCAGAGCACTTGATCCCTCGTTCAGGTTGTTCCGCCTGGTTGCTAAACAACACTCCACCTACCCCCTTGGCTTATTGACTTTACATTGACAGAATTCACCTTTTAGTTGCAAACTGAATGATCTTTGCTGTGGCACATGCTGCACACAATGGACACTGTTCTATGTTTAAAACAGAAAAACAAAACAAAACATCCTAACAAAAATTACATGTAGTTATTAATCAGATTAAGATTCATACATGGGACCAGATGTCTGTGTTTGGCATTCTGCTGCCCCAGCTATAAATAAAGAAAATATGAAGCTATGAAGCCACTTTTCACTGGATTAGACCATCCGCTCACTAAATGCAGTTTCATCTGCTCTGAGTAATAGTGGCTGGGATTCCACCATCCCCTGGAGATGCAAATATCTGCACCTCAGACCTTGTATATGCAAAACATTGCTTTGGTAATACATTCCATCCTTTCTTCCCTGGGACATGACAAGAACACAGCGGGTGGAATTCAACAGGCGATCATTCTGTCAGCGCAAGCACTTCTACCTGTGCGATGCAACAAACTTCCCTCTTACTTCCCTGCACACTTTTTGGGGTGTTCTCTTGACCCTCCAGCAGTGCAGAGTAGTGTGGTGTGGGAGTCCCACTGCATGTTTGCTAGTACAACAATTTATTTGAATCCAACTCAGAATGTTACAGTGCAATGCATGTTTGGAGTGTAAGTACCGCTGAGCTCAAGAACTCCAACACTCAGGTATGTGTCGCAGTACTGCAGCCTAAGAGCCAAATGACATGTTATATCAAATGCCAATTTGATATACCCACAGCTGTTGGGGAGGCAGGGCTTTCCTCCCGCATTGTGATCCGGATGACAATTGCCTCCTATCCAAAATTGGCCTCGAGAGGCAAACAGTTACTGGTGCCCAAAGATAGTGTTCTTACCTCCTCTCTGCTCCCATAACTAGCAAAAGCAGCCCCCTCCCCAGCTTAAAAGGCCAAAGGCAATCTTTCTGCCTTGTGCTTAAAGATATACAGTCATACCTCAGGTTACAGATGCTTCGGTTTGCACGATTTCGGGTTTCACACCGCGCCGAACCTGGAAGTACCAGAACGGGTTACTTTGGGGTTTCAGCACTTGCGCATGTGCAGAAGTGCTAAATTACACTTTGTACATGCACAGAAGCACCGAATCACTACCTGCACATGTGCAGATGTGACGCTGCGGGTTGCGGATGCTGCGGTTGTGAACCTGCTTCCAGCACGGATCACATTCGCAACCCGAGCGCCCACTGGATAACAATCCTTGAGGATAATCTGGAGATTACAGCTAGTGCTAAATACAGTTGTTAGGTTGGTAGATGGGGCAGCCTGATGGGAACATGGGACACTGGTCTTGAAAGTTCTGCACTGGCTGCCAATGAGCTACCATGCCCAACTCAAGGTGTTGGTGTTGTGTATTGAGGCTCCGTGACCACCCTGTTCCCCAAGATGTAAATCACCAGACACTACACAGGATATTGGATTGGGAATCAAATAAGGCCACAACTTTATTGGTTACAGATGTGAGGTTTGGCCATAGGCATAGCAACTGTGCATGTCACTCCTGCCGGTTCGCTGGGAGAGTTTCTATGGGTGAAGCCGATGGGGGAAGGGACGCCCTGTGGCCCACTTCAAATCCCAAGCAGTTCCTGTTGGAGGAGTGGTGTGGCCCTAGCCTCCGTCTGGGCAGAAGCCACTACTCCAGCAGATGCTGGATGATTTTAACAGCATACCCTTCCCTGTGGAGGGGCAGGTGGAGGCTACAACTGCCCCTCCAACCAAGAGTAGGCTTACCCAATACCTATCCACCTTACAAAGTTGTGACAATTGCTATGAGGTAGGCAAAACCCCAAATGGCGGCGCCAATTAGCCAAGTTAGGTTAGGAGACCGACATTGTCCACAGCAAGGTCGAACCCTAATCTGAGGGAGGGAGGGTGGGAGAACCAGTGTGGTGAGAGAAAAGGCTGAAAGGCCTCACCCATCGGGCATTTAAACTTCCCCTGGGCACAGTGCCAAGGGTTGCAATTGGTTGGTTGGTCCCATGTCCAGGGGAACGTCCCCTTACTCCTGCTGCCATTGGTCCATTTGGCGACAAGAATATGATCCGGCCTGCGATAGGCCCATTTGCCAGGGAGGCCCGGGGCCCACCTGCCAAGCCGCCTGCCTGAAAAGGGGGCTAACAGACCTAGCAGGCAAGACCCCCAAATAGCTTGGGACCCCTTCATTGCTGGAGCAACAGCTCCAATTTGTCAGACCAGTGGAAAATGTGCACCCTAGAGACTTGGTTCACAGAGCTCTGGTCTTGGGCAAAGGATAACCACCCACCCCTGGATATATATTTTATTTGTTTGTTCAATTTATATACCACTCTCTATCAAAAGATCCCAGGGCAGTGTACAATGTTAAAAACACATCACAGAACATCCATAATAATAATAAAAAACATAATAAAAAGCATACTGGCAGACAAATAATAAAACAGTTAATAACAGTCCTCTCCTGTAAAAGGTGAATGCTGAAATTCAGCACATGGGAGTGCTATCCATTCCAGGCAAATTTTGTTAATTAAAAAAATACATTGAGTTGACTCAGGTGCACCAGTGAATGCTGACATTCACCCCCCCCCCCAAAAAAAATCATCTAGAGCGGATCTGTGTTCACATATCTGAAGAACATTCAAAATCTCAAAGCACCCCAAGTTAAGTATTCCATATCTCTACAGAATTTGACTAGAAGAGCCAATTTATGATATACAAAAGCCACAATCTATTTGAGCGTTGGAAATTGATAAGTGTTGTGATGAGGCTTCAGTGAAGACTTCTTTCCAGCAACACAAAGGTATACGTTTTGTAAAGGATGCCGTTGATTTCAAAGGCTGCATTGAAAGGATGCTCCTTGTTAACACCTCTCTTTCTGTCAGCATGGAGCCCATTAATAAAGAAAGGGCACCTGGAAATAAGGTTGTTGCTGCTGTTGTAAAACAACAACAGCAGCAACCTCAGGCATTCATGTGGGAGGAATGAAGTGATTGTGATGATACAATGAAAAATAAATCTCAGTCTTACAAATGCAGTCAGCATCAGGACCATCTTGCATCTCAGAGGACTTGAACCCAGAAGCTCATCACACCTGCAGCACATTATTCTGCCAATATTGTTTATAAGCAAGCATATTTTAGGGATGGAGAGAGAGAGAGAGAGAGAGAGAGAGAGAGAGAGAGAGAGAGAGAGAGAGAACTAACTAACTAACTAGCTAACTAGCTAACTAACTAACTAACTAACTGTTTCTCTATCACATTTCATCCCAAGGAACGAATGCTATATTTACAACAGCCCTAATTAGTGGGTCTCGGTCCCAAGAAAGTGCCTGAAGTCACACATTTACAGCACAATCCTCTACCAGTTAACTGGATGAAGGCCAATAAACTGAGTGGATGCTAACAAGTTGGAGGTCCCAAAGGTGAGTGGAGCTTGGGGCTGGGAATTGGGAGGACAACCTGTTCCAGGTTGGGGCAGGTGGTGGTGGTTGCACATGCCCTGAAATAGCAGGCATGTAGTCTGAGAGTACCTCTGTCATTGGAGCCCCAGGTAGCCTCAGTGGCACGGAATCCCTTTGCAGTTTGGACTGCTATGCCAGCTATAGCTATTGCTAGACAAAGATAGCCTAGGCACAATGACCCCTGGTCCCCTGCTCTGGGAACTGCTTCCATAGTTACTTACTGTAATGAAGCTGTCCTTTTATTTTTATGTACAAGCAGCTCCCCGTTTCCATGGAGGTTGCATTCTGGATCAAAGTGCACATCAGTGGAGCACACATAAGCCCTCCCCACCCTGCGCCCATTTCCATCCCTTCTGTTCCACCCCCATTCCTTCCTCTTCCAGGTCCAAAAGGACCCAGATGTTAGCAGCCACGCATCAATTGGACATGCCTAAAATGGGTGCCACCTTATTTAGAAGCATCTCAGGCTTTGTGGGTGGGTCCCGGGCCTCCACTGAGAACTGGCTTATTGCAGGCCAGATCATCCTCCTGCCACCAAATCAGCCAATGATGACAGGAATTTGGGGGCATTGCCCTGGGTGCAGGAACAACCAACCAATAGCAGTGCTTGGCTCCACACCCAGGACAGAGATAAATCCCTGGCCTGCGGGTCCTTTCACCCTCAAAATGGGTGCCACCTTATTTAAAAGTATATACAACCCACTTAATATAAACCTCCCTGAGATCTTTTAAACATGCAGCTGCCAGGGAACCAACAGAGATAGCTGTCAAGGATCAAATAACATTGCTCCTGAAGGATCCACACTGACTGTTGACCTTTGACTTACAAAGAAGAAGAAGAGAAGAAGAAGAGTTTGGATCTGATATCCCACTTTATCATTACCCGAAGGAGTCTCAAAGTGGCTAACAATCTCCTTTCCCTTCCTCCCCCACAACAAACACTCTGTGAGGTGAGTGAGGCTGAGAGACTTCAGAGAAGGGTGACTAGTCCAAGGTCACCCAGCAGCTGCATGTGGAGGAGCAAAGACGCAAACCCTGTTCCCCAGATTACGAGTCCACCGCTCTTAACCACTACACCACACTGGCTCCCAAAGCCTCAAACAACTTAGGGCTCAGGTATACGAAGGAACCTTTCTCCCTGTGTGATCCTGTCCATGTCCTCAGCAAAGCCTACTATTTGTTCCATCACCAGCGGAAGTACAATGGATCTTCCCCTGTGGTGGGAATGGAGACAGAGTCTTCTCTGTGGTGGCTCCCTGACTTTAAAATGCCTTTTTTTAAAAAAAGTGTGCCTGGTACCAACTTATTGACATTCCAGCTGTAAGCTGGAATCTATCTACTCAGGCATTTAGGAATGGTTAGTTGCTGCTGGTGATGAGAATGTGTGGCTTCTGTTCATAAGGTAACTTATGAGATTGTGTATGAGTGCATACAAAAGACAGCAAGGAGAACCTCAAAGCTAGGCCATAAATTTGGCAACAAACAAACAAACCTCTAGTTAATTTGGAATTTGCTGCCAAGGAGTGTGGTGGAGTCTCCTTCTTTGGAGGTCTTTAAGCAGAGGCTTGACAACCATATGTCAGGAGTGCTCTGATGGTGTTTCCTGCTTGGCAGGGGGTTGGACTCGATGGCCCTTGTGGTCTATTCCAACTCTATGATTCTATGATTCTAATTTTACACTAAATATAGAAGAGGAACCATAACTGGAAGTCTCATTATAGCCTGCTGAGATCAAGCACCAAATGTTTCTTTTGCATTTTTTTCCCCATCGCCCAATGCTTGGCAAAACTAACCATTTTCCTTGCCAGCTTCTTTTCACTTCCATAAGTATTGTATCATAATTAGAATATACTGGCAAGGATGCATTGCACTTGCTATTGTACAGTGTCTAGTTTATAATGGACACTGTATAAAACTGTTAAACTAAGATGATGGCATGATGACCCCTAGATTAGATCAGTGAAGGCCTAACTTGGCCCTCCAGCTGTTTTGGGACTACAATTCCCATCATTCCTGACCACTGGTCCTGTTAGCTAAGGATGATGGGAGTTGTAGTCCCAAAACAGTTGGAGGGCCAAGTTTGGCCATCACTGGACTAATAGAGCCTATCCTACAAATCCCAATATTATATTTGCTATAATACTGCCAGAAAGTAAAAACTCCATGTTCTGAAGCAATCACCCTGATTACCAAATCATGGGAGAAAATTTAGGGGACCTCTATCACCTATTTGTGAGTTTTCCTTAGGCATCTCAGTTGAACAACAAACAATGGAACTCCCATCCCTTTGGATTTGATTTCTTGAGGTGCTTTGGCACCAACGTTTGCTTGGCTTCTTAAGGGTTTCCCATATTCTGCAGGGACAATATGGGTTCATGGCTGAGCACATAGTAAGAAGCTACATCTGATCCAGGAGTCCATTATGGCTGTTTTGAGGCCAATCCACACCATACTGTTATGAGTTTGTAGGTGCTAGACACCCTAAATTCCTGGATTCAGTAAATGTTAGAATTTAAACAATGCTTGACATGTTAAAACTGGGTGCTAGACATTGGATATAGCAAGCATTAAAATTTAAGCCAGACCAGTTTCCTGTGTCAGGAAATCCCCTTTAGGGTAACCAGAGAGGGAGGACTTTGTGGCAGACAAGAAATGGGAGGAGCCCCTTCCTCAACTCAGAGTTTAGTTTGGAAGGCAAAGCAGAGTTTAAAAGTAGAGTTTCAGAGTTGGCTTACAGGTAACCTGGGGGTGAAAGGTTGCATGCAAAAGTCAGCAAGCTGCAGAGAGTCAGAGCCATGGCTGGGGACTGGTTGAATTCAAGGCTGCAGCTATGAAAGAAGCAAGACACTCTTGGTTATATATGTGTGTAATAAACCATATATAAGAAAGATACTGGAGTCTCCTCTGTACCTCACTCCCAAAAGGAAACACAAACCCTGGGTATGCACCTGGAGCTCCTAGGATCTTATAGCACTCAACAATATATATCACTTCTGCTCAAAGAGAAGTAGTAAGACAAAGAACAACCCTACCCAGGTGTAGCTCCTGACAACAGCAACCTGTGATGTCACCACGCCCGTCTTTGACTGCAACTGCAGACAGATGAAGGGCTCTTTGCATGTCCTAGGTAAAGTATTGGGACTTTTAATAGAAAAGTTAAGATGTTCTCATTAGATCAGACCATAGTCAATCTAGTCCATCATGCCAACAAGACATGAAGCCACAGCTCCATCGTGGCCGACTTTGGGGTTGCGGCGCTCATCTCGCTTTATTGGCCGAGGGAGCCAGTGTACAGCTTCCAGGTCATGTGGCCAGCATGACTAAGCCACTTCTGGCAAACCAGAGCAGTGCACAGAAATGCTGTTTACCTTCCCGCTGAAGTGGTACCTATTTATCTACTTGCATTTTGACGTGCTTTCGAACTGCTAGGTTGGCAGGAGCAGGGACCGAGCAACGGGAGCTCACACCGTCGTGGGGATTCGAACCGCCGACCTTCTGATCGGCAAGCCCTAGGATCTTTGGTTTAACCCACAGCGCCACCCGCGTCCCTTGTATTCAGAGGTACAATGCTCCTAAACATGTTGGTTCCATTACATCCAAAAGCAGCAGAACACCCACCCACCCCAGCTACAACCAGTTTCCAAAAAAAAAAAAAAAAAAAAAGCCATTGGCAGGCCATTTCCCTACCTGCCTTCTGGAAGCCACAGCACTGTTGATACCCTTGTTGGTTGTTTTGGTCTTGTTTGGGGCAACCACATCATTCTTCCACATCTTGGAATTTTCTTTTGGGTCAGCCGAGATGGGATTTAGGAACAATATCCTGGCAATCAACCCATAGAGGACAGTTGCTAATATCATTGGCATGACGTAAAATATCCCAAAGTCCATCATATAGATTGGAGAATAGTAGCTCCTGGGCACTTTGTACCCGCAGGACACTACAGTGGCATCTTTGTAGGCTACCATGTTGAGATCTAATAAGAAAAACCAGAGCATGCAGTAGATGGAGGTGAAAGCCCAGACAAAAATAATTATCTTTTTGGCTCTTGAGAATGTGCATAGAAACTGGGCTTTGATAGGGTGGCAGATAGCTATGTACCTCTCAACGGTGAAGGCGGTTATAGAACAAGAAGAAGCGTTGATGCCGAGATATTGGAGGTAAGTGATGCAGAGACACCCAATGTAGCCATAGACCCAGGATCCATAGATGCTCTCCGTGATGTTGGGAAGCCCGGCAGCCACAAGCACCATGAGGTCCGCCACAGCAAGGCTCACCAGGTAACAATTTGTAGGGGTCCTCATATGCTTCGTCCTGAGTACCACGAGCACCACCATGATGTTGCCTATGATGCCCAAACCGCAGATGAGGAGGACCAAGAAGATGGTGACCACTTGGTATTCAAGGGTGGCCACCTCCCGGATCGGCAAGAACTCTGTTTGATTCTGTCCATTGTCTGTAGTGTTCTCCATCTTCACTCGGCTGCTTCTGCACATCAGCTGCTGGTCAGCACATTTCCCCCCTTGTCTCCCTAGCAGGAAAAGTTGATCATAGTGAATGGAGTGTAAGATGCAGGTCCCTTGTGTGGTGATATTTCACACATGACAGTCCTTTGTTCCAAACAGCTTGTTGACCACCAGCCCCAGCAAACACAAATACACACACAGAGCTATGATACAGGTATGTTCATCTGTTTCATTGGGTGGGGATTTGTATAAAAACAACAACAACAACCAGGCACTGATAGGTGTGGAAGAAGGACTTTTCTATCTGCTGGAAAGACTGCCTCAGAAGACAAGGGTAACATGATGCGTTAGACTATTCTCTTTCCAGCAAAAGTGAATCTAAGACTGGAGACAAATTAGGCTAGGTCTCCGCCTCCAGACAATAGTCAATTTCAAAAATCTGCTTGAGTCGACAACACAGCAGGACAAAACAAAATATGTGTGTACACAGCTGGCATTCCTTAGCTCTATTACTTTCTTTTTTAAAGTCTTATGTGACTTGAGAGAGGGTTGAATTGGGAGTAAAGATTGGACAGAGTGAACTCTCCCAGCTTAAGACATTCTTCACAGGAAACGACCCCAAAGAGTCATGCTGAGGATTCAAGGAAAGGGATTGCGTCCAAATATTTAGAGTTAAAGCCCTTTCACACTGTTTTATGCTATCCTGCTGGTAGCCACAGCCATTGGCACTCATTGATCAGCCCTAGTCAGATGAAGGCAATTCTGCCACTGCAGAAGAACAGAGGGTTGTGTGTTGATAATACATGCAGATATTTATCTATCAGATACCCCTGTCCATTCCTCCCTCCTGTCCCTGTATTCAATATGATATATGGGACTTACCTTCAGCTTTTTTGCAGGGACTTCAGAGCTGTGCATGTCCAATCTGAGTTGACGACATAAGCTCCACTCCAACTTTGGGCAGTCAGAGAAAACCCAGCACATCACACTTCACTCCGCAAACATGCTGCAGATCGCTGCCCGCAAAAGCTTCGCCGCTCCAGTCTCCCCTAAGCCCTCCAAGGGAAGAGGCTGATCATCTCAAAGCTACCAAGCTGCCAAATCACAAACAGCCTATTAATGAGAAAGATACACAAAGTGTCCATTGATCCACAGATCTGCTTTTCTCGGGAAAGGCAATAGAACCTCTTTTGGCGACACAGTTTTAACTCGAGATGCCTGTGTAAAAAGGAAAAGGGAAAAAAGCGACAAATGCACAGACAGACAAGGCAAGTACCACTCTACTCTTTTAGGACTGCTAATGGAGCACCCAAACAGGTATGTGCAATGGATGCTCCCTTATGAATCTACACCTGGAAAGTATACGTGGCAACTCTCTCTCTCTCTCCCTGCTCTGAATCCTGCTCTGAATTTCCACACTTCAGAGAAAATGAGAAAGAGGAGGGGGCCTGCCTCCAAACCATTTCTTTTCTTTTTTTTGAAGTGCTCTGTTAAAGAGCCACAGACACTATTCTATTTATATATTATTTTGGTATTCTGTCATTTTGGACAGTCAAAAGAAACAAAAAATCCAATTTTCTTTCTAATGTGTGAAGCATCACTTGTGCTTCTTTGCCTTCAGTTGCAGAACTCCTGGAAACAACCAATTATATGAATGGAGGGAAAGAAATTGGATTTCATAACAGGGTTTCGGGTGAAGGGGTTGTTGTTAAAGGAAGCATATGAAACAATATATTTAAAGCAATGTTTTTTAAAGGAAGCATGTTTCCTTTAAAGAACCATACAGTGCACATTTTGGGAAACGTTATCAGGCTGTTATCAGTTCATGCTAACAGTCAATGACTGTTGTGAAGTGAAAAGAGTACAGGAATCAGTTGCAAGCACTTGTGCAACAGTGCAGTGTTACACTCAGGTCCCACAAGCATAAGAAAAATATGCTGGATCAGGCCAAAGACTCCTCTAATCCAGAAACCTGCTATGGCCAGCCAGATGCCTCCAGGAAGCCTACAGGCAGGACTTGAATGCTACAATTATTATTATTATTATTATTATTATTATTATTATTATTATTATTATTATCTCACCCATCTGGCTGGGTTTCCCCAGCCACTCTGGGTGGCTCCCAATGGAATATTAAACAGAATAAAACATCAAACATTAAAAATTTCCCTAAACAGGAGTGCCTTCAGATGTCTTCTAAAAGTCAGATAGTTCTTTATTTCCTTGACACCTGATGGGAGGGTGTTCCACAGGGCGGGAGCCACCACCAAGAAGGCCCTCTGCCTGGTTCCGTGTAACCTCATTTCTTGCAGTGAGGGAACCGCCAGAAGGCCCTCAAAGCTGGACCTCAGTGTCCGGGCTGGATGATGAGGGTGGAGACACTCCTTCAGGTATACTGGGCCAAGGCCATTTAGGGCTTTAAAGGTCAACACCAACACTTTGAATTGTGCTCGGAATCATACTGGGAGCCAATGTAGGTCTTTCAGGTCTCGGCAGCCACTCCCAATCACCAGTCTAGCTGCTGCACTCTCTCCACTTTGAACAACTGGTATTCAGAGCCATGCTGCTCTACATTCTGCTAGTAGCCATTGATAGGTAAAAAAGGGTAAAGGTAAAGGACCCCTGGATGGTTAAGTCCAGTCAAAGGTGATCATGGGGTTGTGGTGCTCATCTCGCTTTTCAGGCCGAAAGAGCCAGCATTTCTCCACAGACAGCTTTCTGGGTCATGTGGCCAGCATGACTAAACTGCTTCTGGCGCAATGGAACACTGTGACGGAAACCAGAGCGCATGGAAACGCTGTTTACCTTCCCACCGCAGCAGTACCTGTTTATCTACTTGCGCTGGTGTGCTTTCAAACTTCTAGGTTAGTAGGAGCTGGGACAGACTAATGGGAGCTCACCCCATCGCAGGGATTTGAACTGCCGAGCTTCCGATCGGCAAGCCCAAGAGGCTCAGTGGTTTAGACCACAGCGCCACTCGCGTCCCATTGATACTTACCAATGGTTCATTTAAATTCTCCATGGTGCTCCTTTACCTGCAGGGAAGCTGCTTGTGAAGCAACACCCATACCCTACAGGATCAATCCCTCTGCTCAACAGCTATCCCACAGGGAGCAGGCTGTATGAAACCTTTGGGAGCCGTCAGTCGGAGATGTGAAGTGCCATCAATACGCAGATGACACCCATTCCATCGGAATCAGGAAAGATGGTTGAGGTGTTGTTAGGCGAGTGCTTGGAAGCAGTGAACAAATGGATGTGGGCCAATGAACTGAAGCTGAATCCTGAAAAGCCAGGTGCTGTGGGTCATACGTTCTCATGTCCAGCTGGTGGGAAGACAGCCTGACCTGGATGGATTCTCATTCCCCTGGGAAGAGCAGGTCCATAGCTTGGGTGTGCTTTTGGAAGTCACTGGAGAGTCAGGTGACTTTAGTGGCCTTTTCCCAGCTGGTTCAGCAGCCACAGTCTCTTTTGAACAGCACTGACTTGGTCACTGTACTCACTGGTGGAGGAAGAGGAGTGCAGGGGGAGCGCACCACCCCCGGCAGCACGATCTCGGTGGGGTGCCATTGCGGCTGCCCCCCCGCCTACACTGGGTGTCACGCCCCAGGACGTGTGCCAGCCCCACCCCCACGTGCTCTCCGCCCCCCGGTGCCAGAGCATGAAGCTCCGCCACTGACTGTACTCCATGCTCTGGTATCTTTCAGATTGGACTATTGCAATGCATTCTATGTAGATTTGCCCATGAAGATGACCAGGAAACCTTTACTGGGTCAAAATGCAGCAGCTAGATTACTGGTTGGGATTCCGTTTATATATCACATAAGCTTTTTTTTTTTAAACAGCTGCATTGGTTACCAGTCAGTTCCTGGATGCAATTAAATGTGGTCACCCTGTTTAAAGTCCTAAACAACTCAGAATACTTGAAAGAGTGCCTTCTTTCCTATAGACCCTTGTGGGTGTTAATATCAGCAGAGGGGTCATTCCAGCACCCTCAGAGGTATTGAAGGGGCAGGAGAGCGCATTTTGTGTAAAAGGTAAAGGTACCCCTGCCCGTACGGGCCAGTCTTGACAGACTCTAGGGTTGTGCGCCCATCTCACTCAAGAGGCCAGGGGCCAGCGCTGTCCGGAGACACTTCCGGGTCACGTGGCCAGCGTGACGAAGCGTGACACGGAAACGCCGTTTACCTTCCCGCCAGTAAGCGGTCCCTATTTATCTACTTGCACCCGGGGGTGCTTTCGAACTGCTAGGTTGGCTGGCGCTGGGACCAAACAACGGGAGCGCACCCCGCCGCGGGGATTCGAACCCCCGACCTTTCGATCGGCAAGCCCTAGGCGCTGAGGCTTTTACCCACAGCGCCACCCGCGTCCCATTTCGTGTGGCAGCCCCTAAATTGGGGAACACTCCCCACAAAGGTGCATTATTCATCTTTTGGCAAATGCTGAATATATACCTTTTTACCCTAGCTTTTTGTTTTTGCTTTTTTAAAAAGAAATCTTTATTGATATTTTGTTATGAGAGAAGAAGCATGTGTTACATAGGTGATTTTCACAACAAAGGAGACCATAATGAAACATAACGCATAATAATTCAAGAAAAGGGGAGGGAGAAATCAGGGCATAACAAAAACAGGCAGTGCAGCTTTACATAGCGATCATAAATAGAATGTACAGGGAGAAGAATAAGAACGAAGGCTAATCTTCCACAGAACATCTCCACATAGTAACCTGGGAAATTGGAGGTCTATTGGGTTCTGCATTTGAGTTGACAAAGGAAAGGAATGTATGTCATATCAAATGAAAACGGTCTGTTTTTGACTTGCCTCCAAGGGCTCTCCTTCACTACATTAGGTGTTCCAAATCTTTCTAAGCCATTGCTCCTGAGAGCGGGGTTGGTTAGATTTCCAATAAGTCACAACTGTGAATATGGCTGCAGCTAGGAATGTGAATACTGTGGACTTATCAGCAATGGAGAAATTGTTGTCCCCTTCCAAGGAGAAGACCACCAGAGCTGAGTCTGGGATTAGCACTTGAGTTGTGATCCTTGAAATAAAATTAAAAAACCAAAGATCAAAACTTTTGAATGATACAGCTATTTCTCCATATATAGAGTAGCGTTGCAGTGGAATCACAGTCTCTTCAGCATGGATTAGCATGGCATTTTCTAATTTTTGATAAACGGAGTGGAGTCCAGTGCCATCTCAAAGCTGAATTGTTAACCACAAGTGTCAACTATTTTAACTGGAAAGCCTCATAATACAACTTAAGTTTTGAGGTGCCAGTACCTCCCTTAGTTCTTAGTCAATACATGGTTAGACAGTTCTTCCTGCTTCTTTTACCTCCTGAAATAAAATTATTAATCAAGTGTTGCCATCAAGTCAATTGAGAATGAGGGAGAATGTGCATGATCACTGCTGCAATTCAGCCTAACCAGCTTAAATTTAAACACTTCCAAGAGTGAAGTTTTTCTGTGGTCCTTTTGTGGAGATCCCTATAGTTTCTTTGGCATAATGCCAAGGTTATAACTATACCAAGACATCTATACCCACCATGTAGCAATGTAAAGCCAGTGTTAGAGCATAACTAGTTGCTTTCTGAAATATTGGAAATAATAGGCAGTATGATCAATTTGTTGTAGTTGATTTTTAACCCAGCAACATCAGCCAACGTACTAAGAGGCTGCTGTAAAGACAGAAGAGCTTTTTTAGTATCACATATCATTAATAGCACATTGTTCAGTTCCTTGAATTTGGATAACTTTAATTTCAGTGAAGAATATTAGATCCATAGTTGCAAACAGAAGAGGCAATAGTGAACAGGCTTGTTTGGTCCTTAATTTCATTATGAAATGAGCTGAATCAATTCCATTAATGGTAATGTTAGCTGGGGGTTCCAAATAAATTTGTTCAATTAAGTGTAAACATCTATTCCCAAACTACATTTTTTATGAGTCTCTTGCAATAGCTCCATTCAATACAATCAAATACCTTGAAGGCATCTAGCAAAATAAAAGTTGCGGAAGGGCAAAATTTGCTTGCATTGTGAATTATATTGAGAACCCTTCTAACAGCAGCAGAAATACTCCCTTGAGGAATAAAGCCAGATTGGCCTAGAGCTATATAATTGGAAATAAACACACTGAGTCATTGGACTATTACAGATGATAGTATTTTTGCACCAGCATTCAATAATACATTAAGGGTATGCATTAGATTTAGAGATTAATACAATTCTAGAGGTTTTCCACAAGGAGGGGACAATACCACCTGACAGCATGTCGTTAAATAAAGCATTCAGTTGAGGAGTTAATGCCTCACAAAAGGTTTTGTAAAAGTCTCCAGTGAACCCATCAGATCCTGGAGATTTACCTTTTGTTAGTTGTCTAATTGTATCCTTTACTTGTTTTGGAAACAGTGCTATTCTCAAAAAGGTCCTGTGGTCATTGGTCAAAGTCAGTAGTCCAGTTTGTAACAGGTAAGAGTCAATATCATCCTTAGATGGATCTGCAGATATGTAGAGGTTTTGAAGACTGGTTCAAATTCTTGGTTGATTTATGATGTTCATAGCAGAGGTAGCCTTCAGTGTTGTGTATGCAGAGAATCAAGTTTCTTGAATGTCACTTCTTTAGTGTGCACGTTAGTAGTTGTGAGGCTTTATTTCCAAAGTCATAGTAACTTCTTTTGGTGCATGGTAGAGCTTGGAGAAAAAGCAGAGACATCACCTTGCCAACAAAGGTCCGTATAGTTAAAGCTATGGTTTTCCCAGTAGTGATGTATGGAAGTGAGAGCTGGACCATAAAGAAGGCTGATCGCCAAAGAATTGATGCTTTTGAATTATAGTGCTGGAGGAGACTCTTGAGAGTCCCATGGACTGCAAGAAGATCAAACTTCTCCTTTCTTAAGGAAATCAGCCCTGAGTGCCCACTGGAAGGACAGATCATGAAGCTGAGGCTCCAATACTTTGGCCACCTCATGAGAATAGAAGACTCCCTGGAAAAGACGCTGATGTTGGGAAAGATTGAGGGCACAAGGAGAAGGGGACAACAGAGGACGAGATGGTTGGACAGTGTTCTCAAAGCTACCAGCATGAGTTTGACCAAACTGCTGAAGGCAGTGGAAGACAGAGTGCCTGGCATGCTCTGGTCCATGGGGTCACGAAAAGTCGGACACGACTAAACGACTAAACAACAACAACAAGAAGAGCTTGGAGAATGTGATCTGTCTCTAGAGATTCAAGCTCTGTTCTCTTAGCTCGTAGGAGTTTGAATGTGCTGAATTCTCAGGTTAATAATAATAATTTTATTATTTATACCCGACCCATCTGGCTGGGTTTCCCCAGCCACTCTGGGCGGCTTAGAGCACATATTAAAAATTGTAAAACATCAGACATTAAAAACTTCCCAATACAGGACTGCCTTCAGATGTCTTCTAAAAATCAGATAGTTGTTTATTTCCTTGACAACTGATGGGAGGGCATTCCACAGGGTGGGCACCACTACTGAGAACATAGGGGTTCTAAATTCTGTATTTCCTTGTGGAGATAAGTTCCTCTCTCTTTTCCTATGGCTGCTTCACTAATGCATCGCCCTCTAATAACTTGTTTCATGGCATGCCATGAAATTGAGATCTTAGTATCTGGAACGGCATTTTCTTGGAAATAGAGCTTATTGTAATTTTTATTTAGCCAATTTAGCTGTCAATAAAAGTGAGTCAAAAGTCCACTGAAATATCTTGGAGGCAAAGAGACCTTGATCTGAGACTGAAATAATTCCTATGTCTATCCATGTTACTTTAGGCCAAAGACTGTGTGAGATGAAAAGACAATCAAAACAGGCCACTGTGGGAGATCAGTATGAGTAGAACATGAATTCCTTATTAGTAGGGTGCCAAAGTTGCCAAGGGTCACAGAAGTTATGGTTGAGAGTTCAGACACTCCTTAAAAATGTCTCCTCCTAAAATTATTTCACCCTCCTGGAAGTCTTGTAGAGTTTGGGTGTGAGATTCAAAAAAATCTAATTGACAAATATTAGGAGCATAAAGCAATCAACCATGAGTTTATATGCCCTTAGAGAGCCGTCTACCAGAAGGTATCTACCTCTTGGGTTTGCCATGAGTCTTTAACAACAAATGACATTTTCACTGCGACACCCCCCCCCTCCCCATACTATGGAAGACACTGGAGAACAAAATTGATCACCTAGCCTTTGGCCTTCAAAAAGTGAGTATTTTGCTTTTTTCTAGTGCATTTCCTGAACAAGGATTATATCAGGGTGTTCTTTTTTAAAGATGGATTCTAGCCTAGAACATTTAACAACTGAGCCCACTCCTTTGGCATTGAGAGAGATAACTTTAAAGGCAGTTGATGCTATAGACATGGGAAGTAGATAAATATGCATGTAGTGAGCCTTGGTGTGAGTGTTGAATGTGTGATAGGTGCCAGGTAAAACAGCTGCATTGCATAAATGTCTCTCTACATGAAAGAATAACAAGAATTATAGGAATGCATAAATAATAACATAACCATTTTCCGCACGGTGAAAATGACTGCTTAGGCTCATGTCAGGGTAAGCTGTGGAGAACTTTACCCTTCTTCTTCTTCTTTGGCGATCATTTGTAGCCAAGTAAGATTGTCTTCCATAAACACGGTTTTAACAATGAGTCCATAAGTGGCTATGGAGGCCAATTCTGGATCCACACATCCTTCCACAGTGGGGACATGGGTTTCCAGGCGGGAGTTGATCACGGTGTGGATTTGCCAAGCGTGCCTTCCTCTTAGCATGTTTCTCCCTTGCATCCTGAGTTCAAGCGTCTTCAAAGCCCATGACACCTTTGGTAAAGGCTCTTCTCCAACTGGAGTGCTCATAGACCAGTGTTTTCCCAGTTGTCAGTGTTTATACTACATTTTTTAAGATTTGCCTTGAGACAGACTTTAGACCTCTTTTGTTGACCACCAGCATTACGCTTTCCATTTTTAAGTTCGGAGTAGAGTAGTTGCTTTGGAACACGATCATCAGGCATCCGCACAACATGACCAGTCCAATGAAGGTGATGTTGAAGAATCACTGCTTCAACATTGGTGATCTAGCATCAGGCAATTAAGAAAGGACTGGGTGGGGGGTTATTTTAGTTCTCCACAACCTCTCCTTCATTGAGAATCAAGTAATAATAGCCTGAAGGCTTTGAATTGAAGTTGAATGTCTGCAAGTCTTAGGTTTACTTGTCATAAATGCTTGAAATGCATAATATTAACAAGTAGTGCCGCATCTTGTTCTCCTTTTGAGCCACCCATGCTGAGGAGGGGGTGAGAGATAGGCCTTCCATTTGATGCCAATTCTGGGATGGTAATTTCAAGATTAGGCAGTATATTTTCTATTTGTTGAACATCATAGGCTACAAGGTATTCACAATTTACTTGCACTACTATCTTAAATGGGAAGTCCCACTGGTAACAAATTACTGCAGCTATTAGCGGAGCACTGAAGCATTTGAATGATCTGTGACAGGCCAAGGTTTCTAGGAATAGGTCCCAAATAATCAAGGATTTGCTTTTTAAGATCACCGAATTGAAGACTGAATTTTTGATCTGATATCTTTTGAAATGCACAACAATATCCCTAGGTATGTCCGAAGCCCTTGTTTGGGGTCTGCCTACTCCGTGAGCTTGTTAATTGCCAATAGAAATGAGTGGCGGCGGGGACAGGGTTGGGGTATATACTCAAACTGCCAAACCAATTCAAAATAAAAGCAAACATGTCTTTTATTTCCTCCTGTTCTGGAATCCTGTGTAGACAAAACTTTTTTGGTCTATCCCTATTAGACTGATCCTCAATCTTCCATTCCAGATCTTCCCATGTTATTTTGAGTAATTGCAGTTTAGATTGAGTGGCCAGGCTAACATTAAGCGCTTCATTTGCTGGTTTGTGTTACATCAGCTATGCAATCAGGTAACATTTTAATTTTAGTTTCAGGTGGCTGCAGAGCAGCAGGCCAGTCACTCGCTAGAACCTATTTTATTTTGGCAATAAATTTCACCGAATCCCTCTCCTCAGGGCTGCTAGAGGTTTTTGTGCCCTTTTTTCTGGAAGTGCTGGGCGCCATGTCTCCTTCACCAGTTTTGTTTGACAGCTCTGACGGGTCAGCCTCCAGAGTGTGCTGAATATTGAGCCTCGTTAATTTACTTTTCGGACTGCATAAGCCTTCAACATAACCTTTCGGGGGAGT
The DNA here is from genome assembly GCF_964188315.1 of Podarcis muralis. Classification (NCBI taxonomy): domain Eukaryota; kingdom Metazoa; phylum Chordata; class Lepidosauria; order Squamata; family Lacertidae; genus Podarcis; species Podarcis muralis. The sequence goes on from NC_135662.1 coordinate 20,089,864, forward strand.
TCTCAGAGAGGTGGAAAACCACATTTCTGCAGACATTCAGAGCAGTTTTAATCCTGAGGATAGTGGAGACTTGAGGTCAAGCTGTCTTTCATCTTCACGGCACGGCACACCCCTTTCCCCTGGCTTTTGATGTTTGAGGTGTATTTTAGGTGTATTTCCATAATTGTAAGCTGCTTTAAACTGTTCTTAACATTGTGTTTTAATTGTTGTCACCCACCCTGGGACCTTAGGATGAGGGGTGCATGATTAATAATAGCAACAATAATAATAGCAAAGACTCACTTTGAAAAAAAATGCATATCAAAAACAACACAGTACTTTTCTTTTTGCTATTATATCATCTCTCATACATACACACACACAAACACACACATACAAATTCTTCCACTGATATGTTTCTGCTGGAGAGTTTATGAAAATACTGAGATGAAATCGTATGATTAAAAGCTCCGTATACATACTACGGCCAATCACAGTGTGTGTTTATCTCCCTAATAACAGCATATAAATTTCCCCACAGTTATTCTTCGGTTTCCCAAACTTACTAAAGAGTTATGATTATTACACCCTTAAAAGGACCTCTATGCCAAAGTAACACCCCAGGCAGCTGACCTCAATAACCTCATAGGGTAATCATAGCATTTAGCAGTGGCAGTAACGATGCTGCAAGAGGTCATGCTCACTTGCTTATATCACAATTTTTTTAAAGCCCACAGACAAAGGCAGATTTCTTATTCTGCAAGCCACCCACACATGACGGGAATTTCCAATGCAACCTCTCTCTGCTTTGTAGTGGATGCAAGGACAAAGCTTACATGGTTGGTTTATGGGCTTTTAATGAATTTGTTCATTAACTTCCTTGGGTCCCATCTTATATGAATGTTTTCTGCCTCCATCTAGCAAAAAGGAAACACAGTGGGCTCAGCACCATTTGTCTGAATGCCACTTTCCCATGGTAAACCATTTTCAAACTAGCTCACAGCATCAAAGAGGAAGTGTTCATTAGGGAGGTTTCACCGTGAAATGTGAACTGAATATAATTCTCCCCATCCCTAGCAAAACAGCACTACATGTGAGGAACTTCTCATGTACAGACTCTATATACAACTGGGAAGAAAACCCACACATGGTGATTTTCAAGAGGACACAATTAACTCAGGTTGGCAAATGCATGGCGGAAGCTTGTTTATTCTGACCAACCCCAACTGTATACAGTAATTCAACGTTCTGCCCATGCCTTTTGTTCTCTGCTATCTCCATGCTGATTAGCAACTTCCTTTCTTGGTTTCAGTTCGAAAGCAGCAGGATATAAATCATATTTGGCATGTACAAGCTAATGATGAGCTGTCGGTACTTTTTGAAACTGTTCATAACTCAGCAGTTACTTGCTTGGAATGCTAGCATTCTGATCCTACCTCGGTGAATTTCATACATCTTAATTAATTGAAAAATACAGAAACCCTGAACATCTACCATTCCATCTCTCTCTTTTTGCAAAAATAAGAATGGCCAGGAACACACACCTCTAAGACCGGCACCACCTTAAGAAGGGACAGTAAATTTGTGAATATCTTACAATGATGACACGGTACTACTGTATGTTTCACATTTTTTAGTATAGATGTGAGGAGAGGTATAAGAGTAGATACATTATATGGGACAGAGAAGAGGATGGATGGCGGCTAACAGATTGAGGTTGAATCCTGACAAGACAGAAGTACTATTTTTGGGGGACAGGGGGCGGGCGGGTGTGGGGGATTCCCTGGTCCTGAATGGGGTAACTGTGCCCCTGAAGGACCAGGTGCGCAGCCTGGCAGTCATTTTGGACTCACAGCTGTCCATGGAGGCACAGGTTAATTCTGTGTCCAGGGCAGCTGTCTACCAGCTCCACCTGGTACGCAGGGTAAGACCCTACCTGCCCGCAGACTGTCTTGCCAGAGTGGTGCATGCTCTAGTTATCTCCCGCTTGGACTACTGCAACGCGCTCTACGTGGGGCTACCTTTGAAGGTGACCCGGAAACTGCAATTAATCCAGAATGCGGCAGCTAGACTGGTGACTGGGAGTGGCCGCCGGGACCACAAAGCACCGGTTCTGAGAGATCTGCATTGGCTCCCAGTACGTTTCCGAGCACAATTTAAAGTGTTGGTGCTGACCTTTAAAGCCCTAAACGGCCTCGGTCCAGTATATCTGAAGGAGCGTCTCCACCCCCATCGTTCAGCCCGGACACTGAGATCCAGCGCCGAGGGCCTTCTGGCGGTTCCCTCATTGCGAGAAGTAAGGTTACAGGGAACCAGGCAGAGGGCCTTCTCGGTAGTGGCGCCTGCCCTGTGGAATGCCCTCCCAGCAGATGTCAAAGCAATAAACAACTATTTTACTTTTAAAAGTCATCTGAAGGCAGCCCTCTTTAGGGAAGTTTTTAATGTTTGGTGCTGTACTGTTTTTAATATTCAGTTGGAAGCAGCCCAGAGTGGCTGGGGAAATCCAGCCAGATGGGCGGGGTATAAATAATAAATTATGATGATGATGATGCACCAGGTGAGAGATGAAGTGGTATGCCTGTGCAATATATTGAATTTTTGTTTTATGTTTAGTTTTGCTCAGCTAGATGGTGAGTATATCTATGGCAGGCTCTATGAGACTATTATGGCTTAATGCCTGTGCAGCCCAGTGGCATGATTGATTGTTTGTTGAACTTATCTAGCAGAGGGTTCTGTACACAGGATGTGTCTCAGGGAAAGTACATCAGAGAAGAATGTTGTTGGATGACGTCTCTCAGTGATCAAGGGGCAGGGGAGAGGGAAATGTTGGAGGGATGATGAAAGATGCTTGCACCCGATATCCCACAAAGATTTCCTTCCTAGTTGTCTTCCAAGTTGATGAGGTTCATTTGACATTGACATGAAACTGAGCCTTTAGTTTCTCTGGCCCAATCCTGTGGATACTCTTCCAACAGAGATTCAACAGGTGTCATAAATATTCACCTTTAAACAATGGCTGACAACTTACATCCTGGTCACCTCTCATCACTGCATCATTAACTCTGTGGGCAGGGGCGCCCATATCTCAGTCCGCCATTCCTCCAACCGGAAGTCCTCAAATTAGCACTATAGTTAAAGCCATGGTTTTCCCAGTAGTGATGTATGGAAGTGAGAGCTGGACCATAAAGAAGGCTGGTCGCCGAAGAATTGATGTTTTTGAATTATGGTGCTGGAGGAGACTCTTGAGAGTCCCATGGACTGCAAGAAGATCAAACGCATCCATTCTTAAGGAAATCAGCCCTGAGTGTTCACTGGAAGGACAGTTCCTGAAGCTGAGACTCCAATACTTTGGCCACCTCATGAGAAGAGAAGACTCCCTGGAAAAGACCCTGATGTTGGGAAAGATGGAGGGCACAAGGAGAAGGGGACGACAGAGGATGAGATGGTTGGATAGTGTTCTCGAAGCTACAAACATGAGCCTGACCAAACTGCGGGAGGCGGTGGAAGACAGAGTGCCTGGCGTGCTCTGGTCCATGGGGTCACGAAGAGTCGGACATGACTAAACGACTAAACAACAACAACAAATGGTGTGAAAGTGTCCTTGGAGGGCCATTCTTGCCCCATAGCACAACAAAAGATAAACCAGAACATTTGTGGAATAAACAGTTAACAGGAATTTCAGCAGGAAGTTACAAGATGTGAACTGATTGAAAACAAAGCAGTATGGTGGCCTGAAACCTTTGCAGGCGCAAATGGTGTTGAATGCAGGAGTGTGTATAACTCTCTCAATACTATTATGAGCCAAAAGCATTATGGAGGTCTGGAGGGGCCCTCATTCTCCAAGTACTGCTGAGAAAGTCCCCTGTCTGAACTCACTAGAGGACAGTGCTACTGTTTTTAATGAGGAGGGGAAATATCCCCAATATTTTCTTTTTAGAAAAGAACTTACAAACTGTGTTTGCAGACCGTCTGCTTACTTTGCTGCTCAGTTTGCATGATCATTTTTAGCACTGAGTGGGTGGCTTTGCTACTTTATAATTGCTACAGTCCAAGACCATATGCCCTCTTTCCTGAAAGCTTTATCTTTCCATTTGATGCATCACCATATCTGAAATCTTCTGGGATTGTTCATACAAAGAAAAAAATACGGAGCCAGATGCTGCATAGCCTGAGGTTATTCCATTGGTATCTCAGATTCAAACCAACAAGCCTCAATCCTGGTTCACACCTGCATGTACACCACAATTACTCTGTAATTGACCTGTTTTTAGGAGGTAATTTAATTATTGTTTGATTTTATGTTATATATTTGATGTTAGCCACCCTGAGCCCAGCTTCGGCCGGGGAGGGTGGGATATAAATGAATTTTTTTTTTATTATTATTATTATTATTATTATTATTAATCAATTGCTTTGTACTTGGCCCTCACCCAGGACCGTCTTACCCATAGGCGATAGGGGTGCGGGGCACCCAGGTGTGCTGGGCTCTCAGGGGCGCCAGGCCGAGAGCTGAGTCCGGGGAAGAGCCTGCCCGTCAGTCGGAGCACCGCGGCAGGCTCTTCAGCTGCGGGCAGCACTGTAACGTGAGTTCAGGGGTGACTGAGCCAGCAAGAGGCTGAGATGGCCAGCTGGCTCCGCCTTCCTGCATGCCTGGGACTGGGCAACCTGGGAGGGTTGCATCCCAGCACTGCGTATGTTTAAGACAGCCCTATCCTCACCACATTCACATCATAAATTTAAAGCGTTATAGTACCATTTTAAATTGTCATGGCTTCCCCTAAAGCGAGCTGTAGTATTTTACACAACATACCGTATTTTTCGTCCCATAGGACACTCCGTCCCATAGGACAAACCCAGTTTTTTTGGGGGGAAATAAAGGGGGGGGAAATTCCTTTATTCCCCCCCCCCCCCAAAGCAGGTCAGGGAAACCGAACCAGGTCGAGGAACCGCGGGATGGCGGCGCTGCGCCTCCCTGCTGTCCCCCGAGCTTGTAGGGCTGGCCGATGTCTGCCCGGCGCGAGGGGCGCCCTGAAGCAGGCGGCAGGCTGCTATCCGCAGCGTGGGGAGCCCTGCGGGGAACTCCTGCAGGGCTCCGCACGCTGCGGATGTCTGTCCGGCGGGCGGGGCGCTCTGCTTGAGGGCGCCCCGCCCCCCGGGCGGCAGGCTGCTATCCGCAGCATGAGGGAGCCCTGCGGGGAACTCCTGCAGGGCTCCCCACACTGCGGATGTCTGTCCGGCGGGCGGGGCGCTCTGCTTGAGGGTGCCCCGCCCGCTGGGCAGCAGGCTGCTATCCGCAGCGTGGGGAGCCTTGCGGGGAACTCCTGCAGGGCTCCCCATGCTGCGGATGTCTGTCCGGCGGGCGGGGCGCTCTGCTTCAGGGCGCCCCGCCCGCCGGGTGGCAGGCTGCTATCCGGACCTCCCGCAGGGCTGTCTAGCCTGCGGTTGTGTTCCCAAAGCTTTCAGGGCGCCCAACACTCCGGGAAGCAGGCTGCTATCCGCAGCCTAGACAGCCCTGTGGGACCTCCCGCAGGGCTGTCTAGCCTGCGGTTGTGTTCCCGAAGCGCCAGGCACTCTGCTTTCAGGGCGCCTGACGCTCCGGGAAGCAGGCTGCTATCCGCAGCCTAGACAGCCCTGCGGGACCTCCCGCAGGGCTGCGTAGGCTGCGGGTGTCTTCCTGAAGCCTGGAGAGCGAGAGGGGTCGGTGCGCACCGACCCCTCTCGCTCTCCAAGCTTCAGCAAAGCCTGCATTCGCCCCATAGGACGCACCCAGATTTCCCCTTCATTTTTGGAGGGGAAAAAGTGCGTCCTATAGGGCGAAAAATATGGTACTTATCATGACCATTTATAGCAACGTACTATTTTATCTCATCTGTTGTCAGCTTTCCCCCCCCCCTTTTTTTCCCCTCTCAGGACAATTTTTAGGGAAGTAGGACAGAGGTAAAGAAGACAAGGTCTAAAATGGTCACAAGATCGGGGTAGGATTTTAGCAGCCTCAAGTCAACTTCTGCTGACCATTGCAATTTTTGACGTACATGGGGGAACAAGTCAGGAGGATTAAAAAAAGGGACAGAAAAGTCTACAGCTTACACTCTTCTCCATTCGAGCTGGGTTAAAAGGTTGCTGAGGAGACCAAAGCTATGCTTCGCTTGCAAAAGGCTGATTCCTGAGGCAAAAAGCTAAAGTCTACTGTTTTGGAGCAAGAAGAAGTCTCTAGCTAATGTCTGGTGTATGAGACAAAATGGGGTCCCTTGGGTCTCCCCTTTCTTGGGCTCCTATCATCTGTGCTATCACCAGCTGCTCTTTGAATTGCTGCTGTTATTAACATCATTATTCTCACTGTTTGTGCTTTCTGCATTTCACTTTCCTTTGCCTTGTTTACTCTCCCTCTTTAATTGTATGTACCTGTAACTCAGGATAACACTTCCTGCATCTGATAGATGTAGACTGCAGTACATAAAAGCTTGTGCCATTAGTTAGCCTTCATGTGATGAGGATTTTATATGTGACCTATCCCTATGAAATATTTCAGCTTAGCTTCATTCTCTTCCATGCTGAAGAGAAGATGGGAGGGGTGTAAAATCAGGAAATGTCCTTTATGTGTGAGACATTTTTGGGTTGATGTCAGGCTCAAAATAGGATAGATATGTCTGAAATATTGCAAAGGCCACACTGTGGATCTCAGCTAAGTAGCATACAATCTGCTATGCAGTATGTTTGTGAAAGATAGTTCCCAGTTACATATTATTGCCTTGAACCAAAAATATGATATCTTAATGAGACAATATTCAAATCTTTTTAGCATCCAAAAAACCCAGATTATTCAGGTTTATTAGCACCAAACTGTCAAAATGTGGCTAACTAATTAGCAGCTGTTATGGTTTTATTTTGAAATATTAAACACATGTTGCTAATTGATAGTTCTAAGGACCAAGGCTGGGTATCCATGCAATTAGGTTTTATTACAGAAGTTATAGTTTTCAAAGCCATTCTGTCAACATTGCAAAATGTATTATCTTGATGCGTTTTTGGGTTGGTTACTGTTGTTGCTTTAGAAAATTACAACTGGTCTTGTATAATAAAGACTTTGCTAATGTTTTTCCCCACAATAATGATATATATGTAATGCTTGTTTCACATGTGAGGATGGATAAAAGGTTTGTGCTCTTTGGAACCCAGAAACCCCGCAGTTCTCAAGCATTGTCCCAAATCAGAGAGGTGACACTGGCGTCAATATCCTGAAGACACATGGTGGATACTACTACTACTACTACTACTACTAATAATAATAATAATAATAATTTATTATTTATACCCCGCCCATCTGGCTGGGTTTCCCCAGCCACTCTGGGCGGCTTCCAACTGAATATTAAAAACAGTACAGCATCAAACATTAAAAACTTCCCTAAAGAGGGCTGCCTTCAGATGACTTTTAAAAGTAAAATAGTTGTTTATTGCTTTGACATCTGCTGGGAGGGCGTTCCACAGGGCAGGAGCCACTACCGAGAAGGCCCTCTGCCTGGTTCCCTGTAACCTTACTTCTCGCAATGAGGGAACCGCCAGAAGGCCCTCGGCGCTGGATCTCAGTGTCCGGGCTGAACGATGGGGGTGGAGACGCTCCTTCAGATATACTGGACCGAGGCCGTTTAGGGCTTTAAAGGTCAGCACCAACACTTTGAATTGTGCTCAGAAACGTACTGGGAGCCAATGCAGATCTCTCAGAACTGGTGTTATGTGGTCCCGGCGGCCACTCCCAGTCACCAGTCTAGTGGCCGCATTCTGGATTAATTGCAGTTTCCGGGTCACCTTCAAAGGTAGCCCCACGTAGAGCGCGTTGCAGTAGTCCAAGCGGGAGATAACTAGAGCATGCACCACTCTGGCAAGACAGTCTGCGGGCAGGTAGGGTCTTAGCCTGCGTACCAGGTGGAGCTGGTAGACAGCTGCCCTGGACACAGAATTAACCTGTGCCTCCATGGACAGCTGTGAGTCCAAAATGACTCCCAGGCTGCGCACCTGGTCCTTCAGGGGCACAGTTACCCCATTCAGGACCAGGGAATCCCCCACACCTGCCCGCCCCCTGTCCCCCAAAAACAGTACTTCTGTCTTGTCAGGATTCAGCCTCAATCTGTTAGCCGCCATCCATCCTCCAACAGCCTCCAGGCACTCACACAGGACCTTCACCGCCTTCACTGGTTCTGATTTAAAGGAGAGGTAGAGCTGGGTGTCATCTGCATACTGATGAACACCCAGCCCAAACCCCCTGATGATCTCTCCCAGCGGCTTCATATAGATATTAAAAAGCATGGGGGAGAGGACAGAACCCTGAGGCACCCCACAAGTGAGAGCCCAGGGGTCTGAACACTCATCCCCCACCACCACTTTCTGGACACGGCCCAGGAGAAAGGAGCGGAACCACCGTATAACAGTGCCCCCAGCTCCCAGCCCCTCTAGACGGTCCAGAAGGATGTTATGGTCGATGGTGTCAAAGGCCGCTGAGAGATCCAGCAGAACTAGGAAACAGCTCTCACCTTTGTCCCTAGCCCGCCGGAGATCATCAACCAGCGCGACCAAGGCAGTTTCAGTCCCATGGTGAGGCCTGAATCCCGATTGGAAGGGATCCAAATGGTCCGCATCCTCCAGGCGTGCTTGGAGTTGTCTGGCAACCACCCGCTCAATCACCTTGCCCAAGAATGGTAAATTTGAGACTGGGCGATAGTTGGCCAAATTGGCTGGGTCTAAAGATGTTTTTTTAAGAAGCGGTTTAATGACCGCCTCTTTCAGCGGGTCTGGGAAGGCTCCCTCATAGAGGGAAGCATTCACCACCCCGCAGAGCCCATCGCCCAGCCCTTCCCGGCTCGCTTTTATCAGCCAGGATGGGCAAGGATCCAGGAGACAGGTGGTCGGTTTCACTTGTCCAAGCAGCCTGTCCACATCCTCGGAGGTAACAGATTGGAATTGATCCCATGTAACAGGACCAGACAGAACGCTAGCACTCTCCCACCCTGGCCCTGCTCCCACGGTGGAGTCTACCTCCTTCTGAATCTGAGCGACTTTATCTGCAAAAAACTTTGCAAAAGCATTGCAGGAGATTTTGGGGTCCCTACCAGGCCCCGGTGGTGCAGGTGGTTCCGATAGATTGCGAACTACCTGAAAAAGTCTCCTGCTGCTGTTTTCTGCAGATGCAATGGAGGCGGTGAAGAAGGCCCTCTTCGCCGTCGCCATTGCCACTTGGTAGGCTCGACGTTGAGCTCTAGCCCGTGTCCGGTCTGATTCAGAATGAGTTTTCCACCACCGGCGCTCTAGCCGTCTCAACGATTGTTTCATCACCCTCAGCTCCGGGGAAAACCACGGGGCTGTCCGGGCTCCATGCAATCGGAGAGGGCGCTTCGGAGCCAGACAGTCAATAGCCCTGGTTAACTCCGCATTCCAGCGGGCCACCAGGGAATCAGCTGAAAGGCCATCAACTTGGGATAAAACATCCCCTACCACTCTCTGGAAGCCAATTGGATCCATTAAGTGGCGGGGGCGGACCATCCGAATCGGTCCCACCTCCCTGCAGAGGGGAAGGGTCGCGGAGAAGTCCAGTTGCACCAGGAAGTGATCTGACCATGGCACTTCTTTTGTTTCGCTTTTAGATAATGTCAGATCACCAACATCTGTAGAGGTAAACACCAAGTCTAAGGCATGTCCGCGGCTATGAGTTGGGCCAAACTTATTCAGGGACAGCCCCATGGAGGCCATGCTTTCCACGAAGTCCCGAGCGGCCCCTTGTAAGGTTGTGTCGGCATGGATGTTAAAATCCCCCAGGACAACCAAGCTAGGTGTCTCCAGGAGCATATCTGCCACGACCTGAAGCAGCTCGGGCAGGGAATCCTTGGTGCAGCGGGGAGGTCGGTACACCAATAGGAATCCTGTACTGCCCCTATTGCCCAACTTCCAGAACATGCACTCAGAAAATTGGGTCTTCCCAATAGGACGCCTGGTGCAGACTAATGACTTCCTAAAAATCACTGCAACCCCCCCCCTCCCCGCCCACATGACCTGGGTTGCTGTGCGTAAGAGAAACCTGGTGGGCAAGCAGCGGCAAGGGCAGGCCCATCTGCCTCATCCAACCAGGTCTCTGTCACACATGCCAGGTCAAATCCTCCATCCACAATCAGGTCGTGGATGGCAGTGGTTTTATTCATCATTGACCTGGCATTGCACAGCAACACTTTCAGGTCATGTGGGTTTCCCTTGCTGATAATAATAATAATAATAATAATAATAATAATAATAATAATAATAATAATAATATCTTTATTGTCATTGCCCCCTCTCGGGGACAACGAAATTACTTGGCTGCTCCATCCACCCAGGTAGGGGGCACTCCACACAAAATCAACACCTTCAGGTGGAGACCTGTAAAAACCTAACATAAATACAAGCATTGTGCCATAATCCCATGAACACACAGGGTGTGTCTCCAGACTCCCACTCATTTGTGGGAGAAATATCAGTATATATTAGAACTTTAGCTTTGCACCATTTAAGTGGATAACATTGCTATGTTGCCCCAGCGAACAAATCCCCTTTTAAAAAAGAAGAAGCACACTTTTTGTAGTTTGGCTGATGGGGAAACTCATTGAAAAGTGGAGGATGGTAAAAGGCGAAAGATTTATATGATCTGAAGAGAAACCAGATGAAAACAGATGAAACAAAGATCATTCGAATCGGCAAATAAATGTGGGAAGCTGCTGGCATGGCAGCTGAAAAAGAGACAAAAACTGAACTTTGTTACCAATCTGGAGGTTGAAGGAGAATGTATTCAGAAACCAGAAGAAATCAGAAAGTGTTTCCAGAGATATTTCAAAAAATTGTTTACTCAAGGACCTCAAGCAGAGACTGAGATAAACCAATTTATAAAAAGTCATGGTTTGCAAAAACTATCTCAAGATAAACAAGCAACCCTGAATTACAAGATAACACAACAGGAAATTGAAAGTGCCATTCAGAATATGCAATTAGGCAAATCCCCAGGCCCAGATGGACTTACCTCCAAATATTATAAGATATTGAGGGAGTACTTGACTCAGCCACTAATGGAGGTATGTAACCAAATTATGGAAGGGAAGGGAGCACCAGAATCGTGGAAAGAAGCTTTCATCACTTTGATACTAAAATTGGAATCTGAAAAGACTCAACTTAAGAACTACCGTCCCATCTCACTCTTAAACGTGGATTACAAAATTTTTGCCGATATTTTGGCAAGTAGATTTAAAAAAGTTTTGAATGAAGTAATTCATAAGGACCAAGCGGGCTTTCTCCCCGGTAGGCATTTGTCTGACAACACCAGGAACATTATTGATGTTTTGGAGTTACTGCAGACAAATTTGAACACGAAAGCAGTTTTGATTTTCATAGATGCTGAGAAGGCCTTTGACAATATATCTTGGAAATTCATGAAGGAAAATCTGGAAGGGATGGGAGTGGGAAGGGCGTTCCAAAATGGCATTGAAGCAATCTATTCAGAACAAAAGGCTAAATTGATAGTGAATAATGTGGTGACAGAGGAGTTCAAAATCGAAAAAGGGACACGACAGGGGTGTCCCTTATCACCCTTGTTATTTATTTCTGTCCTGGAGGTGCTGCTGAATTTGATTAGGAAGGATCAGCTGGTGGAAGGAATACAGGTCGGAGGAAAACAATATAAACTGAAAGCTTTTGCAGATGATTTGGTTCTAACACTACAGGAGCCAGAATCTAGTACAAAAAGAGCTTTAGAATTAATTTATGAGTTTGGTCGGGTGGCGGGATTCAAGCTGAACAAACAAAAAACTAAGGTTTTGGCAAAAAACTTGACATCTTCAGAAATAGATGGGTTTCAAAAGGAAATGGAATTAAATGTGGTTAAAAAGGTGAAGTACCTGGGGGTTAACATGACTGGGAAAAATTTGAATTTGTTTAAAGACAACTATGAAAAATGCTGGTCAGAAATTAAAAAGGACTTAGAAACTTGGTCAAGATTGAAACTTTCCTTGTTGGGAAGAATTGCAGCTGTAAAGATGAATGTATTCCCAAAGATGTTGTTTTTGTTCCATACCCTGCAGATCGTGGACAGAGTGGAATGTTTTGGAAAGTGGCAGAAGGACATCATGAAGTTTGTCTGGCAGGGCAAAAAGCCCCGGATAAAATTTAAAATACTAACAGATGCAAAAGAAAGAGGGGGATTTGCCCTGCCGGACTTAAGGTTATACTATGAAGCTGCGTCCTTCTGCTGGATGAGGGATTGGTTTTTACTAGAAAACACCGATGTCCTAGATCTGGAAGGGTTTAACAATGCGTTTGGGTGGCATGCATATCTGTGGTATGACAAGGTAAAGGTTCATAAATTGTTTAAAAACCATATTGTCAGGAAAGCTTTGTTCAATGTCTGGATTAAATATAAAGACTTACTTGAAAATAAGACTCCGAGGTGGTTATCACCAATGGAGGCTAAGGCCTCAAAAAGACTTAACATGGGGGGTGGCTGGGCAAAATATTGTGAGATAATAGAAAGAGTTGGAGACAATTGGAAGTTGAAGAGTTTAGAAAAATTAAAAGACAAGGTGCGAGACTGGCTACATTATGCCCAAATACAAGAAACTTTTAAAAAGGATAAAAAAATTGGCTTCCAGGTAGAGAAATCGAAATTAGAGACAGAACTACTTGAACCTAAGACGAAAGTGCTTTCAAGAATGTATAACTTGTTGCTTAAATGGAACACACAGGATGAGACGGTTAAATCAGCCATGATAAAATGGGCACAAGACATTGGGTACAACATTATGTTTGAAGACTGGGAAAGGTTATGGACCACCGGTATGAAATTCACGGCATGTACTGCCTTGAAAGAAAACATTATGAAAATGATATACAGGTGGTACATGACACCAGTCAAACTTGCAAAGATATATCATTTGTCTGACAATAAATGTTGGAAATGTAAGGAGGCTGAAGGAACATTCTTTCACCTCTGGTGGACATGCCCGAAGGTGAAGGCTTTTTGGGAAATGATTTATAATGAGTTGAAAAAGGTATTTAAGTATACCTTTCATAATAAACCAGAGGCCTTCCTCCTGGGCATTGTGGGCCAGAGAGTGTTAAAGAAGGATAGAACCTTTTTTTTATACGCAACTACAGCAGCAAGAATCCTTATAGCAAAATATTGGAAGGCACAGGAGTTACCTACGCTGGAAGAGTGGCATACGCAACTGATGGACTATATGGAATTGGCCGAAATGACTGGCAGAATCCGGGACCTGGGAGAAGAGGTAGTGGAAGAGGACTGGAAAAAATTTAAAGACTATTTGCAAAAATATTATAAGCTATATGAATGTTGAGAATTTGCTAAGCTTTGGGAAAACAAACTTCAGCAATTAAATTTGATTATGGTGGAAATTAAGTTATGAGTGTGAAAGGACTAAAGTTTAGAGTAATGCTTATATTTTTAGGATTGATGGAAAAGTGAGTACACAAGTACCCTAAATCTAAAATACAATTAGATGAAAGTACACAAACGCATGAAACAAGGTATCAATTTGCTGTTATCTTTTTTTTATTGTAAAGAAGGCAGGGGGTGGAGGATGCGAGGAAGTCCAGTGGATTATGAAAAATTGTTTGCAAAATGTGAATCTGTTCTTTTTACGATCTTCTTTTTTTCTTTTTTGTAAAGTCGCTCTTGTTGAATTATTGATGATGTACTTGACCTTGGAAAGAAGCAATAAAAAAAATATTATAAAAAAATAAAATATTCTGATAGACTAAAAAAAAAAAGGAAAAAAAAGTGGAGGATGGACAAATGACTAATGAAAGATATAAACGCCCTGCAAGCAAAGCAAGATGGATGTTCATTGTCATCTAACTACTTCCGTTCTTGGGTAGGGATAGACTGGTCATGGTGAGGCATGCACTGATATCCTTAAGACATGATTATTGCAGTGCTCTCTGGTACAAAATGCTGCGGCTGGACAGTTGATGGGAACAGACGATAATCAGCCTTTCTATAACTCCAGTGGTCTAAAGGCTTCTCTAGCTTCCCATACATTCCTTGGCCTGGGTCAAGGTTCTCGTATTAATTTGCAAGCACCCTAACAATTTGGGTCCAGTATACCTGAACCGCCTAATCTCTTATATCCCTGGCCAATCACTGAAGCATTGTTAGTGATCCATCATGGCTCAGATGCACAGCTTAGATCTACAAGTTTAGTGATGCAGCCCCACTTTTACAGATCTTCCTTCCAACTGAGATCAGCCAAGTCTTTCATATGTGGTAAAAGTGTAAAAGTGTATTGGGAAATAATGTTTAAAAGTACACACACACACACACACACACACACACACGAAGAAGAAAAAAACCAGAGTCCTTTTTGTTGGGAATAATTCATATGGAAATTCCCAGGTGTCAAAAAAGGTTACTTATTTATGCCACTACTGCGGCCCGTGTTTTGTTAGCCCAAAAATGGAAAATGAGCGAAGTCCCATCTAAAGAAGAATGGCAACTTAAACTGATGGAATATGCGCAGCTTGCAGACCTAACATATAGAATAAGAGAACAAGAAGAACATACATTTTAAGAAGACTGGGAAATGTTTATTGAATATATGGGGGGGTACACTTGAAATTGTTGGCAGCATTAAAATAAATTCAACAGTGTAAATGAATTTTGATGGGTGTAATAATGCAGGATGTCCAACAAGTCGACCAGTCGATCGCTGTCGATCACGGGCTCCTTTTCCTTTGCTTTTGCCTAAGAGCATCCAACCCCGGCCCCTCACCCCACCCTCAATTTTTGCATGATCGCTGGAAGGGAAGACTTACCGTAGTTCTGGCTGTGAGTCAGATTGTTTCCATAGCGATATTTCAGTGAGCATCTAAACCCCTTTTCCCTTTACTGCAGTCTGACAGTTTCCTCCCTAAACTCTAAACTTTGCCCTGCTGCCCCCCCCCCCCCGGAACTTTGACCTGAGGGTAGATCACTGCCAGTTTTTCCCCTCTGTGAGTAGATCGCAGTCTCTTGGGAGTTGGATGTCCCTGTAATAATGGAATATTGAATGGTTTAGTTTATGTAAAATATGTAGGGATTTTTGTTATGCAAAATGAACCATGGAAAGAGAAGAAGGCAAGTCATTGATATTCTAAAGTTGTTTAAATGAACACCCTAATTTGTAAAACAGAATATATATATATATATATATATATATATATATATCTAATCAGCCAAGTCTCCTTCCTACTGAAGTTCTAACTACCGAAGACTTAATAAAAAAATAAATCTGTCACACATTTTTATTGTATTGCATTTTTATTTCATAGTTTCAACTGATCTTTATTTGTTGTGCTGAACCTTTGCAAGCCACTTAATGACTATGGTTGTAGTTAAGTTGGTAAACACATTGTTTAAAGAAGTAGTTTAAATAAATAACTGCTGCACAAACAAATCAGGATGGGCACTCTATAAAGAATGGATATAATCTAACCTCTGTTCAAGCCTTGTGCAAGCAACAAATAGGTTGCCTGGAGGAGCTTGCAGTAATAAAGACTCATGAAATGTACAAGTTAGCTCCTGCCTGGACACAAATGCTTTTCTTTGTAAGCTCTGGCCAAAAACAACCCTTCAAGACATCAGTGGAAGAGCTGGATGTGGGATGTTTGGGGAGTCCCTTTCTCTGCACTTTTGAAAGCAGCTATTTGACAGATCTCCCCTCACTGTGCTTTTAAAGGTCATTGAGCCTCCTCCCTGTCCATTCCCTTCGAGGGATTTAGCTGCAGGGTTTGCTGTTCAAAGAAGTGTGTTCTCATGGCCTAGTGTGCGCTGGCCACAGATCAGACTCGCACTCTCTGAAGGCAACAAAGGGAACATGGGCGAATCAGACCAACGGCTTGCTCCTATGCATGTGTATTCAGGTCTATCTGGTTTAGTGCAAGCGCGTGTAGATATTGTCAAGCTGCAATTGTAAACAGCGCCCCATTTGCCTATCCTTTGGTTTTCATCCACCAAGCATATTAAACAACCTTCAAACCTAAATTGATCTCTGCAGTAATCTTAAATCCATTGTGGACAGAGGATCCAACCTTGCTTTTTTAAAAAATAAATATCATTTTTATTTGGTTTTACCAATACAATTTTATAACAATCCAAATACATATCCATATATAGAGATTACTCTGAATCTCAAGACTTCCCCCCATTCCCTTCATGAGTCCTATTGTTAACATTTAAAATTGTTTATTATTCCGTAGTCTACATTTTATATCAATCCATATTGTCCATAACGTTTGTTACAATACAAGTGAGATTAAAATTCCGTTAATGTTTTCATCTGCTTGCAGTGGTCCCCTAAGTAGATTATAATTTTTTCCCATTCTTTTTTAAAGTTTTTGTCCTCTTGGTTCCTGAGCTTTCCAGTCAACTTTGCCATTTCAGCATAGTCCAACAGCTTGGTTTGCCATTCCAATCTGGTAGGAACTCTTTCGGATCCAACCTTGCTTTAGCACAGGGAATAGCTGGTTCTAAGGTAAGAAGGAATCAGGGAACTGCTGTTTGTGGCACATTTGAAGAGCGCATGCCTCTTGCGTCCTTCTCAGGTCACCCTGCCAGCACCCCCACCCACTATGCCACTGGTCCAAGGTCTGCTCAGCATAGAATTTGGCAGGGTGGGACCAGGGCCAGATTTAGGTTTGATGAGGCCCTAAGCTACTGAAGGTAATGGGGCCCTTTATATGTCCAGCTGCCCTTTGTCAACAACAAATTGTCCCTGTTTTTTGTGTTGAATATATGCTACATGGACCTAATAGGTATCTAAAGCCATTTGCACATAACAAATAGGAGCCTACACAACACAAAACACTGTTGCTGTATGTAGGTTTTATTTCATTTGTTTTTTATCTTATATTTTGGAAATGTACATCCAGGTTTTTTCCTTTAAATTTTTTTGGGACCCCCAAGAAGGGCCCTAAGCTATAGCTTGTTTAGCTTATACATAAATCTGGCACTGGTTGGGATCTAGAATCAGAAACAAGAAGCCAGAGACCCATGTTTTATCCAGAAACCTTATATATTCTAGACTCCCAGACAACACCCTAACCACTGCTGCTGATAGTAAATGAGACTTAAAGGTAAAGGGACCCCGACCGTTAGGTCCAGTCGCGGACGACTCTGGGATTGCAGCACTCATCTCACTTTATTGGCCAAGGGAGCCGGCGTACAGCTTCCGGGTCATGTGGCCAGCATGATTAAGCCGCTTCTGGCGAACCAGAGCAGCGCATGGAAATGCCATTTACCTTCCCGCCAGAGTGGTACCTATTTATCTATTTGCACTTGATGTGCTTTCGAACTGCTAGGTTGGCAGGAGCTGGGACCAAGCAACGGGAACTCACCCCGTCGCAGGGATTCGAACTGCCGACCTTCTGATCGCCAAGCCCAAGAGGCTTAGTGGTTTAGACCACAGCGCCATTCACATCCCTCCAAATGAGACTTAGGGACTGCTTATTCTTGAATAAACCCTTACTCATGACCCACACAATGACTCTGGGTCCATAGACACATCCTATGTCATTGTTCTTTGTCCAGTCCCTGGACCTTACAGCAGTGGGTGCTAGTTTGTACTTTTTTCATGGTTTATGTCCTTGGAGCATGGAATCATTGCAGCTGGCATGAATTTAATATAAAATATCTCTGCCCCCCCCCCCGCTGAGCTAGCTGTTATCCCTATACAAGCTCCTATCTCAAACATAACCTGATAAAAGTAATTAACATCCTGACCCTAATAGCTGCAGAAAAGATCAGTGTACTAATGCTTGTGTTTACCAGCCGTCCTTCTGTAAGCAGGAGACGAACTTCATGCAGACAATTAAATCTCCTTTCATGTGAATTTATTGTTCAGAAATTAGAGAGATAAAGATACGGTCACCCCAAAATTAAGGTCATGTCCTCTTCACTTCAAACTTATGTTACAAAACACAACAGTGCAGCAGAAGGAAAAAGCATTTCAATGGACTTAAGTGTTATATTATTCACTCAGTGTGGAAGCCCCCTCCCCACTCCATGGAAGTTAAAGTATACACCAAGTTCTCAATAGTTAGTTAGCTCACAACTCCAGTGGGACCCCCTCTTTTCTCCTCAGCAATATCAAGGATCAGCCCTACACTCAACTGAATTATGGACCAAGGAATGAGTGAGGGCCACAGTTGCCTTGCTGGTTTAGGATTCTGTAATTCTTGTGGGAACCATAGACCCCAGATCTCCCAGACTTTGTGTTTCACTTTCTCCAAGATCAGCTATATGCCGCCTTCCCACTATTTCTCTTTATTTTTAGTGTGAGTCTGTAGCTTACTGTTGCACTCACTGTCTATTTATTATCTATTCATAAAAAAATTATATAGTGCTTGATTGTAAAACCCCCAAAATAACCTCAAAGTGGTTTACAAAAAGATAAAACAATAAACTCGAGAGAGATAAATATCACAACCCTGATTTAAAACATACAAAAGTTAAAATACTAAAACAGATTAAAATTGCCTCAGTTTTCTAGGCATCCTGGTAGGGCTGTGTAAGCAAGAATGGTTTTAGCAGGTGCCAGAAAGAGTACTGTGAAGGCAACTGCTTGATCTCAATAGTCAGGGAGTTCTAAAGTGTAGGCACTGCCACACCAAAAGACTGAGTTACTACAAATGTAGAATGGCTCCTATAAGAGTGCCAATTCTGTGGATCGAAGCAGTCAAGAAGGCACAGGTTGGGTAAGGTGATCTCACAGGTAAACTGGTCTAGGGCTTTGGGTAGTTATGGATCCTTTCCTTTTTAGAATTAAGGTGTGTGTGTTTTTTGCTGCCCACTTTTTGTAACCCTGTTCTCTGAAGCAGCACTCATATACTCTCTTTTCATATCCATTTTTCTACTCCTTTTTGTGCCACAACCTTTGCTGGGCATAAGGCTTGAATGTATAAATGCATTTTGAATGGATGTGCATCCTAACTCCATGCAAAAAGTTCCAGCCCTCCCATTAGTGTACATTGCGTTTAAACCAGTGGTTCCCAACCTTTTTTTGGCCATGCCCCACCTAAGCATCTCTAAAATCCTGATGCCACACCCCATGACATATAATTCTGACATATAATTCTTATTATGCAAAAAGTGAACTATTCACGTTGAGGAAAGCTAAAAGGCCATTAACCGTTAATAACTCATTCTCGAATTGCCCTCCTGTGGACCGTGGGCCCCATGTTGATGGATGTGTGTGGGTTCATACTTACATCTTGTAACAGCCTTTTGGTACTGATGTTCTCAAGGAGTGATGGGTGACTCCACCTCCTCCTCCAAGGATTCTTCAGGAGGATGTCCCACCAGAGAGCCCTTCTTCCAGGAGACCCTGCCTGCAGCTCATGTTCCTCAACCTTTGGAACGTTTGGTTCATCTTCTGAGGACTGGCACCAAGTCAGAGCTAGACATGACAAGAGATAGCAACCTTTAACCCCCACCACCAACACAACCTTTCCACCAACACCACCCAAAAAAATTATGGAACCAATCCATTATTTACAGATTTTATTCTTCTCATCAAAATGGATGGGTGTGCTATCTGACTTTGCTCTTTGAAAGCATGCGATGCACAGCAGATGTGATCAAGAGGACCCTTCTCTGATTGCTTGCTCCTCATTTCCAAATCTTTATATTAATCTTGATAGCTCTCAATTATCCATCTGTGGGACATGCAAGAACATGCTCATCCAACTGAATGACCTTGAGCAATCTACTACCTTTCCACTTGGGAAACTTCCTAGGATTATTCAGAGATGCAAGGACTGGGAACAGATGTTGGTGCACAAACAGACAAATAACTTGCTTGCAGTCAGTTGCTGCCATGCCAACCTCTTATTCTGTCAAGACATCACTCCCTGTATTCAGCGTAGATTATGGAAGGTGTAAGATTTTATTCTTTTATGTTGATTCATTCCATCATGGAACTCAAGGAGGCAGGCATGGGGTTCTCAGGTGGTAGCCCATCCAGGCACTGAACAGATGCAAACCTATTTCAGCTGACCTTGGGATCCATGCCAAGAACATAAGCTGGGTCTAGGCAGCAGAATGAAGTGGAGGAATTTAGAGGCAATAAAACATTGTTGTTTAGTCGTTTAGTCGTGTCCGACTCTTCGTGACCCCATGGACCAGAGCACGCCAGGCACTCCTGTCTTCCACCGCCTCCCGCAGTTTGGTCAGGCTCATGTTTGTAGCTTCGAGAACACTATCCAACCATCTCATCCTCTGTCGTCCCCTTTTCCTTGTGCCCTCCATCTTTCCCAACATCAGGGTCTTTTCCAGGGAGTCTTCTCTTCTCATGAGATGGCCAAAGTATTGGAGCCTCAACTTCACGATCTGTCCTTCCAGTGAGCACTCAGGTCTGATTTCCTTAAGAATGGATGCGTTTGATCTTCTTGCAGTCCATGGGACTCTCAAGAGTCTCCTCCAGCACCATAATTCAAAAGCATCACTTCTTCGGCGATCAGCCTTCTTGATGGTCCAGCTCTCACTTCCATACATCACTACTGGGAAATAAATAAAACATAGCATACTGCAGAAGTGTGCTTGACACATTTTTAAAGATTTCCCCATGTTACAAATAGAAAAAACACCTTCTGGCCATAGCTGTCAACCTTCCCATTTTTTGCAGGAAATTCCCTTATTCCAGTGCTGCTTCCCGCTGCTATCCCGGATTGTTAGATATCCCATAGACTGTCCCCGGGACAGGTGAGGCTGCTGATCCCTTATTTTCGAGGCTGCTGATCCCTTATTTTCAAATCTGAAAGTTGACAGCTATGCTTCTGGCACAGTGGAGATAAAGCTGATCTGGAACCTAATATACTAATGTTAGATATGTATCAATTACTCATAGAGCATCCTGGCACAGAAAAACATTCAGAAGTTGCTATTCCTATTGTTACTCTGAAGTGGTGCAATCCATTATTCCACCTTTGCTCGCCATCATCTTATTCTGCCAGTGTGGTGTAGTGGTTAAGAGCGGTAGACTCGTAATCTGGTGAACCGGGTTTGCGTCTCCTCTCCTCCACATGCAGCTGCTGGGTGACCTTGGGCCAGTCACACTTCTTTGAAGTCTCTCAGCCCCACTCACCTCACAGAGTGTTCATTGTCGGGGAGAAAGGGAAAGGAGAATGTTAGCTGCTTTGAGACTCCTTCGGGTAGTGATAAAGCGGGATATCAAATCCAAACTACTACTCTTCTTCTTCTTCTTCTTCTTCTTCTTCTTCTTCTTCTTCTTCTTCTTCTCATGTTGACCAGGCTGGGGTGAAAGAGGGCAGCTTTCTTTCCTCTTGCTCAGGGATGGGAAACATTTTTCAGCCACAAGGACCTCTTTCCAATCCGGGCAAACGTCTGAAAGCTACATGCGAGGGGTGGGTGGGGCCAGAGACCCAAATGGTCACAGAAAAGAATGCAATATATTATACACACAGTAGCACACCCCTCTCTTTCCTCCCTTCAGATGAGCAAGAGGGATTGTGATGGTGGTTATTATTATTATTATTATTATTATTATTATTATTATTATTATTATTACTGCTACTATCTCCCTTCACCAGCAGGTCCCAGGGGCAGGTTACCACAATTAAAAACTAAAAACAGTCACAGGAATAGGGCGGGGGCCCGAAAACACACACCTCAGGTGTCAGAGGCCAGGGTAAAGAGCTAATTATTAAATATTATGAGAATTCAAGGACAGTAGGCAAAACCATACAGATTGCAATGTAGGGTCAGCAAGGGGTGTGGTCTGGAAAAGGGGCGTGGCCAGGGGAGAGTTCTGAGGGCCAGAATGAAAGGGCTGGAGGGCCATATACAACCCCTGGTTCCCCACCATTGCTCTTGCTCTTTGAATAGCTGGCTGGTACAACACATCCAGCCCCAAATATTTCACTGCCGGAGGTGGACCAGTCAATGGCATCTGCTCCCACCCCAAGGCAATGTGCATAGTCATTTTGGCAGCTGAGGCAAGCAATCCCACAAGCATATCTTCCTGGGGTATTTTTTGGGGGGAGTGCAATAAATTAAGTAACCAACAATGTCTTGCCCTTTCAGGACACCTATAACCAGCTGCCTGAGGTCTCCTCTTCACTTGCCCAATAACAGGGTTGGCAGCAAATGCCACGGCGCTACAGCTCCTCAACCTTTAAACATTTTCATTTCAAGTCAAAAGGGTACATGAAAAGAGGAAGCAAGCAAGCACACTTTAAACTTAACTCCCTTCCTCAAATGGAACATAATGCATTCTCTGTAGGTTTGTCACCTATTCCTTGATTTAAAAATCTAGAAGCGCACTGTAGGCAGCCTGGAGCACAGCTGTGGCTTCCTAGGAACACAGCAGTGGTGAAACCAAAAGCAAGCAGGGAACCGTGGTCATTGTAGCAAGCTATGCCGCCTCACTCTCACGTGTCCCAGCATTTTGAACGCTGCATTTTTCACCCTAAATAAGTCATTTTAGCTTTTGTGTGCTATCCAGGGAAAAACTGATGCTGCATACATTAGGCTGCTTCCACACTAGATGTTTACAATGGAATAACAACAGTTCATTCACTCACTTTTTACAGGACACAATCTAGTGATCAAAGCCTCTTCATTTCATGTTTTCCCTGTTTGGCTTTCCTCGCTCTTTCCCCCCTAAAGCTCAGCAAATCCAACTTCTTCTTATTTTACACAATGGATCACCTGTGCGCTGTAATTATTTCCTCAGGCATAGATAATCCATTACCTAGCAGTTCCAGCCTACACAAGCTGGTAATGGATTGTAAGTAGGGATGGGGCATTTTTTAAATTATTATTATTATTCAGATGGCATTTAAAGGCAAACCTACCCAATTCTCACTTCCTGAAAATGATATGTGAATCGAAACGCAGTTGTTCCTCAAAATTCCCAATCCCCTGAATTTTGCAATGCAGCTTTCCAGCATGCCAACATATACAGAAATGCTTATACTAGCAAAATTGTGTGCACAGAAATGCATGCATTGTGTGAAATAACATTTAAAATGCACTTTATTATAGAGCACTGGTGCAGGAACTCGATTTGGAGCCCTTTTCGAATTTGGTAAACCTCTGAAATAATGTATATGCTACTGCGATTCAACAAATAGAAGTTTTTTTATTTAGGCGGCAAAATGTTTGGGCTTCCATCTTCATCTGCTGCTCTGATGAAAATTACATGGTGCTGTTTCCAAGGTGGGAGTTATAGAGAGCTTTGAGGATGGATTGCTCAGAATGACTTCATTTGCTGAGGCGAAGCGATGCTGTTACAATTCTCCAGGCTGAGTGAGGCAATACAGCGTTAATGTCTCCAGCACATAAACCCAGAACTTGTTCCTCTTTGCTAACATTTTGGATCTGTTGGCATCTCTATAGCGATTATTGTTGAGCCTGACCAGCTGTGGTGCTCAGAAACAGAATGTGCTCTACCAGACCGGTCGCTCCACTTCTTTGGTCCAAATTGCCAATTTGTGGTTTCTGGAATGTGTGCATAGGTAGGTTGTAGTCCTTGATGTATTACATCCCAGTATTTTTTGCACTCAGTGATATTTTGTATGCAAAAATATCCACCATGTTAACCAATCTGTTCTACCCGTCCTGGGGCTTTCAAAGGTAGCTGTCTCTATGAGACAATCACAGGTTATAACAGTGTTTGGAATTACAAGGGTGAGATCCAGAAGTGAAGTACAGCTCTCGCTAATCGTTTGCATAGATTTGGAGACTGGTGAAGTGCTATAACAGGAGGCTTGTTGATAGCTTTAGCAAGCTGTTCGAAGTTTGCTAACAATTGGTAGCCTTGTCTGATTGCTCAGTGTATATACAGTGGTACCTCAGGTTAAGTACTTAATTGGTTCCGGAGGTCAGTACTTAACCTGAAACTGTTCTTAACCTGAAGCACCACTTTAGCTAATGGGGCCTCCTGCTGCTGCTGCGCTGCCAGAGCACGATTTCTGTTCTCATCCTGAAGCAAAGTTCTTAACCTGAAGCACGATTTCTGGGTTAGCGGAGTCTGTAACCTGAAGCGTATGTAACCTGAAGCATATGTAACCCAAGGTACCACTGTATATAAATAAGCACACAACTTTGATGACTTGTGGACAAACTTGAGAGCCAGTGTGGCGTAGTGGTTAAAAAGATTCCACCAGCCCCACATGTTATATTTCTGGAAGAGAAATAATGTGACTTCCCACATTAGTGCTCTCATCCCAAATGCATTTTCACTGAAGGATGTCCTATTTGTTCCAATGGTGTTACTTTTCAAGGAAGCATGTTTGGGATTGCAATCATTTTAATTTCGTCATTTAATTTGTATGTGAAAATATCTTTTTTTAATGTAATTTTAGGATTTATGTAATCTTGGACTACTGCAATGCACTCTACGTGGGGCTACCTTCGAAGGTGACCCGGAAACTACAATTAATCCAGAATGCTGCAGCTAGACTGATGACTAGGACTGGTTGCCGAGACCATATAACACCAGTCCTGAAAGACCTACATTGGCTCCCAGTACATTTCCGAGCACAATTCAAAGTTTTGGTGCTGACCTTTAAAGCCCTAAACGGCCTTGGTCACGTATACCTGAAGGAGCGTCTCCACCCTCATCGTCCAGCCTGGACACTGAGGTCCAGCTCCGAGGGCCTTCTGGAGGTTCCCTCACTGTGAAAAGTGAGGTTACAGGGAACCAGGCAGAGGGCCTTCTTGGTAGTGGCGCCCACCCTGTGGAATGCCCTCCCATCAGATGTCAAGGAAATAAACAACTATCTGACTTTTAGAAGACATCTGAAGGCAACCCTGCTTAGGGAAGTTTTTAATGTTTGATGTTTTATTGTGTTTTTAATATTCTGTTGGGAGCTGCCCAGAGTGGCTGGGCACATATTACTACTACTACTACTACTACTACTACTACTACTACTACTACTGGATCCAGCAATTAAGGAGCTGTTTGGAGAGGGTGGTGGTGGAGTAGACTCATAGAATCATAGAGTTGGAAGGGACCCCATTAATGATCTAGTCCAACCTTCTGGAATGCAGGATTATGCACCCATACAGGGATCAGCACCAGGCTCTAACCAAGCTAACCTGCAAGAGCTGCTTGTCCATAAAATTACTTACCTTAACCCCTTCTGATGCTGCCTAAGGCCCTATTGAATTTAACAGACCTCCCTTGTCTGTATATATGCATAGGATCAGGCTGCATTTGAACAAACACAAATATATTTTTAATACAGCAGGTACTGGATTTGCAATTGCATTTATAAATGTAATTACTTTAACAGGTTTTTATGCATGTAACAGGTTTTTATTGAATTTTTTATGTCTATGCAGTAGTTTTGTATATGCTGTTATTGTGCTTTGAAATTGCTTTGAGATGCTTCATAGGAGGTGATTCATAAATAGCACAGATAATAGTAATAATGCTCTTGCAGGGTGAATGAAACAGAAGACAGCATTGGATTATGTTAAAGTCCAGGAAAAAATACAATCATTTTCTACAGTGGGGGAAAAGGTGACCGGCAAAGTGTTTTGGAACAACTATGTAGCTGTATGAATCAATTCATATTTTTTTTCCTATGAATAGACTTCCCCTGCAGTGATCTCAGATCCACTCTTTTGAGTCAACAGCAAGAAGCCTTCCAAGAGGATACTCAATACAGGCAGCTAATAATTTCTAGCCTGGCTCTCCCACCGCTCTAGTGAATGGGTGTTTTCATCGGCACCATAAACCTGTCTTAAGACATTGCCTAGGAAACATGTTTCCTCTGCTAGGGCTCTTCCAGATGACCTGTTTATTGAACATTCATCCTGATTTGCTTGCACAAAGCTGACATGGCAGTCCAGCCTTTATTCTACGTTTGTTCTGATTCGTTTGTTTGTGGGGTGGTTATATGACAATGCGTATTCCTCCTGAATCAGAGGTGCCATATTTTCTAGTTGATTGAGATGGTCCAGAGTGACTGTAAGAAAAACACTGGGGCCTAATTTGAACAGTAGAATGTCTGGCATCTGGTGGGTGTTCTCCCCTGTAATCAGCCTCTCCCTTCAAGTATTCAGTTAAGTTCAGTTAGAGAGACCAACTGTCATTTTTGCCTCACGATGTTGCTTTAGTTTCTCTCAGATAGTTAGGGCTGCTGTCAGCGGCTGCCTCAGGTCCCAGCTCACAAAGGACTAACGCCAGTTGCTCTTTATAAACAAAAGTCTTTATTGTGGTTCATTGTTGGTTTGACATCCGTGGCGCGCAGCGCTACGTCTGAGTCCTTAGACCGGCGAAGTCCCGTCTGAATCCGCCCCTCCTTTACACTAGTTCAATACCCGAGCTTTGCTCCACCTCTTCCTTTCCTCCCTCTGCTCCTTTCGCCTCCGGGTCCTCCTGCCCTCTGGGGTCCCAACCCTCCTGGACTCTTCGGAGGCGGATTCTTCTGACTCCTCCCCCTGTCTCCGGCAGGCTTTGGGACCTGGCTCCCAATCCGGATTCTCTGCTGTCCCTCGCGCCTCTACATTTGAACTTGGCGCGCGCGCCCAGCCGCCCACTTTCCTCCTAACGGCTACACTGCTCCCTTCACTGCTTTCTCCTTCAGGGAGGCTGGCCGGCCCTGCTCTCTCCTCCGCCCCTCCACTCTCTGACGGAGGCGTGGTCAGTCCTGCCTCACTCTCTCCTCCTGCAGGAGGAGACTTTTGTTCTAATCTGTGGGATTCTTCCCCCCCGCTGCGCTCTGGTGGGGAAGCTAGCCCTGATTTCCAGCTGCCGCTTGGCGACTCCCCACTGGCCCCCCTTGCCCTGACCCTGGGGGCCTCCTTCTGGGAATCTTCTGATTCGCTGGAGAGACTCAGGGAATCTCTCTGGTCACTGTCACACCCTCCTGCGCTCCCCTCCGATTGTTCCCCTTCGCTCTCCATCTCCTCCTTCTCCTGTGGCTCAGTCCCTGAGCCCCTGACAGCTGCCATATTTCACAAAGTGAAAATCCAGGCGCAAAAGTTGTTGCACTTTTTTAGGCCAAAGTTGTTGAGCTTTTTGTTTTGTTTTGTTTTGAGCTATTTTTAATGAAATTCACCAACATCTACACTACCAACATGGGCTATCATACCTCCAAATTTTCCAGGACATTTCAGCAATTTCCACCCAGATGCTGTTTAAGAGGGGGGAGTACCGGCTGTGTCCGACAAATTCCTGACATATGACGACCCTATAGATGGTATGTTTTCGTGTTACAATTTTACTTATTATTAAAGCTTGACATATTAATATTAATATTAATATTATTTATACCCTGCCATCCCTGGCCAAGACCGGGCTCAGGGCGGCTAACACCGAATATAAATGCTGTAAAAACATTCAAAACAAAACAAAACAAAACAAAAAACCCAAACAAACAATTGATTAAAATAGAAGTTAGAATACAGTTTAAAATGCAGCTTAAAATGCAGCCTTGTTTTAATGGTGACCTATAGATCAAAGCCATAAGGGGAGAAAACATCAAATATTTACTGGCGCCAACTACCCATGCTGGTCCTACGTGGGCCAGCAAAAAGAGCCGAGGGAAAATTTATATACAAAATCCCATATAAGAGGTTCCATCAAATAAATAAATAAATAAATAAATAAATAAATAAATAAATAAATGGGGGGGGGGTTTAGACTGAGTCCAGCCCAAAGGCCAGGCAGAACAGCTCCGTCTTGCAGGCCCTGCAGAAAGATGTCAAATCCCTCAGAGCCCTAGTCTCTTGTGACACAGCGTTCCACCAGGCTGGGGCCAGAGCTGAAAAGGCCCTGGCCCTGCTTGAGGCCAATCTAACCTCCTTGGGGCTCGGGACTTCAAAAGTGTTGTTATTTATGGACCTTAAGGTCCTCCACGGGACATACCAGGAGAGGCGGTCCCGTAGGTACGAGGGTCCTAGGCTGCATGAACCACATCCTCTGCTGAAGGATGGTGGAATATCCCTAAACTGGATGAGTGAGGAGATATTCCCAATCTGACAGGAGGATTTATTTTTTTAATCACCCCACCCTCCACAACAGTGATGTCCTGACTCTGGAAAGCTGTTGCCAGTGAAAGCAAGAGCTTCATGAACCAAAGTAGTCTGACTTGTTATAAGGCAACACCATATGGTTTTCTTATTGTAGATCAGGGTTGGGGAGCCAACAACCATACCAATGTCATTGGACTCTCAGCTTCCATCCGCCCCAACTGGCAATGCCAATGGTCAAGGATGATGGGAGATGAAGTCCAGACACAGGTTCCTCATCTCTGTTGGAGAGTAAGAATCTGCTCTGGGTTATCCTCATACCAATGTTCTGCCCCATGGGTAAGCAACATAAGCAAGTGGCACCCCGAGAGCTGCCAACATCCCAATGCTATTGAAGGCCAGACTGATGGCGCTGAAAAAAAGTATTGACCCTCCATAAAGAAAAAGTGTGGAGAAACATAGAGTGGTTGATGTCTGGCCCCTGAAGACTAATAAGCATTGAATGCCACAAATGCAACTCATTATCTGGGAGGGAAAGATCACTTTGGATAATGACCCTTAATTTATTTATCGGAAAATGTAGAATATTTAGCCAAGCCTATTAGGAGATAGTTATCAGCAAACCTTTATTAGCCTTTAAAACATAATTTAAAGTACATTGGGAAAGTTAGCTTTCTGAAGCACTGTTTGGCAAACTCTCTGTTGTCATAGAGATAAGCATCGTGGCTGGTCACCCAGAAAATGGAGGTTAGATTTGACTGATTTAGATCTGGCTAAGCTAAAGAGCTCTGCGAAAAAGAGAGACGCACAGACCGAAAAGTCTATAATAACACCTGCCTCTCCAGTTAGAAATTGCAAGGGATAATGGGGGTGGTTGGAGTGTGTTCTCATTTTGGCCATGTTGGGGGCACTGGTGGAGACAAGAGACAGCAAGCAGACATCATAGAAAGCGAAGGGCGTAAAAGTGAGGGACCCACTAGAGTCGAAGCAGATGGCAACGTAATCACCAGGCAGGAGCAACAAGAGGAGACTGTTGATTGCTTTTGCGAATGAGAGATGTAAATGAATTTTGTAGGGGTTTTGTGCTCTGAAACTGTAAACGAGCAACTGTGAAGGTGACTGTCGGACACCACTATTAGCAAAGTCACTTAAAGAACACAGAGGAAGCCCAGAGAGAAAAGTCCTCATGACACTTTACTGAGCAAACTGAACAAAAACCGTGTATGATTCAAGGGTACAGGAGCAGAGAGGTTTTGTCTTTTTCTGGCCCATGTAGGACCAGTCTGGATAGTTAGCCTTGGTGAAGACTTGATGTTTTCATCCCCAAAAAAGTTTTTGATTTGAGTTTCCACTGAAACGAGGCTGCATTTTAATGTTTTCATGTTTTCATGTTGTATTTTAATCTTGTTTTTACGTTGGATTTCAATCAATTTGTTTTTATATCGGGCGTTAGCCGGCCTGAGCCTGATCTTGGCTGGGGAGGGCGGGGTATAAATAAAAATTATTATTATTATTATTATTATTATTATTATTATTATTATTTGTTTAGGTGTTGTACATAGCTCAGAAACATATACAGAGAAAATTTTCCCCATAACTACACAGCCATTTGGAGCAGATCCTAATTCACTGGCGATCACACTATTCTGCCTGTTTGCTAAACAACAGTTTCATCACACAGCCCCTGGAAGAAGTGTGACCCTCAGATGAGAAGGCTTGCCCATCGCTTCCACAGGATCATAGAGTTGGGGGCGGACCTTCTAGGCATCTACTCCAACCTCCTGCTCAATGAGAGAGATCCAGCGCTAGAGTGTACCCAGCATTCTAGTCTCTGCTTAAAGATCTCCAGCTTGGATGGAAAGGTGTGTATAAAGATTAAGAGTCACATTTGTTTCCACACCCAGCATTGCCATACAGCTCCCAGAAGGTCAACCACTAGGGCATTTGGCCCTCAAGTTGAAAAAGCTTGCCCTACCCTACCCTAGAGAACTGCTGCCAGACAGGGTAGACCATACTGATCCAGATAGACAAATAGTTTTTGGTGTTCAAGTCCTGTTTCTTGAGTTCAACCACATGGGAATGGAACAGGCCCATAGCAATTGAAAGTCCTACTGGAAATACAGTAATGAAAAGGCAGCCTTTTCAAAAGGAAGTAAAATAGCACATACTCAATAGCTCAAGCACTATTCTTTTCCTAATAATATGCCAGCTCAAGTGAACAATTCCAAGCAGTAACTTTTGTAAAACTTTCATTTAGTAGAGACTTTTTCTCTCTCTTGAAAGGCAATCATTTCAATGGGCTACTTCATTTTGGAAATCCAGCCTGTTGGAAAATTGGAAAACTACTCAATTATTTGGCATTGCTCTTGGGAGGGAAGGAAGCTCAGGAGGAGGAATCGCTCCTTATGTGGCTGCATTTCCTTTTCTTTTTGCAGAAACTGATTACATTGAGTGGAGTGTCACCCACCCCTTTCCCGCACTGTTTGCCCCAACCCCCGGCTCATTTTAAAGGTGGAGTGTCTTTACATAGCTGTTTGCTTAACCAGTGTGTGAATCACACCTCCCCCCACTTTATTAGACCTTCCTGCAGTCACATTTAACGGAGGGAGGGGGACTTCACAGAACAGCTTGTTAAACTGCCCTGTGAAGCACCTCTACCCTGGGCTGCCTGCCACCATGCTTCCTCACTCAAATGGCTGTCGCTTATCATGTTGGAGTCAGTGTGGTCTCCTACATGAACTGCGGCGTGACAAGATGGTCGGCGGTTCGAATCCCCGTGATGGGGTGAGCTCCCGTTGCTCAGTCCCTGCTCCTGGCAACCTAGCTGTTCGAAAGCGCATCAAAGTGCAAGAAAATAAATAGGTACCGCTCTGGTGGGAAGGTAAACGGCGTTTCCGTGCGCTGCTCTGGTTTCGCAAGAAGCGGCTTAGTCATGCTGGCCACATGACCTGGAAGCTGTCTGCGGACAAACGCCAGCTCCCTCAGCCTATAGAGCGAGATGAGCGCTGCAACCCCAGAGTCGTCCGTGACTGGATGTAATAGTCAGGGGGTACCTTTATCTACTTGCACTTCACCTTAGTGATATAGCGCTCTCTCTCTCTCTCTCTCTCTCTCTCTCTCTCTCTCTCTCTCTCTGTGTGTGTGTGTGTGTGTGTCTCTGTGTGTAAGTTTTTAATGTTTGGTGTTTTACTGTGTTTTACTGTGTTTAATTTGATGGAAGCAGCCTAGTCAGATGTGCGGCATATTAAGAATAAGAATAAGAATAATTTGCAATCTAGAGGTAAGAATCTTTTGCAGGTGACAGGGAACAGTTCTTGCCAAAGAAGTAATCCCTGAACTGCCTCAGAAGATGCTGAGATGCTGCTGGGGGAACAACTATTGGCATCCAATATCCGAGTCCCGAATCCCAGGTTCTATTTCAGCATTGAAATAGAATAGCCTTCTACTGAGCCATGCCATTGGTCCATCTAGCTCAGTAGTGTCTGAGTAGTGGCTAGCAGTGGCTGTCCAGGGTTTCAGGCAGGGGGCTTCCTCCAGCCCTACCTGGAGATGATGGGGATGGAAGCCGGGACCTCCTTTGTGGAAAGCAGATGGTCTAACACTGAGCTACATGTGTCAGTTTGTGTGGTGGTTGTGCTAATTATTTTGAGCCAGCCTAGGGTATCTCTTACATCTTGCAAAACCTTTGGTTTGCTGTTGCTGTTTTTATTTCACTTTAATTTCACGACATAATACTTTTCACATTGTGCTTATTTATTTATGGTTAATGAGCCATGCACAGCTTTGGAACATGAAGTGCTGGTCAGCAGCCACCCACACGCATGCTTCTGCTCTTCCGTTATTTAGAAAGGGAGGGAGGTTCATTTATTTTTCATTTGCATGCAAAGATCAGCCTGACTTCCTTGACTTTTTTCATTAGTGAACTATCCCGAAAGAAAATGTATGCTGCAACCGATCTCTTCTGAAAGTGCATTACATATGTTAAAAGGGACATTTCTTTTATATCTGGAGGAGTGTCTCTACCGCCATCGTTCAGCCAACACTGAGGTCCAACTCCGAGGGCCTTCTGGCAGTTCCCTCGCTGCGAGAAGTGAGGTTACAGAGAACCAGGCAGAGGGTCTTCTCGGTAGTGGCTCCTGCCCTGTGGAACACTCTCCCATCAAATGTCAAAGAAATAAACAACTATCTGACATTTAGAAGACACCTGAAGGCAGCCCTGTTTAGGGAAGTTTCTAATGACTGATGTTTTAATGTAGTTTTAATCTTTTTTTGGAAGCCATCCAGAGTTCTTGGGGAAATCCAGTCAGATGGGTGGGGTATAAATAATAAATTATTATTCCAAAACTAGAACAATAGAGTTGGAAGGGCTTTTGGAGGTCCCCCTAGTTCCACCCTCTGCTAAATGCAGGTTGTGATCTTAAATGGATGGCCATCCAGCCTCTGCCTAAATGCCTTCAGTGACAGAGAGCTCCCTCTTACTATAAGAAGTGTCTCCTGACATTTTGCCAAAATCTGCTTCCTTGCCATTTCCACCCATTGGTTCTAGTCTTGGCCTTTGGAGCAACAGAGAACATTTTTGCTCTGTCTTCTGTGTGGCAGCCCTTCAGATCCTTGAAGACCTCAACGTCTCTTCTCTAGGCTAAATATTAAAAAACATTAGAGTTGGGTTCCAGATCACCCTCCCCTGAGCAAGTTCTAGATCAGGAGCAAGGCTCTCTCCCACTTCTCTGCTGTGCTAGTTTCCAGTTTGTGGGCCAACTCATGTGTAGTGAAGTGCTTCTATGGCCACTTTTTAATAGGTAGTGGACAGCTCTTTCTGAAAGTGGCACCAATGATTTCTTTCTTTACAGCAGTGATGGGCAGCCTCTGACCCACAAGCCAGATTAGGCTCAGCCAGGGTACTAACATGGCCCTCAAGGTTGTTTCTCCAAAACAATGTCCACATGACCCACAGTTGACATTCCCCAAAGGCTGATGGGGATTATGCATAATGGCCAGAGAATGTACAAAATTCAGTTGATATATGCAGAGTCCCCAAAGCCTTTTGGAGATTATATATATTCACTTGGAAATGTGCACAGTTCTTCATGAGCAGATTATGTGCATATTCTCCAGGAGGCCTAGGGAATGTGCACAATGACTGGTTGTTATGCACATTAACTGCTCAAATTACAGTGAGTGTGTGTGTGTGTGTGTGTGTGTGTGTGTGTGTGTTTATACACACACTTGCTGTTGCTCTATGTCATTTCACGAAGTCCTTTGAAGTCTTTTTTCTCCCCCACAAGCTCATATTAATATTGATTGAAACCTGAACACACAATTCTACCTTCACAAAAAATATGGGCAAGCCTGAGCCATAAATAAGCTTTTCTATTATGTATCAGCAGAACTCCTGGCATGAGGAGATCATAAAAATATGGCTGAGGGGACAACAATTCTGCACTCAGCCAAGAGGAATGGATGGGGATTAGATGTGAGCCGTTTTCAAGCATTCAGCCTGGCCATAACTGGGGAAAACTGTGTACAGAGCTGTGCATCACCCCCATCCCTCATGCACTCCACACACACACACACACACACACACACACACAGAGAGAGAGAGAGAGAGAGAGAGAGAGAGAGAGCGCTAATGTGTCTAGCAGCAACATCTGAAGTTGGCTTTCATGTGCATCATTCTGGCAAATATACATTTACAAGTCCTTCAAACCCTCACATTAGACACATGAAGACTGGGGGTAGAGGAATGACCCCTGGAAAAGTTAGTAGTGGGGACAAAGTGCATGCCTGTACCTAACCTGGCACCTTCCAGGTATTTTAGATTTCATCTCCCAGCAGCCCCAGGTGGCTGAAGGTGCATCCATGTGTCTCCAAGAGGCGTGCACCAAAGATTAGATTCAGTTTGCATTTGCTGCAATACAGATGGTACTTGACCCTGGCCAGATTGGCAAAAATGTACAAAAACTGTAGAGATGTATGTTGGAGATGCAACAACGGGGCAGGAACCTTTCTACATATGTGGTGGGAGTACAAAGAGATAGTGGGATTCTGGGAAAATATCTATAATGAACTGAAAAAGATGTTTAGATTTTCATCTGAAACAAAAACAGAATCCTTTCTCCTGGGTATCATGTCACAGGAAATAAAAAGAACCAATATTTATGCATGCAACTACGGCGGCAAGGTTATTGATTGCCAAAAATTGGAAAAGCAGCAGCGTCCCAACTAAAACATACTGGTTATCTAAAATGATGGACTACTTCGAAATTGCAGAACTAACAGGGAGGATAAGAGGAGATAAAGAGAATAAGGAGTGGGCTATCTTTAAGGAATACATCAAAATTTATGTGGCAAAAGTAGAATTTCTGACAGATACTGAGTGAATCCAGAAAATGATTAGAGTGAAAGGAGAGTAAAGTTAAGATAAAAGAAGAGATTAAAGAAATAATGAAATGCGTTCAAGCTAGTTGGAAAAATAAAGTAGCGTAACAAGAACGGCCCTGGAAGTCAAATCACTTGGTGGGTGTCCATATGTATAGTATAGGTAGACATTATATAGAGTAATGTAGGTATATTTTATGTTATGAAAATTAGGTAGTGTGTATTGTGTAAATGCATATGTTTTATATTTTAATAAAAAAAGCAAAAAAAAAAAAAAGAGATTCAGTTTGCATTTGCATTCTGAGTTTGGCTTGGATTGCTCAAGAGGACACCCACTTCCACTCAGGTGCAAATCAAAAGCTCACTCCAGAAAATCCAAGGCTTCCTACTGTATTTCTCCTCCACTGAATTACAAGAGAAATGAACAAAATGGCTATATTTCTTATGTTTTGACAGAAATGGAGGAAGTTTGTAGGCACAATAGTCCTTTTTGATGAAGCCTGCTAAATTCCAGACAGATGCATGCAGTGGTTTTTGTGCAATGGGAGTCACCAGTTTAACTCCAATGCTGTGCTTCTCCCTGTGCCCCCAAAATCTGCTGCATAGGGTCCCCCAACCATATGGAGCAGATATTGAGGGTGTGCAGGGAGCTGCAGAGAAAAAGAAAGAAGGAGGAGTTCCACCACTCAAATTATTTGATTCTATGGAACTACTAGGGACGCGGGTGACGCTGAGGGTTAAACCACAGAGCCTAGGACTTGCCGATCAGAAGGTCGGCGGTTCGAATCCCCGGGACAGGGTGAGCTCCCGTTGCTCGGTCCCTGCTCCTGCCAACCTAGCAATTCGAAAGCACGTCAAAGTGCAAGTAGATAAATAGGTACCGCTCTGGTGGGAAGGTAAACGGCGTTTCCATGCGCTGCTCTGGTTTCACCAGAAGCAGCTTAGTCATGCTGGCCACATGACCCAGAAGCTGTAAGCCGGCTCCCTTGGCCAATAAAGCGAGATGAGCGCCACAACCCCAGAGTCGGTCACGACTAGACCTAATGGTCAGGGGTCCCTTTACCTTTTATGGAACTACTGAGGATGCAACAGTAGAATTTGAGTGTTATTCTTCTAGCCAGTGGAAAGTGGGCAGTGAAAAGATGGATATAACATTTTTCTTAGATTTGGCTTTTAAATGTGTACATAAATAACACAGTAGCCCACAAGTTCCCTCTCAATATTTAGACAACTGCTTCTAGTAGGCGCTTTCTCTTCAAGCGAGCTCTGTTTGTCACATCAGGTGGGAAGATTTGGCTTCAGCTACAGAAAAGGGATAATACATTTCACGGGCAACGCTGGAGGCAACATACAGAATATGATGGTCCCCAGAGCTATTGATTCATCAACCATCTGTTTAGCTTTCTCCTAATACTTTCAGCCCACAACTCTACTTTATTCTCCAAACAATATTGCTCTTGATTTGATTTAGAAAACAACCTTTTGAAGCAATTTTATGCCACCTAGGCTACAATCCAATACACATTTATCTGAAAGTAAGTCTCATTGAACAATGAGACTTGCTTCAAAGTAGAAAAACCAGCTGCACAAATATAAGAGGGGGGTACCTGGCTTACCAGTGGTACATGTGAAAAGGATCTAGGGGTCTTAGTAGGCCACAAGCTTAGCATGAGTCCACAGTGTGAAATGCTATTCTAGGCTGCATCAACAGAACTATAGTGTCCCGATCAAGGGAAGTAATAGTCCCACTCTATTCTGCCTTGGTCAGGTCACACCTGGAGTTATGTGTCCAGTTCTGGGTGCCACAATTTAAGAAGGATGTTGACAAGCTGGAACATGTGCAGATGAGGGTGTCCAAGATTATCAAGAGTCTGGAAACCAAGCCTTATGAGGAATGGTTGAGGGACATGGATATATTTAGCCTGGAAAAAAGGAGACAGAGAGGAGATATGATAGCCATCTTCAAATATCTTAAGGGCTGTCACATGGGAGATGGAGCAAGCTTGTTTTCTCCTGCTCCAGAAGGTAGGACTTGAGCCAATGCATTCAAGTTACAAGAAAGGAGATTCTAGGTAAACGACAGTAAGAACTTTCTGATGGTAAGAGCAGTTCAAAAGAGGCACCTCTCTTTGGGGGGGGAGCAGCTCAGAGACTAGGGGGGGGCAGCAGCAGCTGCCAAGAGGACTCCCAAGGAGAGGGGATAGGAGACTGAGGGAGTGCTCTGTGGGATGTGAAACAAAAGAGCATTCAAGTACAACATTCCTAGAGTGAACATGTTTACACATGGGGAGGAATGTTTGTCCAGTCAGCAGGTAAACTTCCTGTTTCCTTCTGGGCTGGGACAGACTTCCTCTGCATGTGACTAAATGTGGGCGTGGCCTCACCTATGCAGCCACTCTTGGCTCCAGCCAAGAGAGGAAAAGGGACTGTCTTCTTATGAGATAGTTTCTAGGTATATGTTACTTTTCTAAGCTAAGTCTGCCTTCTGGAATCCTATTGTGAACAGAATGTTGTGTGAGTAAACCTTTTATACTTTTATAGAAGACTGTGTTGTGTCTTATTGTTTATGAGGGAATAAGGGGAAAATACCAGAACAGTTATTATAGAGGCTTTAGCGAGCCTGAGCAAACGCATCCACTGCAAGTTTAAAAGGGGGAATGTTACTCTGCTAAATTGTGAACTTGTTAACACAAGTTGGAAAGGCTATTATCAGACAATATATCCTCTCCTGCATCTATGAACATTCCCACATGCTCCACAAGGGAGGGTGTTTGAAAAAGGGTGAGAGGCTTCCACCTCGGCAGGCAAGGAGTGATATAACTGGGCTCCTGAGCCCCACAGGGATGCCGCAGGAAGAATGCAGTTGGTCAAGAGAGCTGTGGACTCAAAAAGATTGAAAACCTATGCTCTAAGATATGATCAGGTATATAGAGCAAGGATGGGGAACCTGCGGCCTTCCAACTTTTGTTGGACTACATCTCCCATCATCCATTGGCCATCTATTGACCATTGGCCATGTTAGGGAGAGCTGATGGTAACAGCTGGAGGGCTGCAGATTCCTTGTCCTTGGTATAGAGGCATGCAAGAAAATCACAGCTTGTTCTATCCAGCTTCCTGAGTACTGTACTAGTCCATTTTATACCAGCCTAGGCTATTCCCCTCCGACCCTCCTTGCAGAGTGCTCTTGTATGGCTTCTATATGACAACCCTGAATTTTAGAATTTTAAAAACAAATGAACATTGCTTAGTCCCCCTCTATTTATATCACTGTAAATTAAATCTTGGCTGCTATACACTCCAATCATGGAATGTCGCCCCTGACACCTTGTGGAAGTTTTGCAAAACTACAAGTCTGCTTTTTAAAAGATTTCATTAAAAGATTTTCTTAGGTAACAAAAGTACATACAGCACCTCTGTTTTCAGTTACATTCAGTGTGAGACATTGGCAAGTTTGGGGTTGGGGATAAAAGAAGTGGGGAGAGAGGCGGGAGGGAAAGGAGGGGGAGGTGGTAAACTTTAATTTTGTAATTTATTTATTTTTTTGTATAGTATATGGGTGGGGGTTTTGTGTCAGCATCACATAAATAGCTGTCTTATTTTTGTTGGCAGTGCAAGAGACCAGAGGGCCCAGGGCATGGTTGGTTGCAGTTTGTTGCAGTGTGATTTGTTTTTGTGTGTATATGTGGGGGCAGTGTTGTTGGGTCAAATTAATTCCAACCCTCTGTCGTTTCTGAGATTCTCAATCAGTTTGCTGTTGCCTGCCAAATGGTGTTGAGCTATGCCTCCCATCATCCCTGACCATTGGCATTGCCCATGCTAGGAGGCAGCATAAAAATGAGGTGGTTCATTTTTCAAAAGATATGCATCATCCAGTGGTACCATTGGAGCGGGTGGCGCTGTGGTCTAAACCATTGAGCCGCTTGGGCTTGCTGATCAGAAGGTTGGCGGTTCGAATCCATGTGATGGGGTGAGCTGCTCTCTCCCAGCTCCTGCCAACCTAGCAGTTCGAAAGCATACCAATGTGAGTAGATAAATAGATACTGCTCTGGTGGGAAGGTAAACAGAGTTTCCGTGTGCTCTGGCACTCGTCACGGTGTCCCGTTTCACCAGAAGCAGTTAAGTCATGCTGGCTACATGACACAGAAAGCTGTCTGCGGACAAACACCAGCTCCCTTGGCCTGAAGCGAGATGAGCACTGCAACCCCGTAGTCGCCTTTGACTGGACTTAACCATCCAAGGGTCCTTTACCTTTTGCCTTTTACCACTGGAGCAGAGGTTTAGGGAAAAGTCAGCAGAATGAGTAGGGGGTGTGTGCCAAATTCAGCAGGCTGGCTTACTACATTTTGAAATAATGTTCATTACCCTCTAAAGAGCAACACAGACACAGACAAACACACTGACCATTATTTCCAGAGTCTGGTTAAATACGGCACCCCTCTTAAATTCCAGAGGTTAAATAGGGCACCACTGTTTTATGCACCAGGAGCATAATCTATGCCTCCCATCAAAAATAGAGCATGATAAAACAACTTACACAATAAGCATGTGGAAGGGCCATAGCTCAGTGGCAGAATGTCCCACTGAAGAAAGGTCCCAGGCTGAACCCCTGCCATTTTCCAGATAAGGCCAGGAATGTCCCCAGTCTGGTACCTTGGAGAGCTGCCGGCACTCAGGAGAGACAATACTAAAATGGTAGGTGGATCAGTAGTCTGGCTTCGTGTAAGGCATTTTCCTATGCTCTGGTAACATTTTTTTAAAAAAATCAAATCACCATGAGTTTCAATGTACTGGATGTTCTGGTTATAAATGTGACAGGGAGTTAATATATAATTAAGATAGTGACAGAATAAAGGAATTTCAAAAACTGAGATCAGCATCAGCTGTGTAGGAGGCTTGGGTTGTCTAAACAATGTGGGAGGTGAAAAACAGCCGCAAATTAAGAAATTAGCAGAAAGCATTAGGAACAAGTTATTATACACAAACAGCATTAAGAAGGGGGCTACAAGGACAATAAAGCTGATTTTTCTCTGTGCTGTTTCTGG
The DNA here is from genome assembly GCF_964188315.1 of Podarcis muralis. Lineage (NCBI taxonomy): Eukaryota > Metazoa > Chordata > Lepidosauria > Squamata > Lacertidae > Podarcis > Podarcis muralis. The sequence goes on from NC_135662.1 coordinate 20,129,266, forward strand.
TCCTGCCCCCCCTCAAAACCCACAATGTGTTTCTACTTAGAAAGTGTCTGTCTGGCAATAGCTCTTTCCATCCAAGGCTCTCCCCCCTCCCCAGTTCTCAGCTGTGTGGTGGTGGTGGTGTTGTTGTTTTAAAAAACCTGCCCCTTCTAAGACTGGGCGTTCCTTAACCTAGTCTGGCAAAAATAAGAATAGAAATCTCAAGCTCCACCAGTCATACTCAGCTGAAAATTAGACTGTCTATAAAGGGGGACGCGGTGGCGCTGTGCGTAAAACCTCAGCGCCTAGGACTTGCCGATCGTCAGGTCGGTGGTTTGAATCCCCGTGGCAGGGTGCGCTCCCGCTGCTCGGTCCCAGCACCTGCCAACCTAGCAGTTCAAAAGCACCCCCGGGTGCAAGTAGATAAATAGGGACCGCTTACTAGCGGGAAGGTAAATGGCATTTCCGTGTGCTGCGCTGGCTCGCCAGATGCAGCTTGTCACGCTGGCCACATGACCCATATATATATAAACACAAATTGTCCAGTAGCACCTTGGAGACCATTTGTTTATTTTTATATGTATATTTTGACTGCGTCAGACCAACACAGCTACCTACCTGAATTCAGTTTAAAATGTTATCTGAAAAGTTAGTGGCTGGCAAATTAAGGAGTTAGGGGACTCTGAGAACATGTCAGCCTAGGAATTTGTTTTCAGTATCAGAACTGAGCTCATAATCCTGTCACAAAGAAATCCACTCCTGCCGCCACCACCCTCCCCAGACCTTACTTCAACAACCTAATTTAGAAGGTGGGGAAAACCTTTTGGTTGTTCCTGCTATTGTTAAACAATTGGGAGGCAGAAACAGTTGGTGACCTGTTGCAAGGCATCCGGAGATCTACCAGTAGAACTTGATCTCCTTTTCTACCCACCACTGCATTAGCTCTCCTCAGATGTTGCAGGAGAGCAAGGGTGAGATCACTGGCTCCACTGCCCACATTGCTGTTCATGGGCTGGAGGGATGATTTCTTCATCAGGAAGTCTAAACAAGCAGATCTGAGAAGTCACACACCCCCACACACATTATTTGTGATGGGTGATGGTGACAGAAATAAACAAGGCGGGGAAATGAACCCAGCAAACTATTCCTCACTCTCCCTTATCAAATGATGAGCTCAGAATGTTTTAACAGGGCTTTAGTGTCCATTAATCCATGTATTTGTCTTAGGCGGGACATAAAGCTGTTATATAGGTTTTCATCACAGTTCTGTAAGCCAATAATAGCGCAATTCCAATGCTACACATGAAAATCAATGTCCCCACTGTGAAAGGACGTGTGGATCCAGAATTGACCTCCACAGTCACTTACGCACTCATCGTTAAAACCGTGTTGATGGAAGACAATCTTACTTGGCTACAAGTGATCGCCAAAGAAGAAGAGGAAGAAGATATGAAAGATATGGACAGCAGGTGGCAGCATTCCATTTGGAAGCAGCCAAATCCTCCTGGGGGCGTTTGTTCTTTTTTACCTTACTTTGCATGTGCTGTTTAAGAGAAGGACAAACATCACACTCTGTTCCTGCATGGATATTGCTTCTGTGGAGGGGAGACCATGTGCACTGTGCTCTCACATTATTTACCATCAAGCTTGAAAAATGCATTTGTTTCTACTTTTCTGAAATCTGCACCCAAAATAGTCTGGCAGGTCATGCTCATATAGGAGAATAACTTTGCATAATGCTGTTTGGCCAATTCTGCAGTGTAAAAGCAGAGGTGCTTTAAACCCATAACAATGAAGCAAAAATAATCCATTCAGTGTGACATTTGCAATATTATCAGCCTGGCAGTTTCTCTTTTACCATGGATATGGCTGATTTTGTTATCCCGATAACACCAAGGACCAGGGTGTTAGGAAATCCATTATCCACATTTCAGTTTGTATGTTTAAGTCGGGGCTAAACAAGTTTTAATGAGGACTTCCACTGGTCCATGGCCAAACTGTTTGGGAAAGGTTCAATGACTTTTTGGCCCCAGCAACCTCTGGTCCCCCAGCATAGTCTGAGAATATTAGCTACTACTGTTCAGAGAGCAATATATACAGTGTCTTAGCAAAGGAAACATAAATGGATTAATGATTGCACTACAAAATAAAAGACAAGGTGGGATTCATTTAACCACATCATCAGTTGAAGCTGTGCACAAGGACTTCTGCTTCTGCAATGGGGCTTTTCCCATCTCAATCTTTCCATCCCATATCTGCAGTCCCATTGTACTTCAGGGAAGGTGGGGGCAACCAAGGACCAAAGTATTGTTGCACTTCATCCCCCCCTCCCAGTCTCTAAGAGGTGTGAGTGTTATGTACTGAAGTTCTCACCCAGGGCCAGCAGGGGGTTACTGTAGATAGTTATGCAAATGAAGGATCGAAAGTGACGTTCAGTGATTGGATAGTTTTAGAAAGTTGCAACAGTTACGCTGTTCTGGAGCTCTATATAAGCAGGCTGACTGAGCTCCTCAGTTCAGTTCTGTTCTGGCATCTGGATAAAGAAGAGCTGTTTGAAGAATCGCTGTGTCGTCTGATATGTTCACCCACAACTTAACAGTGAGATTCTAGGGAGTTCCAAGAACGCTTACTCAGGGTTCATGTTTCCTTTTGGAAAATGAGGGACAGCAGAAACTGTGGTGTCTTTATGATATATGGTTTATTACATATATATAAAACTGAGCCTAGGATGGGGGTGGGGTGTTCACAGCATTGACATCCCAAGAAGGTCTTGCTTCTCCCATAGCTATAGCTGTGGATTCAAACTGACATCTGGCCCTCTCTCCAGCTTACCGCCTTTACCAGACTGCAACTTTTTCCCTCCAGGTCACATCCCAGCCATTTCTAAAACTCTCTCTCAAAACTCTGCTTTGTCTTCAGAAATATCTCTGAGTTGAGGGAAGGCCCACAACAGTCCCCACCCACTTGCCATCTGGCACAGAGCCCCTCTCCATAGCTTTCTTAAAGGGCCATTACCTTCCTTTGTTTTCCTAATGGCTCATCTCCCAAGCGATTACCTCATCAGGAGACTGAGAGAAAGGATATCAACAGATCCTTCCATCCTGACTTCCAACTCCACCCAGAGATGCTGGGGATTGAATCTGGGACCTTCTGCATACAACACAGATGCTGTACCCAAATCAATAGAAATGATACTTTTTGTAACAAATGCGGAGGAGGCCATCAGGTGTGCACACACCCATCTTCCACTAGTGCAATCTTGGCAGGACATACAGAAAGGAGATCTATCTGCTATCAGTTCTCTCTCCCTGCCTCCACTGTGAGATTGCTCTGCCCATGAACAAATACGACATTTACTTTGTTCCTCTTAATCTTCTTGGCTGTTATAACACAACTAGCAACATCCTCGATTCTTTAAGTGTTTGTATCCCACAATAGAAATTATAGCTTTTTCCTTTTTCAAATAATAATAATGCATGCAGTGATTTATTTATTTTTTAAAGGCCTTTTCAGCTAGAAGGGGTGAGGACATTTTTGTAACCTTCCAGCAGAGCAGAAAGCAGGCTGCAGAAGATAACAAGAGAATACTCCACAGTCTCGAATCCACAAGGGTGCTACTGCTCATCTCAGGTGACAATATGCATAAACAGAGAATCTTCCTGCAATGACATTTGAGAGAAAGGTCTGAGGTCTCTGGGAAATAAATGCACTTTAAATGCTTTTAAATATTTGATACCTTTGGAACGCAGGAGACAGACAGAGATGGACAGCCGAGAGTGTCATACGAAACAAAGGATGATAGGGCTGCTGTTACCATTAATACTGACATTGTAGAGGACGTTTCAGCCGATGTAGCTGTTTCTACCTCTCCATGATAAGTTAAACCTGCAATATATATATACTGTACTGTACACTGGGCAACCTGGCAACCAACACATGAATAGGCAACAGAAGCCAACATGTAACTCCAACTCTATCTTCATTTGGGGCACAAACCACTGTGGGGTAAACAATTCTGGATCAGACACAGCTATGGGACATAAGAACTACCTGCCTTCAGGTCTACAAGATCCCAGGTCCACGTCACATGTACCACCATGGAAAAGTGTGTGGATGTGTAGCACTGGAGAAGGCCAGCCAATTAGGGCCTAGTGCAGAGCTTTCCAGACTGTGCCGTGACACGTTAGGGTGTCAGCTGCAGTGTGTAGGTGTGTCGCACAAATGCTCCCCATGATTCTCACAGGGCTGGGAATAATAATAATAATAATAATAATAATAATAATAATAATAATAATTTATTTATACCCCGCCAATCTGGCTGAGTTTCCCCTGCCACTCTGGGTGGCTAAACCTCTGGTTTGATAGGACAACTGAATTACTGTGTCGTGAAATGATGCAAAACTGAATTAATGTGCTGCAAAAGGATGCACGTCTAAAAAGTGTGTCACTGACATGAAAAGTTTGGAAAGCTCTGACCTAGTGCCTGCATTTTGACACACATTGCTTGGTTGGAGAACGGCATTATGAAACATGGAGAAGTGTGGGTTTTGAAGGACCAGCTGTATTTAGGTCTGTGTTTGAGGAAGTTGGTTCTCATTCAGATTCAAACTGAATTGAAATCCTCCCCCAAACCCCAGGCCTCAGTTCTGGGGTGCTTTTTCAGCTCTCTGGATCCTAGTGGATTCATTAGTTTCTCATACAGCACTTATTGATTCTCTTTCCCAACCCAAAATCCAATTCACAACAGATTGAGTAGAGCAGCTGAGGATAAAGGACTTTATTTGTGCCAAGCATCCCCAAGGCATAGCCCTTTCCAAGAAGCAAGGGGCAAACATTGGCGCTAAGGGGAGGTGGAAGCCATGTGCCTTTAGCACGCTTGCCTACTAAATATATCTTGAGCCAGGCTCGGCACGCCTGTTCCATCACAACAGTTGTCACATGTACATCAATCTAGGATATGAGCAGGCACACTGCCACCCTAACAGATGGGCGTGAATGAAGGCATGCCAACAAACCAGATTGTGTACTGAGGAGCCCATATTCATTTAAAGGCATGTGTGCAGTGCGCAAGCTAAGAACTACTGCAGCAGAACACCCAGGGCTGCACACATCACATGTGCAGCATGAGCTTAAGCGTGTTTGCTCGGAAATAAAACCCCACCAAACGTCCTGGTAGAGGGATCGTTAATGTGGCTATGTTCTGCTTTCAATGTCAGAGGCAATATGTCTCTGAAGACCAGTTGCTGGGAATCAAAAGGGAACAGAGGTTGCTGTGCTCAGGACCTGCTTGTAGGCTTCCCGAAGACATCTGGTTGGCCACTGGCCTGATTCAGCAGACTCTTCTTATGTGGTCTCCTTCAGGAGGAAGGGTGGGAGATACATTGAATAAGGAAATGAAGAGTGAAATCCAGAGGTTGTTGAATTCTAGCTTCCCCCACCCCATGCAGCATGGCCCACAGTCTGGGGTGATGGGGGGTTGCAATCCAACAGCATTGGGAGAGCACCACGTTGCCTATTCCTGTTTCCAGCCTTACAATTGGATAAAGATATCGAAAAGACTTAGGCTACACATCTGTAGAATTCACTGTGATCCAGTTGTAAAACAATGAACCATGGGACAGAGAAATGGAGAACTTCTGGAACAACAATGGGATATTAGCTCCACCCAAGGCATGATGGAGAGCAGCAACAGCTAAGAAAAGATGGGCATAACATTTTACAAGGACAGGAAGGAACATCACAGACGGAATAATTATCACATACAGGAGGAATAAGGAAATAGTTTGAATGCTTCACCTATAGGCTTATAAATCATTTAATGTGTCAAGACAAATGGATGTCGTTAATATTGAAGTCATTTTATAAGGGGTTGTTATTTTGAATGGAATGTAATTGAGATGAATAAGATTTTGGAATGCAGAAACAAAGTAAATCATCAAACCATCAATTCTAGCATGCAGGAGGCCACCTAAATGATATAATTTGGCATCTGAATGATTGGGATTAGTGATTGTTTTATAATTTGGCATTGTTATAATGAGGCTACCATTGGATTATTGTGATTGAAAACTAATAAAAATTATTGCCAAAAGAAAAGAAAAAAGAATTCACTGTGATCCAGACAGTCTTAAGCGGTCTTTCATGGATCTGAGGAGTTTTTCTCTTCCCACTGAACTCTATATGACTTGAAATCATAAAAGTGTAGAGTTGGAAGGGACTACTTTCCCCTAATATGTGATTTTTAGGCTGATCCTTTTTGCTTGGAAAACTGCATTGCAACATTTGGAGAAGTGTGAATTTGACAGGATGGCTGCATTTCAGTTCACAAATTTTATATATATATCATGCCACACATTGGTTCAGGAAGGGTGGATGAGATTGGCTTGCATTAAAATGCAAACCAAACAATTTTTTCCTCTATCTCTAGTGGCGCAGCACTTCCACATTCTGGTACAGATGGAATATTTGTGCCAAGTCTGTAAGTCAAAACTGGTTGTGTGGTTTTCAGGGTGGGGCTCAGGCAAGGGAGAAAAACCTCTTGCAATTTATGAAGCCAGTCCTTGGGCGGACCCAACTCCTTTTAAAACTACTGTTAGCTTTTACCCGGATAACTTCTTCCCCTGTGGGCAATCTATCAATAGTGTGATGTGCTCAATGCTTGAAAATTCGAGCTCTGCTTAGTTAAAAAAAGAGAGAAAGAGAGAGCTTCACAACAAATGGAATGTTATTTGTGATTCTGACACATTGGACTTGCTATTTTGCAAAGGAGCCATTTCATTGACTTTGGCTGAGTGCCTGACAAGAGGAAGAGAAATGTGTTGAACAGCTTTTCACACACAAAAAAAGTTGTCCCTTCGATCACCACAGAAATAAGCTTGCTGCTGGATTGAAACCAGATGTAAAAAGCAGACTCAGAACTTGTCACTTCTACAAAATTCACTGGCATCTTAATTATAGGAGAGGCAGGCTTAAAATATAGACATTCTGCAAATGACTTTAGCCTTTAAATCAATCAAGGGTGACAAGGAAAGGATTTGCAATCTTCTCGAATATGGCTCTTTTTATTTCTGAAGGGGAAAAGGACATTATTTGTTTTATTTATTTTTGCTGTTGTTAAATTTGCATCCTGCCTTTCAACTAAATGGCACACAAGGCTCTCACCCATCAACTGTGGTTCCACTGTCCAGATCATTCTTACAAAATAGGTTTCCATTGATTAGGTATAACTGACTTTCTCAGTTTAATCTCTCGCTGAGATTAAAACTATCCTGAAATTATTATATAGGTACTTTTTATTTATATCCCACACTGTCTCTTCTGGAAAGAACCTCCCAAGTTGTTAGCAGGGTCTTCAGAAGAGAGTAAAAATCAATCCACTAGGGTGAACAAAAGTTTAGCGAAATTCCATAGTAAAGAATTAGTTTATATTTTATTAGGTGAACAAAACCTGAATTAAGTAATTCTTATGCTGCGGGTGAGGGGAAGAGAAACAGTCTCCGTGGTAGTGGACCCAATACTGCTGAACCAAACCAAACATCTTTCAAAAAATATATTAAACAAATGCATGTCATCAGCATTCATTATGTTCTACATTAGTAATGGAAATACATTCCCCATATATGCCATTAGCTAAATACATTTGAACATCACCTTTATCTAATTTTGAACATGACATAATCCCCTAGACTACTTACATACACATTTACATGGAGGAAGGGATTTGGGAAATGCATTTAAATGCACGAGAGTTACTTAGAGAAATGGCCAAGAACAATTTTGAATAATGCGCGTCGTAAGGGTGACTCACAACCTTCCCATCTTCTTCTCAAGCTGTGACACATTTATGATACAGGAATGCCCTGCTCAGAGGGCAAATGAAGACCATTAGGAGGCTGGGCTATTAGTGCAAATGGAGCTCTGTCTTGGTCTTGTAGGACTCAGCAAGGTGGCAGAGGAAGACAAAACGGGTTTTATTTGGCTCTGCCTGTCATTCCCTCTGGCTCCACCTACTGTTGGCCTCCCTCCCTTCTACCCTACTAGTCCCCATGGCCTCAACTGCTCAGGAGACTTGCATCCTGGAAGCAAGGGAAAAGACAAGCATGCAAACTTTGACTCTGCTAGACTCTTCCCTGTGCCTATAAGCACAAAGCAAGTTTGTCTGTGTTTGTTGAACTATGGAAGGCCAGGGGCAGAATCCAGCATCTGTTGGGAGCCCCAGGAACCAAGCAAAGCCAACGGTTGATGGTAGGCCTTGACTTCCCATGCTAGGTGACTGGGTCTCAGAGTTGTGTGCTACTTTTATCCCTCACAATGCTTCCCTCCAGGACACATTGGGAAATGTCAAAGTTTATTTGTTGTTGCGACCATCCTGGTCATTTCAACCAAAAAAGGGAATAAAAGTATTCTGTGCACACTTTGTAGAATATGCATAGATATACTATTAAAATGGGACGTGGGTAGCGCTGTGGATTAAACCACAGAGCCTAGGGCTTGCCAATCAGCAGGTCAGTGGTTTGAATCCCCGCAACAGGGTGAGCTCCTGTTGCTCAGTCCCTGCTCCTGCCAACCTAGCAGTTTGAAAGCACATCAAAGTGCAAGTAGATAAATAGGTACCGCTCCAGCGGGAAGGTAAATGGCGTTTCCATGCGCTGCTCTGGTTCGCCAGAAGCGGCTTAGTCATGCTGGCCATATGACCCAGAAGCTGTACACCAGCTCCCTCGGCCAATAAAGCCAGATGCGTGCCGCAACCCCAGAGTCGTCTGCGACTGAACCTAATGGTCAGGGGTCCCTTTACCTTTACCTTTACCTTTACCATTAAAATACAGTGATAACCAATTTATATTTATAACTTATACACCTTAAAATACAGACTTGCACAAATCAGTTTCTACATTACAGGTCATGCTGTCTTTGTTGAACATACTGTCTTTGATTAACATTACTCTCAGTTTGGGGGCTGCAAGCATGAATCTTGCAACGTTGTCTGTCACAAACTTATTGGAGCCAGACAGCAAAGATGTGATCTTCACTCGATCGTCCACATCAGGCATCTTACAGAATAATTCAAAAAGGAACTTTCCTGTAGCGACCCTCTAAATACTGTGAGGGCACATTAGGAAATTAAAATGACAAGCAGATGTGATCACATCGTTGCTTCCCACCAGCTCCACTACCACCATCAGGTAATCCTAATGAGGCCCCTACCTAAATAGAGGACACTTTGCTAGGAAACCCGCGACTAGTTTTGGGGTAAGCAACAGGAGAGGACAGCAGATGAAATGTGAAATGCTTAATCAAGGCATCTTCTTGCCTTCAAGCACCAGCTCCTTACCTGGCGGTTCTGTAACAAACTGGGCTCAGATTGGAACTCTTACAAACCATAAAATCTTATTTGTTCAGACAACTTAATAGTAGAGCAGTAGCTGTTCAATTTTTTAGGCTGGGGTGCCTCCAGGTTCAAATTTGGAGAATTGAACCTGGCACCTCCTGCATGCAAAGCTGATATTCTACCACTGAGCTATGTCCCTTCTCCAGTTACTGCATTTGCACCTCCATTCTAGCTGGATTGAAATATTCCACCCCATATTCAGGATGGGAGCTCCTCCTTCGCAGTGTTAGGAGAGAGGGAGAATGGAAACAAGCCAATGGCAGCTTCCCTCCAGGTTCAAAGGAAGAAGAGAAGAATCTGGCATCTGTCTGTCCCAGGAAACAATGGAGGAATGCACCTTTGGAGGTGAAGTCAAACTGTTGGCAGGTTGCAGTAGTGGCTGTAGAGAACAACACAGGAGAAGAAGAGTTTGGATTTGATATCTTGCTTTATCACCATCCAAAGGAGTCTCAAAGTAGCTAACGTTCTCCTTTCCCTTCCTCCCCCACAACAAACACTCTGTGAGGTGAGTGGGGCTGAGAGACTTCAGAGAAGTGTGACTAGCCCAAGGTCAACCAGCAGCTGCATGTGGAGGAGCGGAGACGTGAACCCGGTTCACCAGATTGCAAGACTACCGCTCTTAACCACTACACCACACTGGCTCTCAAGGAATGTTTTAGAAGAGTGCAGTATTCCTTGGGACTGTGGCAAGCAATGGAAGCGTTAATATCTCTCTCTCTCTCTCTCTCTCTCTCTCTCTCTCTCTCACACACACACACACACACACACACACACCCTGTGGGTCTGATTCTGATTTGCCTTTCCTTACCCACCAAGGTTGCTTTTAAGAGAAGAAGGAGTTAACAAGCAGGACCCAAATTTGCATTTAGCATACTGTGTGGTTTGGCTCTGAGCAACCAGGAGAATGACTCTCAGATGTGAGAAAGATGGGGCACACTTCCATGCCCCTCTCAGATCAGAAAACGCCAGTGGCAAAAACAGCACCTCCTTTTTTCCCCCTATAGGCACCTCTTTTTTTCTATGAACTTGGAGAAAAAGAACTTCAAGTGTCCCAGATTTTGATTTTTTGAAAATGTAATCACCTTTGGTGCTGACACTGCATAATGAACTCGAGTGAAACATTTTTTAAACCTATGAATATTAACTTAAGCCTTTTTTTAAGGCAAGGAAGGAGAATTCATCAGAATAGTGTTGATAATATATGATATAGAATATATGGTAATAAATGAAATTCAGTTACAAGCAGCCTTTTTTCCCCTCCTCAGAAATGGAACTTCTTGTGGCCAGTTTGCATTCACATAGTATCATAGTCAAGTTGCTTGCTTGTAAATCATGTTTGATGGGAGGTTCTTGTTACACAGCCAGTTCAGTTCAGGCTACATAATCAATGGTTGGGGTTGATGGAGGGCACTAGATTTCCAAACCTGGTATATAACTTCATCTTGACTTACCCCCTCCCCTTAGGAAAAGTTTCCATTTCTTGCTTCTAAGCCACTGCTTCTTGGAGCCTGCTCTGTCATTCTATGGTTGAACTTCCATCCATACCTATGTGGTTTCTTTCCCGCAACACTCACTATCGTTGCTCAATGTGGGACGCAGTGATGTTTCAATTAAAGGCTTTGCAGGAAATAGCATACCCCACTGCTATTTAGTGTGAGATTCCTCTGTGCTATGTCAGTGCATTTAGAGTCCTGGTTTACTATTCTTTTTCTTTAAAAGAAGAAGAAGTTGCAAGAACATATATTTCTAATTAGATTTCTGAAAACGAATTCCAGGGGAGGCTCATTTAACGTTCTGCACAACCTTGACATGACTTCCAAAAGGCCAATCAATCAAAATGTTCTGCCCCTATGAATATGGATAATGTTTCAAGAGCAATGATATAATATAGAAAAGCTCTGAATGTTAAAGAGAAGAGAGAAGAATAGGGCTGACTATAGAGAGGCCCCTGCAAGGAGCTTGGAGGAGCTGGCTGAATGGAAGGGCTATTGTGAGCACGTTGCAAAGCATCCTTTGAGGAATTGCTGAGCTGGGAAGATATTAGGTATATTATATATTAGGAATATTATATATTAGGAATATTATACCTGTGTTCGAACAGTTATGGCAGTATTGCTGGATGATCTTTAAATCTTGATTTTGTGTTGTGTTTTAATTTCATAGCATAAAATAATTAATTTTGTTTTTCTGTTGTTAGAATGTTGCGGAGATCTTCCCTCCCCCGTCCCTGAAGCTCTCTGGGTGACTTTAAACCAAAAACGCTGTCTCGATTAGGGATGGGGGAGAATTTCGTTTCAATTCACGTTTCACATTCCTCCTACCTAATTTGCGCTTTCAAAAAAATATATGCCCAAACTGAAATACAGCCACACTTCAGAATTTGCACTTCTCCAAATTTTGCAGTGTAGTTCCCCAGCCAAGTAATGTGTACAAATATACATATGGAAGTGGGAAATGTTCGTTAAAATGCATATATTAGAAAATAACAAGCAATAATGTATTACATGGGGGGGAGAGACTGCTTTGCAAAAATGGGTATAGGAAGCAAAATTGCACACAAATACGCATCTGTTAGGAGACATTTGCATTAAATTGCTGATGAATTTTCATGAGGACATTAAAATGCAAACCAAGGTCAAAATGTGGCAAGGGCGTTTGTGAGGGGTAACAAATATTCCAAGGTAGTCAACGTGGTACCCTCTGGATGTTGTTGAACTGCAGTTCCCGTCATCTCTGATCATTGGCCATATTGGCTCAGGCTGATGGGAGTTCAAGTCGAACAACATCTAGTGGGTACCACATTGGCCATCCCTGTCAGGAGAAGCCAGACTACAGCTCCTGCCTTATCTGAGCATTGGCTATGCTGCCTGGGACTGATGGGAGCTAGAGTCCAATAACATCTGAGGGCCATGGGTCCCCATCCCTGCCAGAGAGCAACCAGCCTGAAAAATGAAAGAATGACAACTTCTAGATTATTCAAGGAAGCCGTTGGTGTCCTCGTGTGATAAGGCGATGAACTCACTGATGCTTCTGAGCTGAACACTTTCCATGCCTCTGGCAAATCCTGGTCTCATGCATCACTGACTAAAATAACCTGTTGATTTTATTATTTCTAAATTTTACCCAGGAGAATCTGAAGACGATAATTATTTTGACACTTGATTACTTCTTTTCCTCTTTGGAGAGTGTGTATAACCTTGGGCAAAAAAATGTCTCTGATCTGCAGCTGACAATTTGTCTCTGGAGTTCTTTTATATTGAAGAGTCCCTTTTGGAGCAGCCCACTTTAGATATACAGTGGACCCTCTGGATACGAACTTAATTCATTCAGGGGGTCCGTCCACAACCTAAAAACTTTGTATCTGGAGGCGCTGCTTCTGCACACATGCGCAGAGTGCAGAGCACTTCTACCCATGTGCGCGTGGCAAAACCTGGAAGTACAGTGGTACCTCGGGTTACATATGCTTCAGGTTACATATGCTTCAGGTTACAGACTCCGCTAACCCAGAAATAGTGCTTCAGGTTAAGAACTTTGCTTCAGGATGAGAACAGAAATTGTGCTCCGGCGGCGCAGCGGTAGCAGGAGGCCCCATTAGCTAAAGTGGTGCTTCAGGTTAAGAACAGTTTCAGGTTAAGAACGGACCTCCGGAACGAATTAAGTACTTAACCCGAGGTACCACTGTATACACTTCTGGGTCTGCCACGCTCGCAACCCAAAGTAGAGGTACGACTGTAAAGGTAACTTACCTGTCTCCAGCTTGTCATAGTTCACCTACTCTGCTAATAGGAAGTGTCCTACTTGGTATACTTCTGGATCCTTCTAGATCTTGGCTTTGTGAAGTGAACACATACCGTATTTTTTGCTCTATAAGACTCACTTTTTCCCTCCTAAAAAATAAGGGGAAATGTGTGTGCGTCTTATGGAGCGAATGCAGGCTGCGTAGCTATCCCAGAAGCCAGAACAGCAAGAGGGATTGCTGCTTTCACTGCGCAGCAATCCCTCTTGCTGTTCTGGCTTCTGAGATTCAGAATATTTTTTTTCTTGTTTTCCTCCTCCAAAAACTAGGTGCGTCTTGTGGTCTGGTGCGTCTTATAGAGCGAAAAATACGGTATATGGCTTTGCCAATTGGCCCCCAGGATTCTTCCCAGCCACATCACTTCTCCCCAGGCCACTCCCCTCAATGACTCTTCTTTGAGTGTTTGTGCCTTGCTGGAAGACATCCTTGAACTTTTATAAGGTCTCCTGCCTGGATGGATGGAGGACAGCGAGGGCTGTGTTTAGAAACTACCCTACCATACAAAAGTAACGTTTACATCCATTGCCCACTTTTGACTCTGACCCACACGCCACTGACATGTGTGACCCTGAGAAGGTCGCTGAGGAGGGAATGCAGCCCACAGTCTGGTAAAGTTGTCCCCACTCCCCCGAGAAAGAAATCAAACAAATTAAACCCAAATTAATGAAAACAAAGCTATGGGTTGTAGCCAAAACTATGAGTTGCATCTACAATCTTATACTCAGAGAACAGACCTACTGAAATGAATAGAAATGACTGGCTCAGGTCTATTCACTTAAATATGTCCACTTTGAGTTGAGCTTAGTTGGATACAACTCTGTTTCCCCTTACCGTAATCATTTTCAGATCCATCCGGTCATAAATGCAAACCAGTGTACTGTATGTTCCATGCTCTTTAAATTTGTTCTTCTTTGCAGACATAGAGCGGATGCATTTGCTATACATAAGTAACCATTGCATGCCTTTGAAAGCCAATTTGCACTCAGTGTGTCATTGTGCAGGACACTACAAATGACATGCATAATTAATAATGCACAAGAATAGTTGTAATGTTTTACTGCTTCCGTTGGGCACTGGTAATATGTGAGAGGCTGACTCTGAAAAGAAATATTGCTCATTACATCAGATCTTTTCAGCATTAGCACTGAACAAGCCAGCATAAAAATGGGGGAACTCATCATATAGATTCTGGTGGTCTCAAGCGGCTTCTTCTGTGGAAGCTAAACAGCCCTTGTAAGAGAGCCCACCTATAAACTAGATAAGATTTTCTACCTTCCGAAGAAGAAAAGTATCTCCTACTCTATGCATATTTACTCAGAGGTCTGTACATCCCATTGTGTGCAAAAATAGGTTAGGGTTACTTTTAACAACGTGCTAAGCCTAGGGCAAGAGTTGGCAAGATGGTACCCACAGGCCCAAATGCACTCACACAGAATTCCCCTGGTGTCCACAAGGTCGTCGTCCCCCCCCCCCATGAAATTGGGCTCACAATAAGCATTCTCTTGTAGCCAGTAAGTTGTGGTGTGTGTGTGGTATCCATGACAGTTCCTCTGGTTGGCAAATGTGCCAATGGATCCAAAAAGGTTGGCAGACAATCCCAATACCGGACTCTCCCAGACCTGCACTTCCAGAGTGGTTTAACTATCTTTTTTTTTTTTTTTAAATAATTTTTATTAATTTTCCAAACATGTATTAAAAACAAACAATAAAACAGAACAAAACATACAAACAAATAAACATGTATAATTTCATAAACTTATTTTCCTTCACCTTAGTTCCCGGACTTCCCCATACCCCCCTTTTTCTGCATCCTTATTTTTACCTTTTCTCAGCAACCCTCCATTTAATTAGTTGACTCATCTTCATTATAATTTCCTTAAACTTATGATTTACAGCTGCAATTCTCTGTTTCTTAACACCATAGCATCTCAGCACTCCGCAATGTTACAACAATTTTTAAGATATATTTTAAATTTCTTCCAATCTTCTTCCACTGTCTCACTCCCCTGGTCACGGATTCTGCCGGTCATCTCTGCCATTCCCATGTAGTCAATCACCTTCACTTGCCATTCTTCCAGAGTGGGTAGCTGCTGCGTCTTCCAATACTTTGCTAGAAGAATTCTTGCTGCTGTGGTAGCATACATGAAAAAAATTCTGTCCTTCCTTGGCACCAATTGGCCCACCATGCCCAGGAGAAAAGCCTCTGGTTTTTTTAAAAATGTCCATTTAAGGACCTTTTTAATCTCATTATACATCATTTCCCAGTAGGCTTTAATCTTCGGGCAGGTCCACCAAAGGTGATAGAAAGTACCTTCAGTCTCATTACATTTCCAACATTTATTATTGGGCAAATGGTAAATTTTTGCAAGTTTAACTGGGGTCATGTACCACCTGTAGATCATTTTCATTATGTTTTCTCTCAAGGCATTACAAGCCGTAAACTTAACACCGGTGTTCCATAACTTTTCCCAGTCGTCAAACATAATGTCATGACCTATGTCTTGTGCCCATTTGATCATAGCTGATTTTACTGTTTCATCTTGTGTATTCCATTTCAGCAGCAAATTATACATTCTTGACAAATTCTTAGTATTGGGTTCTAGCAATTCTGTTTCTAATTTCGACCTCTCCATCTGAAAACCTATTTTCCTGTCCTGTTTAAATACCTCGTTTATCTGAAGGTAATGCAACCAATCTCCTACTTTAGACTTTAATTTGTCATAACTCTGTAATTTAACCCTCTCACCATCTTGTTCTAAGATTTCACAATATTTTGGCCATTTGGACTCCATATTAAGTTTTTTTGTCTCTTTAGCTTCCATTGGTGATAGCCACCTGGGAGTTTTACTTTCCAATAGATCTTTGTATCTTATCCAAACATTGTATAATGCTTTCCTAACAATATGGTTTTTGAAACCTTTATGTAATTTTACCTTGTCATACCATATATATGCATGCCAACCAAATCTATTGTCATACCCTTCCAGATCCAAAATGTCTGTGTTCTCAAGAAGCAGCCATTGTTTCAACCAGCAGAACGCTGCCGATTCATAATAAAGTCTCAGGTCCGGCAGGGCAAACCCCCCTCTATCTTTTGCATTGGTTAAAATCTTAAAGTTTATTCTGGGTTTTTTGCCCTGCCAGACAAACTTGGATATGTCTTTTTGCCACCTCTTGAAACAGTCCATCTTGTCCAAGATCTGGAGTGTCTGGAATAAAAACAACAATCTAGGCAATACATTCATCTTAATGACAGCAATTCGGCCTAACAAGGAAAGTTTCAACCTTGACCATGTTTCTAGATCTTTCTTCACTTCTGTCCAACATTTGTCATAATTGTCTTTAAATAAATTCACATTTTTAGAAGTCAAGTTCACACCCAGGTACTTCACCTTTTTTGTTATTACTAAACCTGTTTCACTCTGAAACTTCTCTTTTTCTGCCATTGTTAGATTTTTCTCCAACACTTTAGTTTTTTGTTTGTTCAGTTTAAATCCTGCTACTTGACCAAATATTTCAATTAATTCTAATACTCTTTTGGTACTAGTATCTGGCTGTTGCAAAGTCAATACAAGGTCATCTGCAAATGCCCTTAGTTTGTAATTTCTGGCTCTGACCTGAACTCCTTTAACCAATTGGTCCCCTCTAATCATGTTTAACAAGACCTCCAGGACTGTTATAAAAAGTAAAGGGGATATTGGGCATCCCTGTCGTGTACCTTTTTCTATAGGTATTTCTTCCGTAACCACATTGTTCACAATCAACTTTGCTTTTTGCTTAGAGTATATAGCACCTATACCATTTTCAAAACCTTGGCCTACCCCCATCCCTTGGAGATTCTTCTTCATAAAGGTCCAACAAATATTATCAAAGGCTTTCTCCGCATCCACAAAAATTAACACCGCCTTTCTATTAATCTCACTTCCAGCAGTTCCAAAATGTCTATAATGTTCCTCACATTGTCCGACATATGTCTCCCTGGGAGAAAGCCTGTTTGGTCCTTGTGAATCTCCCCTATCAACACTCTCTTCAGTCTTTTTGCTAAAATGTCTGCAAAGATTTTGTAATCCACATTAAGTAATGATATAGGGCGGTAGTTTTTAACCTGGTTCTTTTCAGTCTCTGTTTTCGGTATAAGTGAAATAAAAGCTTCTTTCCACGATTCGGGTGCCTTTTTCCCTTCCAAAATTTCATTACAAACCTCCTTCAATGGTTGTATTATCCATTCCTTCAGTGCCTTGTAGTATCTAGCAGTCAAGCCATCTGGTCCTGGAGATTTTCCCAATTGCATATTCTGAATGGCACCCTCTATTTCTTGTCCTGTTACTTTCTCATTCAGGATCATTTTACTTTGATCTGAGATCTTTGGTAATCCATACTTCTTAATAAATTCTTCTATTTCCTGCTCATTAACTGGCCCTTGTGCATATAGTTTCCTAAAGAAACTTTGAAAGCAGTTGCTTATCTCATTTGGTTTGTGGATAGTTTTTCCCTCCATTTCCAAACTTGTCACAGTGTTCAGTTTTTGTCTCTTTTTCAGTTGCCATGACAGAAGTTTCCCACATTTGTCTGCCGATTCAAATGTTCTTTGTCTCATTTGCTTTATTTTCCATTCTATCTCTTGATTCATCAATTGCATATATTGTGTCTGATAATACTTTATTTCTCTCAAAATCTCATGAGACTTTGGTTTAGACCTCAATTTCTTTTCACCTTCTTTTATCCTTTCTAGAAGTTTTTTCTTTCCTCTCATTCTGCTTTTTCCTCTTTATGGAATTTTGTTGTATTAGGAAACCTCGCATCATGGCCTTGCTTGCGTCCCAAATTATTCTTTTCTCCACATCAGTTCTCAAATTTATCTCAAAATAGTCTTTCAGAGTTTTTTGGGCCTTCTTATAAATCTCTTCATCTCTGAATAGGGCGTCATTCATCCTCCATCTGAAGGTTCCAGTTGTTGTTAGTTTCATCTCCATCTTCACAGCATTATGGTCGGAGCAAGTCTTTGGGCAGATTTCTACTTTTTTTATCTTTGGCGCCATACTACTAGTTACCCAAATTTGGTCGATCCTTGTCCATGTCATTTTTGCTTCAGAGAAAAAGGTTACCTCTCTCTCCAGAGGGTTCCTTACTCTCCAAATATCAATCAAGTCCAGTGTTTCAGTCATTTCAAAAAAAGTCTTTGGTAGTCTTCCATCCTTAGAGATTATTTGTCTCTGTGCCTTATCCATATTTGTGGAGACAACGCCATTCATGTCTCCCATCATTATGATTTTGTAATCCAGGTAATCCATTAAAGTCTCATGCAACTTCTTGAAGAATTCCGCCTTCCCTTCATTTGGTGCATATATTCCCAATATCATAATTTTTTCTCCTTGAACTTGTACTTCTATTGCCAGGTATCTTCCTTGTTCATCTTTAAATATCATTTTAGGAGTCAATTTTTCTTTTGCGTAGATCACGACGCCTCTTTTTTTAACCTTGTCTGATGAGATAAATTCTTGTCCAAGTCTCTTATTTACAAGTAATTTCCTGTGTATCCTGGTCACATGCGTTTCTTGTAGACATATTAGATCTAATTGCTCTCTCTTCAAAATATGGAAAACTTGGCGTCTTTTTCTGGGAAGGTTCAGACCATTACAATTCCAGCTAAGAAGTTGCAGAGACATTTTACTACTATGTACCTATTCCTCCAACTGCTCCAAGTTTTTGTTCCTCCTCTGATGGTGGTAAAAGTCCAAATGAGAGATTTGCAATATCTGTCGATTCTTTATCTGCTGTTGTTTCTACTACTCCTTTCTGCAAATCCTCCTGGTATCTTTCCAAAAACTGTTCTTTATCTTGGACTGTTTTTATTTTGATCTTCCTTCCTGCGTAGTTAAAAGATAGTCCTTGTGGGAACTCCCACCTGAAGAGTATGTTGTTTTTCTTCAGCAAGTAAACCAAATCTTTGTAAAGGGCTCTCACCTCCAAAATGTATTTAGGGATGTCTTTGAAGATCTGGACTTGACTATTCTGAATTTCAAAAGCCTTATGGTAATGTAGATTTAATATTTTGTCTCTTTCTTCTTTAGATCTCAATGTAATCAAGCAATCCCTAGGCTTCTTACCTTGCTTTCTGCCCAGCCGGAAGGCTGTTGTTATTTCAATTTCTTCCTCCTGTAACTCGTCCTGCCAAAATTCCAAGATATTCTCTGTGAGGAATTCCGCAAGATTATCTTTCTCGCTCTCTGGAACCAATCTTAATTTCAAATTTTTCTCCTTTCTCTGGAGTTCCCATAGAGACAAGGTTGCCTCATGTTCATTCACCTTTTTTGTGATTGGTGCAAGCTCCTTTTTTGTCTCATCTGCAATGTCTTTTGCGCTTTGAGCAATCTTTCTTGTTTCAGAATTTTCTTGGATCAATTTATTTCTAGATTCTGTATTAGAAGCTACACTTGCCATGTTCAAGTCCAGTCTTGTTGTCAAATCATTCAATTTTTTTGAGTTCTCTGCTGACTGCTTTGTCAATGCTTCCAAAGACTGGTTTATTTTAAGCAATGCATGTGTCATTGATTCCATAGATGCGGTTGCCACTTTTTCCTGTCCAGCTGGTGTTGTGCCTTGCATCGAGCCCCTTTTCTTCTGCACTTGCTGAGTTTGTTTTGCTTTTGATCTAGTTGTTATCTCTTCTGGTTGGCCACTCATATCCTCAAGGTCAGTTCTCACAGGAAAGACTTGCAAGTGGAGAATTCCACTCTTTTCCTTTCACTGTAGCAGAGTGGTTTAACTATCAATCCCTCTTCACAGGAAACTACAAATTGTAGCTCTGAGTGGGAGCAGGGGTCTCCTAAAAACTCTCAGCACACTTAACAAACTACAATTCCCACAGTTCTTTGGGGGAAGCTATGACTGTTTAAAGTGGTATCATAGTGTTCTAAATGTATGGTGTAAAGTGACCTTAGTGAGTCATAGATAAAAAGGACCCCTGGACAGTTAGGTCCAGTCAAAGGTGACTATGGGGTTGCGGCGCTCATCTCGCTTTCAGCTCATCTCGCTGTTTGTCCACAGGCAGCTTTCCGGGTCATGTGACCAGCATGACTAAACCTCTTCTGGCACAACAGGACACCGTGACAGAAGCCAGAGCGCATGGAAACACTGTTTACCTTCCTGCCACAGCAGTACTTATTTATCTAGTTGCACTGGTGTGCTTTCAAACTGCTAGGTTGGCAGAAGCTGGGACAGAGCAACAGGAGCTCACCCTGTCGCAGGGATCTGAACCACCGACCTACCGATCAGCAAGCCCAAGAGGCTCAGTGGTTTAGACCAGCAAGGGAATACTTGCCATCCATCATAAGCTGAGTGAGTCCCAGCAGCTCCACCCTATTCCCTTGCTTCAAAGGTCCTCAGTGAGAGCTATTGTCTAGTAGGAAGTGGTCAAAGTTAGAAAATTAGACAAAGGAGTCACACTGAGTTCAATGGGGCATGGTCTCTGTGACGTTAACATATGAGAGTGCTGGAGGTGACATAGTTAAACAGGTTACCCAATCAGAACCCAGGGGGGTGGAATCAGAAAGACTATAAAACCAGCTCTGGGAGGGGTGAAGGGAGGAGTTCGTTGGGAGTTGGGTGGTTGGTTGCAGTGGGAGTGAATTGGGATAGTGTCTGTGGGTAGGTTGAGTTAGTGTAGCGAAATAAGCTGAGTCAGGAACAGTTAGGGGCTAGGAAGACAAGTAAATATCTGAGAGGTGGTTTAGTGAGAGAGCAGGCAGCGGAAGTTATAGGTCTGGATAGGTACCCCATGATTGTAATTGACTGAGACCATTTATGAAACCACATACTTGTTAAACTGCAATAAATAAACAGAAGTT
This sequence comes from Podarcis muralis, assembly GCF_964188315.1. Lineage (NCBI taxonomy): Eukaryota > Metazoa > Chordata > Lepidosauria > Squamata > Lacertidae > Podarcis > Podarcis muralis. The sequence goes on from NC_135662.1 coordinate 20,150,273, forward strand.
TATGTTCCAATTTAACCCTGACTGGACGCAGTAATGTACCAGGTAGGGCCTGGGTGGTGGCAGTGAGAAATAAAGCGGTGGCACAGGGATCAATAGACGGTGAAACATCCGGGGACCCTGTGTGATCGCCACAGTCTCAGATAAGCATGGACAGTTTTGCATCTCTAGGCATAAGGACTATACAGTGGTGCCTCGCAAGACGAAAAGAATCCGTTCCGTGATTCTTTTTGTCTAGCGGTTTTTTCGTCTTGCGAAGCAACCCCATTGGCGGCTAAGCGGATTAGCGCTATTAGCGATTTAGCGCTATTAGCGGCTTAGCGGGCTTAGCGGCTAAGCTGTTAAAAGCCTATTAATGGCTTAGCGGCTTTGAAAAAGGGGGGGAAAGCGGGGGGGAATGGCGAGACTCGCAAGACGTTTTCGTCTTGCGAAGCAAGCCCATAGGGAACTTCGTCTTGCAAAGCGCCTCCGCGACGGAAAACCCTTTCGTCTTGCGGGTTTTTCGTCTTGCGAGGCATTCGTCTTGCGGGGCACCACTGTAGTACTTCAGCTTTACAGGGGAAATCTTGTGATGGGAAAATTAGCCCCTGTGTTATATGCTAAAACAAAGCATTAACTGTGCACTGTCCCCAGCCCCCCAGCCTTCTCATCGCCCCTTGCCCTAGGAGAAAGCTTGCTGCAGACCCGTGTCCTGGTCAGTGAATTGCAGAGGACTCTGCTACCAAATTAGTTAAATCCCCAATGTATGTGCAGCCCCTGTAATCCAGGTTCAAGAGACAAAACAACCCTTATGTCAGATCATCCCACTATAGTGACTGAAGGGTTGGTTCATCCTTAAGGCAGATGTCAAGAAAAAATGATATCCTAGGACCAGCTGCAAGAGGTTGGCCATGGAAGGCCGAAGTCATCGAGACTTGGGCCGGAGTGGGGGAGCTTCTAAGAGTCTGTTAAATATGGCTTATGGAATTGAATGTGTTAAACAAAACAATAAATCTCCAAGTGATATACATTAGAGGTTTTCTGCAGTGCAACCTTGCCATAGATCCAGCTAATGCATAACTAAATTTAGACTCAGCAGTAGTTATGATTCTACTTATGAAGCTACAGTACTTAGCTAATGATTTTTCTAAGACTGGAGAGCCATGAAGCAAGTGCATAATAAGCCGCATAAGAGCTCTTTGTCTTGGGTCACCTCTGACATGCTTCCGACAGTGGATAAACCCTGATAGATGTACAGACATTATATCAGACAGCACAACATACATCTGGTCCTTACAACCGTTGCTGAATTTATCCCTCTGGGAACCGGCAACATTTTTTGGCGTATCCCTTGCTTTCGTCTCTGGGTTGCTCACCTGACTGTTTTGTCTTCTGGAAGGACGAGGTGCATCCCCAACACTACTTCAGAGAGCCATATTGTTTGCTAGAAGATTTGAAGTGCTTTGCAAAATGTCCACAGGCCCCAGAGGCTTGCAAACCATTCCACACAATGCCACATTGTAGAGAAGTTGCATGTTGGAATCTGCAGGACGAGGTTGAGTTGAATAGAAGGAAATGTGAGTAAATGAGACATATACGTTAGGAAGATACTTCCAACAAAATGTTTTTGCTGTTTGTGGGAAGAGGAAGAGGAGGAGGAGGAGGAGGAGGAGGAAGAAGAAGAAGAAGAAGAAGAAGAAGAAGAAGAAGAAGAAGAAGAAGAAGAAGAAGAAGAAGAATTTGATATTTGCTTGTTACTCAAAGGTCTCCAAGCAACTTCCGACAAAAATATAGATATATTATACCACCAAAACAACCCCCATCCATAACAGCCACAGAAAGTTTTGGCAGCACAGTAGTCACGCCAACTTATTTTATCAAAATCCAGGGAAGAAAGGTAAGTATTTACGTGGCACCAAGATGATGTCAATGAAGGCACCAGGGGGACCTCACTGGAGAGAACATTCCACAGGTGGGAGCCATAACTGAAAAGACCCTCTCCCTTGTCACCACCCTCGGAGCATCCCTCAGAAGAGGGACAAGGAGAAGGGGCTCAGAAGATGAGCCAAGGGTCTGCAGATGTTCATATTGGGAGAGGCATCCTGAGTCATAAGGCACTTCGTAGCTTAGCATACATGGTACTCGGTTATCCAGAAATCAGGATATCCTAGTTCACAACCAAAAGTAAGCCAAGTTTACCTGTTTAATGAAATGCAAATGCAAGGTAAAACTGGCTTTAAGTAAGTAGTAGCTCCAAAAGTAGTGTATGAGGCGAGGACAAGAGGAGGGGGGCAGGAATTGAGCTTAACTCTTGTGACTCTTTCCCACTTCCTCCTTTAGTTCTAAGCACTTTTCATGAGAAAAATGGTGACCATTGTCACTACCTCATGACCAAGGGGCAATGTGTGGGGCAGTGGTGGTAAAAGAAGACCTCAAGGGTGCCATTGTGGCTACAGGCACCAAACTGGTGACATTTGAAATATTGAATTCAGGTTTGGGAGACTTTTCGTCTTTCCATCATTTGCATGGGGGTTATAAAGACGTGCTTGGAAGTGTTTGGACAATGCCTGGTGAGATTCGTAGGTAAGAGAGAGGAGTGTAGTCTTTTGGTGGTTAATGTAGTTCATTTGTTTGGCCACAGTTCAGTGGAAAGGATGACAAATACAGACACTTGAATCCAGCCATCTGCTGAGTCCAGTGTTGATGCTTTTCAAAGCTCAACACACACTCTCTCTCAACACTCAAAGTATGACACTCCTCAAAATCTCAGTAGCAATTAGATCCTGGAATCTTGCCAGCTTCTGAATTGGTGTGAAATTTAATTGCAGCCTAATATGATGTACAGCTTAACCCCATCATTCCACATTGCATAGTGTGTTGACTGCATTGGTTCCCCATCCTCATGCTGCAAGTGGGTGTGATTGCAAAACCACAAGGGCCATGCTGCTGGTTTGACTCAGTATTGGCAGGAGTCTGCCCTCATGCCAGAATACGGAAATAAAAACACATAACTGCTGCAACCATTCTTTATTGCTGATGTGCTATGTCCTTTCCTACCCACCAAGCTTAATGATCAAAATGCTTTAATGAAGTTGTTGTGTTCAACAAGAAAGTAGGAAACAATGAAGCATAACAGGGGTGGTTAAGGTTTTTTCGCCTGAGGGTCACATTCAAGCTTGGTCAACTCTCCAGGGCCAGCAGTAGAATGGTCCAAAGTGGTCACATTCTCTCTCTCTCTCTCTCTCTCTCTCTCTCTCTCTCTCTCTCTCTCTCTAACACACACACACACACAGTCTCCCATTTCAAATATGGTGGAGTCCTGGGGAGCAGGAAAAAATGCTTGTGAGTTGGACTGCGCCACCATACTGATGTAAAATAAACTCCAAGTCACCATTTTCTTCCTTGATGGGACACTAACTGCACAAGTATCAGAAGCTGCCTTGGGTCCTGTCAAGGAAAAGGGTGGGGTATAAATACATAAATAGTATTAATATATTAATATAAGGTGCTACACTCAATATGCCAGCAAGTTTGGAAAACTCAGCAGTGGCCAGAGGATTGGAGAAGATCAGTCTACATCCCAAGCCCAAAGAAGGGCAGTGCCAAAGAATGCTCCAACTACCGCAAAATTGCACTCATTTCACATGATAGCAAGGTTATGCTTAAAGTTCTACAATTCTAATTCTAAGCAGTATGTGGACTGAGAACTCCCAGAAGTGGGCAGAGGAACAAGAGACCAAATTGCAAACATGCGATGGATTATGGAGAAAGCTAGAGAGTTCCAGAAAAACATCTACTTCTGCTTCATTGACTACGCAAAAGCCTTTGACTGTGTCGACCACAGAAAACTATGGTAAGTTCTTAAAGAAATGGGAGTGCCTGATCACTTCATCTGTCTCCTGAGAAATCTCTATGTGGGACAAGAAGCTACAGTTAGAACTGGTTATGGAACAAGTGATTGATTCAAAATTGGGAAAGGAGTACGACAAGGCTGTATATTGTCTCCCTGATTATTTAACTTATATGCAGAATTCAGCATGTGAAAGGCTGGACTGGATGAATCCCAAACCGGAATTAAGATTGCTGGAAGAAATATCAACAACCTCAGATATGTAGATGACACAACCTTGATGGCAGAAACTGAGGAGGAATTAAATAACCTTTTAATGAGGGTGAAAAAGGAGATCGCAAAATATGGTCTGAAGCTCAACATCAAAAAAATGAAGATCATGGCCACTGGTCCCATCACCTCCTGGCAAATAGAAGGGGAAGAAATGGAGGCAGTGAGAGATTTTACTTTCTTGGGCTCCATGATCACTGCAGATGGTGACAGCAGTCACGAAATTAAAAGATGCCTACTCCTTGGGAGAAAGGCGATGGCAAACCTAGACAGCATCTTAAAAAGCAGAGGCATCACCTTGCCGACAAAGGTCCGTATAGCTGAAGCTATGGTTTTCCCAGTAGTGATGTATGGAAGTGACCATGGGGTCATGAAGATTCGGACCCAACTAAACAACAACAATGGTTGTGTAAACCCTACTAACTAGGGACCCAATACCAGCTGGCTCCCACTGACAGTATAACATGTCTCATCTTGTGATGTAAAGCTCTCACTCTTTGTGTACATTTGGGAAGAAAGATACCTTCAGGAGTACCACCAGAAGCTTTGGCCTCCTTCCTCATAGGAACACCAGAACTAGGAGGGAAGGAATTTGAATGAATAAACTAAAAACTGTGTACCAGCTGGTGAGAGCAGTCAACTCCATTCTCTACCACCCTGCTATCTTCTGTAATCAAGGACATAACTTTCGGTTAGTGCCAGATGATTATTTGTAGTCAAGGCCAACTCCACCCAGTACACTGAGGCCCAGGGAAGGGCAGGTGCTGGGATCAGAAATGGTTGTATAATGTATCCCTGCAGTTGCTAGGCAACTTTTCTGTGTTTCCTTTTTCTCTTCTGCCTGCATTTTGCAAAAGAGTAAAGTGGGGTTGTTGTGAATATGCATCGGGAGTTCAAGGGGAGAGTACCAGACCTCAGTGAGCAGAAAGCACAAGCCTGACCTTGTCTATCTTGAGGTTACTGAGTGGAAGTAGTTTTCCCTTGAGTGGCTAATGTAAAGCAAGCATTTATTTGCCTCTTGGGAAAAATCTTCTGAAACTCACCTCTCCTGAACCAAGAGATGTACAGAGAGATTAACAATGATGTGATCAGTACTATGGACAGCTCCACTTGAAATCTAATGTAAAATCCGCATGACAATAAGTGATTCATGAATTAGTGTTCCCTCTCTTCTAAAGCATATCCCCATCCTAGTGTTTATTTCTGTTTAGGAAGAGCACTAGGCCATTTGCCTCATCGTTATGATCTTCAGCATCATCTTGGTTTGTGTTGTTGTTATTGTGTAGACCCCAATATAATGCTAAGGCAAATGTTCCATCAGTGCAATGATTTTTGCTTGTGCAATGGAATATTCCCCATGTCTCCTCCACCCTGGACCCCTTCAAATTTATCCTATGGCTTTGTCACTATATACCAAAAAAACCCTCACCTTCTAAGCAACTTCACAACAAGATAAAATACAGAACAGGTAACCTCAGTTAAAACAATACAGAGAGAGAGAGAGAGAGAAACAGCCTACAAAACAAAACATTTCTTAAAGTGTTCATCTAACAATACAAGAAAAAGGAAAAGTCCCACCCCACTAAAAGATGAATGCCACAGAAGATGCTGTAATCATACATCTTTCCTCAAAAATGTAAACACCAAAAGCCTGAGTAAATAAAAATGTGTCCCTCTAAACTAAAGGATGGAGGACAAGACTATCAACTGCTACTTGTCACAGAATCATGGAATTGCAGATTTGGAAGGGACCACAAGGGTCATCTAGTTCAACCCCCTGCAACGCAGGATTTTCAGCTAAACCATCCATGACAGATGGCCATTCAACCTCTGCTTAAAAACCTCCAAGGAAGGAGAGTCATGATGGTTATACACATCCAATATCAGAGGCAGGATACCAGCTGCTGGGGAACAATAGCAAGGGAGGCCTGTTGCCTCCATGCCCTGCTTATGGGCATACGGTTGGCTACTGCAGGAAACTGGAAGATGAACTAACAGCTGTTGGTCTGAACTAGCACGATTCTCCTTCTGAGCGTGTCCTAATTGTTGAACTTGTGTTCCTGCTTGATGACCAATGGGGAAAAGAAGCCTTTTGCAATGAAGTTATTGGCAGTTCTGGTGCAATATACCACACACTTTCCCCCTCCAGAATATTGACGGGTTTCTTAATGCGTGGCAGATAAAGGGAGGCTGTGCATTAGCTAAGGTGTCCAGAGAAGTGTGGTGTTATTTTCCTCTCTCTTCCCGTTTGATTTGCAAATCAATAGAGCTGTCACTGTAATACACTTTGAACATTCAGCAATCCAACTGTCTTTAGTAAAAAAAAGTTGTCCAAATATTTGTCTAATGCTGTATGCACTGACAATCTCCAAGTCAAGCAGTGTGTCATATTTTTCCCATTGTGTACCTGCTAGCTATTATATACCAAGCAACCACTTAGGGAGAGGGGTCTAAAGCTCAGTTGGCAAAGTATATGCTTTACATAGTGGGCTCATTCACCAGCTAATGGGATCAGGTTGCAGTCAGTGGGAAAGCCCTTGCCTTACACTCATCTTCCTCAAACTGGTGCCCTGTAGATGTATTCAGGCTGATGGGAGTTGTAGTCCAAATCATCTGCTTATTAACATTTATATTTTGCCTTCCTTTCATCATGGAATGGAAGAGGGATACATGCTCTTTCCAGGCAGTCTCCCATCCAAGGCACTGACCAGACCTAGACCTGCTTAACTTCAGAGGTGATGGCTTCAGGTTCCTTCAGATCATTCCCCTTGGACTTGAAGTAAACAGGTGCAGTAGGTGTGTCTGCAAGTACTTCCCTCATTCACCAATTCTTGCAGAACAGGAGCAACCAAAGAAAAGAAATTTCCCATGTACCTCACACCCAAGATCCCACATAATTCACTGCGGAAGGTCACCCACATGGACTTCATAGCCTAGACTGATCCTATGTCCAGGGCTGGCTGAAGAAATTTTGTTGCCTTGGGCATATAGCAGCTTATTAGAATGTAAGTTTAATATTACAACACTGGCACTGTGGGACAGCATCCTCCACGATACCTGAGGGACCTGTGTAGACACAGGTCAGGCTACATCAGACACATAGCTCTGTCTTCCAGGATCTCATCACAACTCACTCAGAATGCTGGTCATTCAGAAAATATTGTAGCACAGCAGCAGTGGTAGTGATGAGCAGAACCATGAAAGAATTGTGGGACGTGTCACAGGTTGCAAGCTAATTGTGTCAAGGGACAACAGTAAATAATATTTTTATGTGCTTCTTGTGATCGTATGGCTTGCCTGCACAAAAAAGTATTACAGATAATGAATGCTCTGCCTGCCTTCTTTGATGCGCAGCAACCATTTCGCACATGCAAGCCATCACTCAAAAGTGCATGTGCAAACTCAGCAAAATGAAAAGAAGAGTAAAATATAAATAAAAATGGGTGGGGAAGTTTTCCAGCTCTTTAATGAATGTTGCTTCCCTTTTCAAGTTGCCTGATTAATCTTTTAGGCGGTTATATTTGTGGTTGCAGAAGCCTCCATGTTGCTATGCAGTGGGTTTTTTCTTCTTCTCACCATCTCCACACCTGACATCTTTGGCAGAACACATTTATGCAGTTATAAAAGAGCACAAAGCCGTCTGTGAACACTTTACTGCTGACAGTCTGAAAACAAAGTGAGAATCAGAAAGGCCTTTACTTGGAGCACTGCAGCTCTGAGTGAAAATGTAGGATCAGAGTCACCAGCCTATGAAGATAATGCTTTTGTGGGTGTGGTCTACTTACCCCAGGGATGGGGAACATATGGTCAGGATGACACAAAAACAAATTATGAATGGCATGGAGAAAGTAGATAGAGCAATGTTTTTCTCCCTCTCTAATACCGCTAGAACTCATGGTCATCATGTTGGAAGGTTCAGAATGGATGGGGGGGGGGAATACTTCTTCACACAGTTAAACTATGGAACACTCCCACAGGAAGCAGTGATGGGCACCAACTTAGATGTCTTCACAAGTTTATGAAGGTCAAGGCTATCAATGGCTACTAGCCACAATGGCTATGTTCTACCTCCACTGCCACAGGCACTATGTTTCTGAATTCCAGTTCCTGGGAATTGTGGTGGGCAGAGTTATGCTTGTGTCCAGCTTGCAGGCTTCCCACAGACATCCAGTTGGCCCCTGTGAGAGCAGGATGGTGAACTAGATGGACCATTGACTTGATCCACCCAGAAGGCTCGTTTTCTGTTCTTATGGCCATCAACTTGTTGCTGAGACTCCCAACTTCCATCAGCCCCAGCTAGCATTGTGAATGGCGATCTGAAGAGCCACAGATTCTCTGTTACTGAAGAAGAAGAAGAAGAGTTTGGATTTGATATCCCGCCTTTCACTCCCTTTAAGGAGTCTCAAAGCGGCTAACATTCTCCTTTCCCTTCCTCCCCCACAACAAACACTCTGTGAGGTGAGTGGGGCTGAGAGACTTCAAAGAAGTGTGACTGGCCCAAGGTCACCCAGCAGCTGCATGTGGAGGAGCAGAGACGTGAACCCAGTTCCCCAGATTACGAGACTACCGCTCTTAACCACTACACCACACTGGCTACTGATCTTGCATCTCATTGCACTAGCTCTTTCTTCTCTCATATCCATCACAAGTCCCCTTCATTGGAAATAATGAACATCCCGCTTTTTATATATATAAAAAAGGAAGTCCCCACATTATTATTTATTTAAAAAATATAATGTATAAATCACTGTGGCTGTTGTTGCATGAAAAATTCTATCTTTCCTGAGAGGAGCTCAGGGATATGGTTCCCTCTCCCCATTTTATCCTCCCAACAAGCCTGTGAGGTAGGTTAGGCAGAGGCAGTGGTTGGCTCAATATGCACCAGACCAGCTTCTCTCTCCTGTTAGAAACTAACAAGAGGTGTGCATTCCAAATGCGCCTGCACGTTGCCTTTTGTGTCTTGATAAAACAGCGATTGCTTTTTCCACCTGCCTTGCCCCACCCTCCAGCCTTCATAAGGGGGCTGTTTCCAGAGGAAGAACAGTGAGGGTAAAAGTGCTGTAGTGCTTTGTGAATCATATAATATGACTTTTCTTGTGGTTTTTCTGTTTCGTTTCCCCTTTTTTTAGTTGCTGCAGTTAACAGTGTTTGGTAGGAGAGGGTTGGTCGTCCTACTGATGATTTGTTATTTATTCTATAATTGTGATGTTCTATTATGTCGCTGTTATTTATTGTTTGTGAGCCGCTTTGCCACTGGCGTGAGTGCAAAACGACATAGACATACAGTGGTACCTCAGGTTACATACGCTTCAGGTTACATACGCTTCAGGTTACAGACTCCGCTAGCCCAGAAATAGTGCTTCAGGTTAAGAACTTTGTTTCAGGATGAGAACAGAAATTGTGTTCCGGCAGCGCGGCGGCAACAGGAGGACCCATTAGCTAAAGTGGTGCTTCAGGTTAAGAACAGTTTCAGGTTAAGAACGGACCTCCGGAACGAATTAAGTACTTAACCCGAGGTACCACTGTATCTGTTACGGATGCTTTAGTTGAGATTCCTGCATTGCAGCGGGTCAGACTTTATGACCCTTGGGGTCCCTTCCAAGTCTACAGTTCTACGATTCTATCATCATGAATGAATGAGCAATACTTGAGATGGAGAGGTAAGGAAACCACAATGAAATACTGAACGGATCTTGCTGAATTGCGCCCATCCCCGGCGGCAACTCTGCTTTCTCGCTCCTGCGCGAAACTCCCTTTGCGATCCTAAACCTCTGCGGCCGGCGCTAACTCGCTTGTTTGCGGGCGGGGAGGGCGGCACTCTGCACATGCTCGAAGGACGTCGCTTCATGGCTTCCCACGCGCCGAGAGACCAGCGCTGCCGGCGGCCTCTCACTCTGTCCGCCCCACCACCTCCCCGGGCTGCCCACTCAGGAACTCCGGACCCTGCCTGCCGCCCGCCTCTCCTCCCCCTGCAGGACTACGTCTCCCAGCATGCACCGCGAGCTCCTCCCCCCTCCCTCCCCCCACGAGCCCCTCGGGAGGCGGGCGGAGCAGCGTGCGGGAGGAGCGCGGCCGCCAGGACTTCTTGGCGAGACTTCAGCGGGATGGGCAGCGCCGCGCCGCCGCCGCCGCCGGGTGGGCGCAAACTGAGCGGGGAAAGGTATGTCCGGAGAAGGGGAATGAAGGGGAACCAGCTGCCGGGGTCACCCGAGTCCGCCTCCTGAGGACCCTTAGAAACGCGTCCGCCTGGAGTTTGCACGCAGACCCCGGGGAGGAAAAAGCAGGGAAAGGTCTCCGTGGTGCCAGCCTGGGCTGTGTGACACGGCTTTTGGGGGGCATCCCGCAACCCAGTCTGTTGGCACGGGCGCCCAGAAGGCAGCAGCTCTCCGGGGATGTAATTCATAATAATTATATTTTGCTTCATAGATGGATGGATAGATAGATAAAAGTCCATGCTGGGTGTTTTTTCCCTCCCTCACCTCCTTTCTTTAAGGTCAGTGGGTTGTTCTTTATTTTTATTTTTTCATGCTCCAAGTTTTCTCTCTGCCTTGCATGCAGCGCATCGTTCCTCTCCGTTTCTTTGCATCCTCTGTCTTTGAGGAGCATAATTTCATTGCAAGCGTGGCGGGTGTGTGTGTGTGTTTTAATCGGAGCTGGAGATCTGCTTCAGAAAGTGCTCCTTTCCCTCCTCCTGGGATTATCAGATTTCCACAAGAGAATAGAGATCCTGGATTTGCCGAGCTACAAGGGATTTGCTGGCTTCTTCCTAATTAGACTCCGCATTTGAATGTGGACTCCCCACCCCAGTTTAGTTCTTTCTTGAGTTTGCACTTTCCTCCCTTTGAAACTTGATGGTTTTTGCCTTTCAGGGGGAAGCTATGGGTATATATTTATGCCTCCCCTTTATTTCCAATGGGTTCTTTCTGTAATTGGATAGTGGTGTCAAAGGTTGATTAGAGTTCCTAATAGATTTGAGTTCGGCAAGCGGATTTCGGCTTTAAGTGCTTGATTAAAACAATCGCATTTGTTGTTTGCCTGCCACGCACACACATGCACACAAATGTACCCACACGCTGGACAAAATCAGAATAATGAGTTTGAGTCTGTATTAGCCTCATAATATATCTTGATGATGAAGCTGTTTTCTCCCTCTACCCCTTTCTATTTGCAGATTGAAAAGGAATGCTTGTCCAAGGAAATTTGTTTAATTGGGTAGTGGCTGAAACAGTGTCCAAGCTAAAACAGTGGCTGGAGAACAGTAGATTGCTTCAGTTGGGCAACTGATCTTTCGCACTTGATGGCGAGGTTGGAATTGTCACTGTTTACTGAAGCATGGGCTTATGAATGGTAAACCACGGCTAGTTCAAGGGGGCTTCCCGATGGCATGCGTGGAGCTTCTGTATCTCAACAAAGAGGGTGGTCAGTCCGATCAGTGTCAGAATATGGACTGGAGTGTGCCTACTCCCCCTGGTCAAGGACAGCCCGGTGAAAGTGTGGGAAGGACTGCAATCATATCCATGGCTTCTGAGTGCTGTGAGAGGCACTGCAAAGCCATCCAAAGGGCAGATCTTGCTGAAGCCCCTCTTTCCTTCACCACTGTTTCCTCACCGTGCCCAGAATGTACAACCACAGGTGAGATCACCTGCCATCCCAGCTTTCCCAAAGAAGCAAAGGAGGCAACCCAACAGAGAGCTTGCTGCTGCGAATCGGAGACATCCTTCACTTTTGTGGATGAAAATGTCAACAATCTGGACTACGCAGGGCGTCTTGCCCACAAGAGCTGCTGCCAAGGCCAGGATCTCATTCCCCACCCTGACCCTGCTGGAGAGATGCCCCTCGAATGGCCCTACGATCCACCCTCACTGATATCCGAGGAAAACGATGATGCTGCCTCGGAAGCTGATGGAGGAAAGTCAGTAGACTATGGCTTCGTCAGCGCCATCTTCTTCCTGGTCAGCGGGATATTGCTAGTGATCATTTCCTACGTGGTCCCCAGGGACGTGACCGTGGATCCCAGCACAGTAGCGGCAAGGGAAATGGAGCGGCTGGAGAATGAGAGCGCCAAGATTGGGGCTCACCTGGATCGTTGTGTGATTGCCGGGCTCTGCCTTTTAACGTTGGGGGGCGTAGTACTGTCCAGTTTGCTCATGATCTCTATGTGGAAAGGCGAGCTCTACAGGAGAAGCAGGTTTGCAGCCTCCAAGGAATCGGCCAAGCTCTACGGCTCCTTTAATTTCCGAGTGAAATCTTCCACAAACGATAACATGGAGTTATCGTTAGTTGAGGAGGATGCTCTTGCTGTAGATAGTTAGGACGTCCTTGGCACTCTGAGGCAGCAAAGGAGGAAGAACGTAATTGTCATTACATGAAACCAAATGAAGCTTAAAATAGCAAGCACCATCCATTGAAGAGTATCTTTTCCTAGCCCATTGAAATGGTATGTTTGCGTTCTGTAGACGTCGTAGTCTTGGACGAAAAGACAAAAGAGATAATATTCAAAATAATGCATACATGGGATTCAGAGTGATTGAAAATGGCCCTTTTGGTGTTTATGGAAATTCTTCAATGGCTGATGTCCATTGAAACTGCGTCGCTTAGAGCCACATTCACACCCTACATTTAAAGCTCTGTGATTCCACTTTAAACAGAGTTCCCTGGGAAAAGGGATAATTGATTGTGAAACCACGCTGGGGATTGTAGCTATGGGAGGGGAACAGGAGTCTTCTATCAACGCTCAACACCCTTACCAAACTACAGCTCCCAGAATTCTTTGGGGGAAGCCATGACTGCTTAAAGTAGCTTACATTTATTGTTTTAAATGTAGGGTGTGGATGTGGTCCTGGTGTACATGCAATAACAGTAGAATTCGGATTGCCATTGGCTGGCAGACCCACCCCCCAGTAAAGGTCTAGGAGCTGCCCTTTCCATTTTCCACAGCACCATTTGTAAGTGTGAATCCAGGGCTTTGTGGGGAATTAAAATGACATGTCCTTAATCTGCCCGGGGCCTGCCATCTTAATACCCCACAGTACCCCAAAGCGACATTGCATCAGGGTCCCTGTAGAAAATAAAAAGGATGGTGTGGTGCTATAAGCAATGAATGTTTAAGGGGGGCATGGGTAAGGTGTCAGCAGTGGGCTTTGCCGGGCTGCCAGGATTCCAGGAGCTGCCCACTCCCACTATTGAAACTTACATTGGCCTGAGTTCTTGGTGTGCTTTTTTCTTGGTATATTTAATAACAAGAGCGCCAACTTATTTAACGTTATTCAAGGCTGGCTGGTGGCATTGCCCATGTATTGTAGGATCAAGTGGTGGCTTATGTGTGAGACTGTGTCATCGCAGACAGAGCCTCCATGTGGCCTCTTCAGTGCAATGGTTTTCAGTGGAGTCAGGCCACACAATCAGCTGAGATGTGCACATCAACCAAGATCAGAGATGTCAAGTCTTGTGTGTGTGCGAACCAGGACTTGATGAGTCGGCAGCTGAATGCGTGGACTCACTCCACTGGATAACATCGTGTCTATGGCAAGAAGAAGGCTGTGTCTGTGTGTCAACATTCACATGTGCACACCATCTCTTCCATGCTATGGTCATCAAACGGTGCATATGTGAATTGTCTGTAAATAGCCAAGAGGTGTCTGCGTACTGAATTCACTGAAAAGCATTACAGTTAAGGTAATGGGAGATGTCACAAAGGTTCTGTATTCGCAAAGGCCCTTTCACACAGAGAAGGGGCAGATGAGATCTTCAGGTCCAAATAAACATTTGTAGCATTGCAGCCTGAACATGAGAACTGCCATAGCTCCAACTTAAGCATCTGTTAGGTGTACAGAAGGTCTCTGGCTCAATTTCTGGCATCTCGAGGTAGTGGTGGGCAAATCTTCCTGCCTGGAACTCTGGAGGGCCACTGCCAGTCAGTGTAGGCAATACTGAGCTAAATGGGCCAATGGGCTGACTCGGCGTAAGTCAACTTCCGATGTTCCTATGCATCCGAAGAAGAGTGATACAGAATCAGATCAAAAGCCTATCTAGCCCAGCTTCCTGTTTTCACAGCTGCCCAGCAGATGCCCACAGAATGTGAGCACAACAGCATTTTCTTTACTTGAGATTCCCAGCAACTGGTTTTCGGAGGCATGCTGTACCCAACAGTAGAGACAGAACATAACCATCACAACTGCTAGCCACTTATTGCCTTATTTATTGTTTTATTATTTATTGCATTAGTTGGTTGCTATTTAAAACAAAGGTTCAAAGCAACTTACCTGGAATGTGTACAAACCCCTTTTAAAGCAGTCTGAGTTGCTTTAAGTACCGTATTTTTCGTCCTATAGGGCAGTGTTTCCCAAACGTTTTTGGGCAACGGCACACCTGTTTACCGGAAAAAAATCTCGCGGCACACCACCATTAAAGCCCCGCCCCCGTGACGTCATTCGGGGAGCCGGCGGCCCGGGCCTGAGCTGGAAGGAGAGGCGGTGCTTTTCGGCACAAGGCAATCGGCCTGGAATTGTTTCCCGCGCGCTGCGAAAGGGAACAGCTGCGGTCGCGCGAACCCTCCGGCGCTGGGAGGGGAAAGGGCGGAGTCGCAGAGCACCAGCTGGCCGAGCGGTTGCGCGCAGCGTTGCGCTTTTGGAGAGCGTGCGGCTGCTGCTAGGGGATCCGGGGACGTGAGCAGGCCTGGCCCGACCCGGGTTGAAGGAGGACAAGCCGGCAGCGCGCCAAGTGAGTTCGGTTGCGCACGACGGCCCCCGCTCCCCCCACCCCCGCCGGATCCTCGCCGCCGCCGCCTCTCGCCCGCCTCCCTCCCACGGCACACCACCCGATGTCTCACGGCACAGTAGTGTGCCGCGGAACACCGGTTGGGAAACACTGCTATAGGGCGCACCGGCCCATAGGATGCACCTCGTTTTTTGGGGGGGAAATGAATAAAAAAAAATTCTTCCCCCCCCCCCAGCTGCGGGGCTGGGGCGGGGGAAGCCCGAGCTTCCCCAGCCCCCAGAACAGGCTGCTATCCGCAAGCCTTGCGAGCCCGACGGCAAGTCCCGCCAGGCGCACAAGGCTTGCGGACACCTGCGGGAAGCTTCGGGCTGCTGCCTGCAAGCCTTGCGAGCCTGTGGGAGCTCCTGCCGGGCTCGCAAGGCTTGCGGATAGCTTCCTGAAGCCTGGAGAGAAGAGAGAGGGGTCGGTGCGCACCGACGCCTCTCGCTCTCCAGGCTTCAGCGAAAGCCTGCATTCGCCCCATAGGATGCACACACATTTCCCCTTCATTTTTGGAGGGGGAAAAGTGCGTCCTATAGGGCGAAAAATACGGTACATCCTGCTGCAGAGAGTTCCACAGTTTAATTGTATGCTTCTTTTTGGTCTGCCCTGAATTGTCCAACGTTCAGCTTCAGTGGATGACCCCACATTATAGGATAATGAAAGAGAGAGGGAAACTTCTATCCACATCCTTCATGTAATGCATCATTTCATACACCTCTGTTGTGCCCTTTCTTACCTCCCCACCCCCACCCCAAGTTAATAAATAAATCAGCAGCAGTTGTTATTCTCTATGCTTAAAAAGTTTACCTTTAATAATGCTTTCTACCAGTTTTCTCAGGACAGATGTGAAGTAACAGCCCTGTAATTTTATGGATTTCCCCTGGATCCATTTAAAAAATGGTGTTACTTTGGTTGCATTCCAGGTGCAGAAACTGATCTTAGGGACAAATCACAGATATTTGTTAGAAGACCAGCAGTTTAACATTTGAGTTCTTTAAAAACTCTCAGGTAGATATCACCTGGACCACGTGATTTGCCTGTTTTTAATTTGTCAGGAAGGGGACGCAGTGGCGCTGTGGGTAAAACCTCAGCGCCTAGGACTTGCCGATCGCATGGTCGGCGGTTCGAATCCCCGTGGCAGGGTGCACTCCCGTCGTTCGGTCCCAGCGCCTGCCCACCTAGCAGTTCGAAAGCACCCCCGGGTGCAAGTAGATAAATAGGGACTGCTTACCAGCAGGAAGGTAAACGGCGTTCCGTGTGCTGCGCTGGCTCGCCAGATGCAGCTTTGTCACGCTGGCCACGTGACCCGGAAGTGTCTCCGGACAGCGCTGGCTCCCGGCCTCTAGAGTGAGATGAGCGCACAACCCTAGAGTCTGTCAAGACTGGCCCGTACGGGCAGGGGTACCTTTACCTTTACCTTTAATTTGTCAGGAAGGTGTGGAATTTGGTCTCTTGTTACCACTATTTACCACAGACTGCCTTCCATATTCAGGCACAAATAACTGCTTTATATTTTCCACAGGGATCTAGTGTGAGTTTCTCACTTGACGCTGGCACTCCGAGATGACATTTTGGCGTTCCAAATTGCGCTAACTTTCTTGTTGTGTGTTAAAATAATTGCTTGGTGGCATTTTCATCCGGCTAAGTCCACGTTTCCCTACCCATCCCTTCCATGCTTCGTATAAAGCATTTAATACTCTCTGTCACTCTAAAAACCATGAACTCTAACAGCCTACATGAAAGGTTATTAACAGACTGTGGCAATATGCTAAGGGGCACCAGTAACCAAGCCCCAGGACAGTCATCCGGTATCGGCAATTGAAGACTGGAGCATTCAATTTCAATTTCGGTGGCATTTTTTACTCTGCTTATCAGGGGTGCAGTGGTTTTTTTCCTGCTTATACCTGCACATCTATGTGAGATATAAAACTCCTTTAAGCCCCATGAGTCATTTAGTCATTAGATTTATAACCCTTCCTGCCCTCGAAGGCTTGGGGAGGTCAGCAAACTTACAAAAAAAATATTCTAAAGCGGATGGCTTTGATAATCGCCCTGTTTATCATCAGTTGTTGTCCCCATGTATTTGACCAGTCAGAACTTCTGAAAGATGCTGTACTCCGGTCATTTGCAATGTGGAGATTGGAACTGGGGTTTTTTAGAACAAAATTCACATAAGGAACACATGAGGCACTGCAGAATATCACAGAGTGTCAAGCAGTCGCGCAAGTTGTGTTGCATAAGTGTCCATCAAAACATGCCAGCCGGTGCAAATCTGTTCGTTTCAATGGGGCTTATCTGGAAGAATTTGCTGCTAATCAGACCCAAGATCTATAGCCAGCTAGGCTTTGTACGCTTCTTCCATGATGTTTTCTCTACATTATTTTAATCCTAAACCCTTTGGTAAAAGGAACTTTCCAATATACACCTTCTCATTTAATATACAGTTGTTGGGGAGGGTCGTGTACAAAGTGCTTGTCTGCCTGCCCCTAAATACATGTGCTGTGTGTATTAAGTATCCATTGCTGGCAAATCAAGAGCCATTGTGACGCTGTGGTCATGGGACCAACCCTACCGTTGGGCAGAGTGAGGTTTCTGATGCTCGGTGTCATTAAAGGGAAGCAAATTGAGAGTCATTTAATTTTTTATTCTATTTTTACTGCCAAGAAGGGAGAGAGGCGCTTGTGGGATTTTCCACCTCAGGTGCCCAAATAATTTTACTGGCTTTGGGTACCAAGAACCTTCAATTTGTGGGCATAGGAACACCATTTGCTGGTCTGCCTCGGGCAGCAAAATATCTTGAGCCAACCCTGAGTGGTTTAAGTATCAGACTGACACCTGATAGATAGATTTGGATTCATATTGCTGGCCAGCCACAAACCTTATTTTGAGTCATTAACTCATCCTAGCCAATCTCAGAGGGCTGGCCATTTACTGAGAGTGTGGCATTTAGTGTGTGTCTGAAAGAAAGCTTGAGAATGGCTGTCACCCCTTCAACCACTTTCCCCCTGAGGGAATTTGGTGGGGTTACTGGGGATGGGACGCAGGTGGCGCTGTGGGTTAAACCACAGAGCCTAGGACTTGCTGATCAAAAGGTCGGCGGTTCGAATCCCAGCGACGGGGTGAGCTCCCGTTGCTCGGTCCCTGCTCCTGCCAACCTAGCAGTTCGAAAGCACGTCAAAGTGCAAGTAGATAAATAGGTACCGCTCCAGTGGGAAGGTAAACGGCGTTTCCGTGTGCTGCTCTGGCTTGCCAGAAGCGGCTTAGTCATGCTGGCCACATGACCCGGAAGCTGTACGCCGGCTCCCTCGGCCAATAAAGCGAGATGAGCGCCGCAACCCCAGAGTCGGTCACGACTGGACTTGATGGTCAGGGGTCCCTTTACCTTTACCTAGTGGGGATGGGAGGGGCTCCCCACCCTGATGTATTCTTGAGCTCTTTTGAGGAAAATAAAAGCCAGATTGCAGATTGCTTGCATAAGCTTCTTATACCACCACCAGTGTTTGTTTTGTTGTTTATTTATTTGTTGCACTTATATCTCACCTTTTTTATCCAAGGCGCTCAAAGTGGCATGCATAGTTATCCCCACAACAATCCTGAGAGGCAGAGACTGGCCCAAGGTCACCAAGTGAGCTTGATGGCCCAGTGGCGATTTGAACCCTGGTCTCCCAGACCCTAGTCCAAGGGTAGGCAACCTAAGGCCCAGGGGCCAGATGCAGCCCAATCGCCTTCTCAATCCGGCCCGCGGATGGTCCAGGAATCAGCTTGTTTTTCATGAGCAGAATGTGTGCTTTTATTTAAAAAGCATCTCTGGGTTATTTGTGGGCCATAGGAATTCGTTCACTTTTTTTCTTCAAAATATAGTCCGGGCCACCACATGGTCTGAGGGACGGTGGACTGGTCCACAGCTGCAAAAGGTTGCTGACCCCTGCCCTAGTCCAACACTCTGGCCACTAGACCACACTGTAGGAGTTCTAGGTGCTGGAGTGGATCTGCTTATAGTTCAGGGGTAAGGAATCTTTGGCCCTTTGAACCTTTGCTGTACTACAGCTCCCATCATTCCTGGCCATTGACCATGGTGACTGAAGTCGATGGTACCTGGAGTCCAACAACATATGAGGTATCTGAAGAAGTGTGCATGGCCAACTTAGTTGGTCTCTAAGGTGCTACTGGACTATTTTTTTATTTTTTTATGTATTTTGACTGCGTCAGACCAACACTGCTACCTACCTGAATCTAGAACATATGAATCTAGAACACAACCCCTGCTGTAGTACCTGGAACCCACTGCCACAAGATCCAGGGCCCTCAGAACATTTTAGTTTCTAAGCCGTGTAGACTCCCTGGATTTTCCTTCGGTGTTATTATTCTTGAAGGGCTATTGAAACATGAAAACCAGGCCTCTCTTAAGAGCACTGCCTAAGCAGAGCTTCTCGAGACAGTAATAATTAGAGCTAAAATCTCATTTTACATTTGAATAAAGATCCAGGCTAATGGGCCTTTCCCAATCCCAACAGAATGCTTCTGGGAACCCATTTGTCTTCTGTGTACACTTTCTTGTAAGAGGATTCAAACCCCCTAACCACCCAGGCAATTGCAGAGTGCTTGGCTGTGCTGGATTGGTGGGTGTTGTTATGATTTGCATTTGTATTTTTTTTAAAAAAATACCTAAGTGTCTTAACAGGGTAAAACGTAATAAATGCCTGTTGTGGCAACTGATGCAGAAGACCTGTGATGTAGCCCATCACTATTACAAGGACCTACAGACTCACACCAGAGTCATGCCCTTTATAACAGGAATGGGGAAGCTGTGGTCCTCCACATGTTGCTCACATCATCCCTGACTGGGTCGGATGGGACCTGGAGTCCAGTAACATCTGGAGGGCCACAGGTTCCCAGCTCCCAATTTCTACGTTCCTCAGCCAGTTTGGCTGCTCCCATGAACAGGTGGCCTTCCTTCCATGTTTGCATATCATACAAGCAACATTGGCTCCCATTGCTTGCATATAACACACAAACACACATGGAAACGTACAAGTCAAAGTTTCCCCTGCTTTCCAGGATCTAGGAAAAAGGGAGTTTGCCTTATAAGAAATCAGACATTCATCCATCCGGCTCAGTATTGTCAACTCTTGCCAGTAGCAGTTATCCAGGCTCTCAGGCAGGCAAGATTTCTGCTACATGATCTTTTTACCTTGGAGATCCTGGATGCCAGTCGTGCTCTACAACTGAGCTGTTATCTCCAACCACGTACAGCAGGGATGGAGAATCTATGGAACACCTGATGTTGTTGGACTGCAATCCTCACCATCCCTGACCACTTGGCCTCGCAGGCGGGGGCTGATGGGAGTTGGAGTCCAGCAAAATCTGGACGGTCCCAGGTTCTTGACCTCAAGGTATAGGGAGTCCAGCTAACCCTTATATCCTGGGTTCCAAGTCATGTAGAAAGCACTTGGGGTCACTTGAACTTACAGCCGCCATGGGCAAAACACTGTGGGCTCTTAAACAGCTGCATATGGTATCTGTTAGTGCACAGTGACTGGATTTGTCTGCAGTGGCTCACTATCAGAATAGCTCAATTTTCAATGGGCTGCCATAAGCATCCATCAAAATGCAGGCTAAAATTCCATGAAAGATGTGTGCAGCCGTACTACTGTGATATAATCAGTCCCTCGGAATGCAAATTTGCTTTCTAGCTTGGTTTTCCTTCACTGATTCAGAATGTAAGGATTTCTCTTATAAGAATGGGTAGGTGTCAGGTATGGGTACATAAATCAGGATTTGTGCAATCGTGGCTGTGCATCTCTGTACCTGTAAGTCACTTTTTGATGAAGTTAGCAGAAGAAAACAAAAATGGAGAGAAGAAGGAACTCCATGGAATTGTGAAATTAGATGGAACAGTGCAATGTCAGAAGCATGCATCCATCAAACAATTAAACACTGGTATCCTGGAGAAATTAGCAGATGAAATGAGCCTGATGCCTATAAGGAAATGGAGAATTGGTGCAAACCCACCTTCAGTCATCTCGGGTGATAGGGAACGGTCATAGCAAGAGGGGTGTTAAGAGGCATTTATCCAAGCGAATCATGGGGGTGTTGGTACCTTTTTAATGAGGTGCTAGCTCTTGCAAGAAGAATGCAAGAAGATGGACGCTAATTGGGACAATGGCGGACAGCTGTAGACTGTGCCAGCATCTCATGCTATTTTCCACGAGCAATTGCACAAAAGTGTCATGCTGCAGTCATCTCTTTCCTTGAGCGAGGTGAAAGCTACAAACTTTGTTACTATTTATTTTAAAATTATTGTCTTATGTTCATATCCTGCCTTCCATTATGGAACAGAAGTCAGTGGGCCTGTGATTCCCAGGCGGTCTCCCCTCCAGGCAATGACCAGGCCCCAACTTGTTTATCTAATAAACCAGAGGTGGAGAAGCTCAGGCCCAGGGGCCAAATGTGGCCTTCCAGGCCTCTCTAGATTTCAGAACTCTTTCCACACCACACCCTTCTCTTTTTGCTTGGCTGGGAAATGTCCTTGAGCTCTGGCAATGAGAGGGATAGAGAGAGGCATCAGAGCATGTGTAGAAACTGGCCTATGCAGGAGGCCAGTTGCTCGACCCACATTGGCCTCTGATGCCACCCGCAACATTGCCCTCGGAAGGTTGTTCAGCCTAAAAAAGGCTCCCCACATCTTCAGTGCAGCCTTGCAAACAAGCCAACAAAAGTTACTAGCCTGCAAAAAGGAAAAAGTTCTTTGTCATCTTTCAGTCTGGTTCCATGCTGACTGTGGAAGAGCGGAAGTCCCATGTTCTGCGTTGTAGGCTTCTAGCCTCTTGCGAGACTTTTTCCCCCTAGGGACGTGGGTGGCGCTGTGGGTTAAACCACAGAGCCTAGGACTTGCCGATCAGAAGGTCGGCAGTCCGAATCCCCGCGATGGGGTGAGCTCCTGTTGCTCGGTCCCTGCTCCTGCCAACCTAGCAGTTCGAAAGCACGTCAAAGTGCAAGTAGATAAGTAGGTACTGCTCCGGTGGGAAGGTAAATGGTGTTTCTGTGCGCTGCTCTGGTTCACCAGAAGCGGCTTAGTCATGCTGGCCACATGACCCAGAAGCTGTACGCCGGCTCCCTTGGCCAATAAAGCGAGATGAGCATCGCAACCCCAGAGTCGGTCACGACTGGACCTTTACCTTACCTTACCAGGCAGGCTTTTAGAAGAGAGACAGGGTGATCCATCCCTGCTCAAGCTACTCTCTTGCTCACCTCCATGGAATTCCTGATCACCCATGGCTACCAGGCCCATCGTTCAGTACAAGACTGATCTAGTAAATTATGGCTAGGAACTCCATTGCTTGTTCACTCCCTTTGGACAAGTGAACCCCTGTTGGTTGTAGTTACCAAAGTTATTCATTTCTTTGTCATAAATACTACAGAGCAAAAAGAAACGCAACAAACCTATTTTTACGTCTTTGTGACTGCAGAGTAATAGAGCAGTTTTGTTTATTTGGGAACCCACCAAGCTAACTGCAAGCTTATCTACTTAGACAGTCCCTAATTTCTAGCAAAACTAGGAGTTCTCAGTGGCCTCATTGTAGGCTGAGCTGGGCTCAGTTTGGTGGCTCACAAACCGGTTCTATAGGTTGCTAGCCTAACTCCTTTTACCTGGGAATAAGCCTCATTGAATTCAGTGGGACTCACTGTTGACTAGACATGGTTAGGATTTCACTGTGTGATGTCTTTAATAATATGTTGTATCTTACAATGGGATGGGGTATTTAGTGAGGAGGAAGAATGCATCGTATGAACCGAGGCTCAGAATACCTGTGGGAATCACAGCATGCCTTAATACTGAATTCAGACGCTAAGAATGAACACTGCCTTCTTTTAGGCAACATTCTGATGCTTATTGGCATAAAGAAGGATTAACTGTACCTAAATATTCATTATGCTAACAATATTATTAGCAAACTCATGCTGGGTTAAAAAAGAAAAAAGAAATATCAGGCTTGCAGGGTGTTTGTACATGATTGTCATTGATACTGCACTGAATAGGAAGGGACTGTTTAAGCATTCCCTATCCAGCCCCAATCTTGGTAAAAAATAGTTCTCCCTTATGCAGCAATTGGGCATTTTAAGGGTGGGGGCATTGATGTCAATGGGTGTTTTTAACCTAATACTATTGCTGCAATAATAACTTAATCATAATGTTTATTTATACCCTGCTCACCTGGCTGGATAGGGTCCGTATAGTTAAAGCCATGGTCTTCCCAGTAGTGATGTATGGAAGTGAGAGCTGGACCATAAAGAAGGCTGATCGCCGAAGAATTGATGCTTTTGAATTATGGTGCTGGAGAAGACTCTTGAGAGTCCCATGGACTGCAAGAAGATCAAACCTATCCATTCTGAAGGAAATCAGTCCTGAGTGCTCACTGGAAGGACAGATCGTGAAGCTGAGGCTCCAGTACTTTGGCCACCTCATGAGAAGAGAAGACTCCCTGGAGAAGACACTGATGCTGGGAAAGATGGAGGGCACAAGGAGAAGGGGGCGACAGAGGACGAGATGGTTGGATAGCGTTTTTGAGGTTTCCAGCATGAGTTTGACCAAACTGCGGGAGGTAGTGGAGGACAGAGGTGCCTGGCGTGCTCTGGTCCATGGGGTCACGAAGAGTCGGACACGACTAAACGACTAAACAACAACACACCTGGCTGGCTTGCCCCAGCCACTCTGGGCAGCTTCCAACACATAAAAACACAATAAAACATCAAACATTAATAGTAACAATCTGATCCAATAGAAAGGTCACAATAGCTTTAAAATAAACAACTTATATCAAACAAAGCAACATTCAACAGTACATCAGAATCTAATAGTGAACGGTAAAATTAAACATCAGCAAATAACGATTAAACAGTTCACACTTATCAACCACAATAAAGAATTGCCAATCTAGAATCAATAAAAAATAACAGCAAATCACAATACACAAAATGCCACAAAACGTACAAAAGCAGGTAACTGAGAAACAAAGAAACTTATAAAAGGATTTTTTTAAAAAAACACCCCTGAACCCTTCTTTCCAGCTACTGCTCCTGTTTTCGAAGTCATAGTCTGGGAAAGACTGGGTGGGTCAAGGCAGGTGGAAAAGTCATTGCCTGCTACAGAGGGAAAGGGGTGATTTTTACCATGATTGCTGCAGGAGATGGAGAGGACATGAATATATTTTCCTTGTGTGCTGCAGTTTATTGTCATTTATGTCATTAATGTAACATGTGTTTAGACCCCTAGTTCTCTCTCCCCCTCCCCCTCCCCCTCCCCCTCCCCCTCCCCCTCTCCCTCTTTTCTTTAAGCATCTCTTGAGATAGAGGCCAGAATCGTGCGTTCATCAGCTAACACATGTATGGAAAGCAAGGAGGTCCAACAGTAGGTGGCGTCAGAGCCAACTCACTTTGTATTTGTCCCCATCTTCCTCCCTGCTGAGCACTCCAAGGGCAACTCCAAGGTGAAAGAAGGTGGCGAGCCTTGCCCAGACTGGTTGTAAACAGGACAGCAGGCAGGTGAGGGGTTGGCCAAGAGTAGAGTGAGGCTGGTGGAGCAGTGCTTTCATGCACCCTAATGGACCAGCCCCCATTGCTGCAAGCCCTGGAGAAGCAATGGGGCAGAGGACAGGTCTGGAATCCCAGTTGTGGGGATAGCTGCAAGAAAAAAAGAGGTTGTGGTGTGGAAAGGCTAGAACGTGTCTACTCTCTACGCCTTGGGGAAATGGCAGTTGTGCTTTTCAGACACACAGAGGCTATCAAATATATGGTTCAGCCCTGGCCCCCTCCCACAGAATACCCTGGGCATACAATCTTCTACACGTCTACTCAGAAGTACGTCCCATCCAATTCAATGGAAGTACATGCCATTCAATTTAATGGAACTTAGTCCCTGTGAAGTGTCACGCTACCACACTCAGTGTGGTGTAGTGGTTAAAAGTGGTAGTCTCGTAATCTGGGAAACCGGTTTCGCGTCTCCGCTCCTCCACATGCAGCTGCTGGGTGACCTTGGGCCAGTCACACTTCTCTGAAGTCTCTCAGCCCCACTCACCTCACAGAGTGTTTGTTGTGGGGGAGGAAGGGAAAGGAGAATGTTAGCCGCTTTGAGATTCCTTCGGGTAGTGATAAAGCAGGATAACAAATCCAAACTCTTCTTCTTCTCTTCTCAGCAATGTTATTCAGGGTCAGCCATTGCCTGCTCATTCAAAGGTTTACCTGGTGGATCAGGATCCTTGTTAAAAGTTTGAAATGCATTGTAGACATCACATGACTTAAGTTTCTAGTCCTCATCTTTTCTCTTTAAATCCTCAAAGTAGGTCGAGCCATCCTCACTTCAAATTTCTTCTGCCTCAGGATGAAATACTAACTTCAAAATCTATTTATTGAGCCTGTAGTGACCGGTAGTCATTTTCTAAGGATTTTTCATCTATTTCTCCTTTTGCAAAAAGGTCTATTGACCTATGTTGAAGCAGCCAGGTTGATTTTTGTAGAGTCTGCATTCTGAACCCATTCAAGGGCAAAAACGGGAAGTTTCAATGTGAGCTTTTCTGTAGTATCTGTGATGCCTTATTATAACGCAAAGATTAATAGTCTTCTGTAGAAATGTCAAATAAACATTTTGAAAAATCAATTTGTTGCCAGAGTGATTACTTTTTGTACCTTCCAGTATAGCATCATAATGTGGCTCTCGGGCTGCAAACCTATACCCACTTATCTGGGAATAAACCTTGTTGAACTCAATGGGATATGTATAGGGTTGCACTAGGGGTCCCCTCCAACTCTTCATTTCTATGGATCTATGAACAGGGTGAGCCCCAAAACATCACAGGGGTCAAAAGACAGGGTAAAGAGGTGCGTCTTCAAATAGATCAGAGCCTTTATTTATTTATTTATTTATTTATTGGTCCCTGACCTTTCCCGCCCCAACCTGGCCACAGTGATCCATGCGACGGTCACCTCCAGGCTTGACTACTGTAATTCGCTCTATGCGGGGCTGCCCTTGAAGCTGTCACAGAAACTCCAGCGGGTGCAGAATGCTGCAGCGAGGCTCCTCACGGGGTCTCTGCCATGGGAGCATATTCACCCAGTGCTTTTCCAGCTGCACTGGCTCCCGGTGGAGTACAGGGTCAGATTTAAGGTGCTGGTTTTGACCTTTAAAGCCCTTCACGGCCTAGGACCCTTGTACCTACGGGACCGCCTCTCCCAGTATGCTCCACGGAGAGCCTCAAGGTCCATAAATAGCAACACCCTAGTGGTCCCAGGCCCAAAGGAAGTTAGATTAGCTTCAACCAGAGCCAGGGCCTTTTCAACACTGGCTCCAGCCTGGTGGAACGCTCTGCCTCATGAGACCAGGGCCCTGCAGGATCTGATTTCTTTCCGCAGGGCCTGTAAGACAGAGTTGTTCCGCCTGGTCTTTGGCTTGGAGCCAATTTGATTCCCTTCCCCCTCTTTCTTTTTCCTTTTTCCTTTCTCCTCCTGTGATGAGGCTGCATTTTAATATTTTAATGTTTCAGTATTTTAATGTTGTATTTTAATCTTGTTTTTAAGTTGTATTCATTCAACTTTTTTATTATTGCTTGTTAGCCACCCTGAGCCCAGCCTTGGCTGGGGAGGGCGGGGTATAAATAAAAATTATTTAGTTAGTTAGTTAGTTAGTTAGTTAGTTATTACATTTCTATCCCACCTTTCATCCAAGACTCAAGTTAGCATACATGCTTCTCTTCCATACTCACAACTACCCAGCTGAGGTGGATTCAACTGAGAGATAATGGCTAGCCCAATGTTGCCCAGGGAACACAAAGGCTGAGTGTGCGTACGAACCCGGGTCCCAACCACAACTGCACCATAATGGTGCATGTCTTTGTACGGCATGGGAAAGTTGAGCCCTCCAATATTCTTCAGAAAATAGCGTTCCTGCTTTGACAGATATACATTAGGCAACCTCGGTGATAGTTGAATAATGCGTTTCCAGAGGCAAGATGAGCTATCTCCTTTGTCAAAAAGGCAATCAATTTGTCCCTTTTAAAAGTCTCTCAAAAAAAAGGTATTGTTCAGCTAGAATATAAATAAAATCTCTTATTCACAATTTCCCCCCTCTCTGCCGTTTATCCAGTTAACAAAATAGATTGAGTGGCTTTTTTTTTAACGTCTAAATATGCTCTCTGCTCAAATGAAACAGCAGCAGCACACGAACACCAGGAACAGCAGCTGCCAAATAAACTGATGGAAGTAAATGCAGGGAAATATAAATAAAAGAGCTTGTCTGGGATTTTGGTATTGGTTTCTTCAGGACTTAGCTGTGCACTTCAGAAAAACTGCTAAAGTGGATAAAGAAGTCAAGTATTCAAGAATAAATAAGGAGACTTTTTAAAAAAGGCAGTAGGGGGGAAATGTGAGATAGGAGACTTTAATTGACTCTAGAATGCTGAGCTCTGGTTATGTAGAGAAAAGCGTAACCTCATCTGAGGCTTCAGTTCACCAGTGAAGACAAGGCTGGGATAGTTAGGCCTCCTTGGAAATAGTTTTCTGACTCCCAGAATAAGGCTGCACACACAGTGAACATGGAGAACACTTGGCCTCCCCCAAAGAATCCAGGGAATTTGTTATGGGTGCTGGGAATTGTAGCTGTGTGAGGGTTAAAACACAGTTCTCTGTGCTTTAAACTACAGTTCCTGTGCTTTAAAGGTATGATGTGTATTCAGCCATTGGCAAGGGCTAGAGCAGGGGTCAGCAAGGTTTATCTTGCCTGGGCCGGATTGGTCCCACAGAGAGCCCTCTGTGGGCTGGATCGCATGTGTGAGTGCGCATGCCCACGATTTTCAGCATCTGCGCATGCGCAGACGCGATTTCTGGCACCATGAAGCGAGTCCCCGTGCCGTGCTGCGCCGGTTTAGCGCAATGCGCGAGCGGGCGGCTCGGTTTGGGGGCAGCTCGTGGCCTGGTCAAATGATGTCCGCAGGCCACTTCTGGCCCATGGGCCTTAGGTTGGTGACCCCTGGACTAGAGAAAGGGTAGCTATCCTTTGTCCCTCTAGATCAGTGATTCTCAATCTGTGAGTCCCCAGATGTTGTTGGACTACAACTCCCATCGTCCCTGAGCTCTGGCCTTGCTAGCTAGGGGTGATGGGAGTTGTAGCCCCTCAACATTTGGAGGGGATCGTGCTGGCTACCTTTCTTCTAGACCAGCCTTTCTCCACCTGTGGGTACCCAGATGTTGTTAGACTACAACTCCCATCATCCCTGACCACTGGTCATGCTGGCTAGGAATGATGGGAGTTGTAGTCCAACAAACATCTGGGGACCCACAGGTGGAGAACCACTGCTCTAGATGTTGCTGAACTGCTGGACATTGGGCTGATGGGAATTGTAGTTGACTGGGCTGATGGGTGTTGTAGTTCATCAACATCTATGTCCCCCAGCACTCTTGCAATAACGTGAGTGTGGAAAGACACTGAGATTTTTTTCAAAATGTGAAAGGAATGAGATTAGAGGGAGGGTGAAAAGCCAAGAGTTATCTGCACTATGGACGAGCTGAAAAAAAGAGTTGCTGTGGTTTCACTGTGTGACCTATGGGGGCAAGGCTGTAGCTGCTTTGGGTTGCAGAATCTCTGCCACTGCAGAAGCGAGGAGAAATGGTGGCTGCAGCTTCCCGCAAGATCTCATGGAACTCTCACAAGATCTCACTGGAAGCTGGTGCCACACAAAGCTAGGAAGTTCTGCCTCAGGTGGCAGAATGGGATGACCAGCCCTGGCAGAGTTTGATCACCTGCCTCCCTGGTGTGGTTTTCTTTCTTTCTTTTTTTAAATAGAAAATAGAAAAAAACTTTCCTGGTGGAGACGCTGATGTGCAAGCGCCCTGGGTAACATGTGGAAGGACACATAGGTAGACCTAGGGCTGCAGGCTCAGGGCAGAACCTTTGTTCATTTGCAAGAAAGAAAATGTTCTGCAGGTTTAGTTTCACCTGACAAAGAGGGGCAGAATGAGATGTCCGTCAGCAAATTGTCAGGTAAGTCTAGTAGGTATTGCATTGTATAAATAGCTTCCGTGAATAATTTACTAGGGAGAAGAAGTGTACGTTTTGTGCTGAACTGAGCTGGATTTAGTCTGATTGCTTTTTATTGGGGGCCGCTGCCGAGATCCTGACCTGGGGACTTATGTGCTCAGACGGAGCAAAACGAGCGAACCCAAATTCAGCATCTTAACAAGCAATGGGCAGTTTTGCTGCTGTCTGGCTCATTTCAAAGGGCACCTTCAGACTGGTGTTTTGTGGGGGGGTTGTATGCTTTGCTATATGTTCTTGACACAATAGCAGTGTGTTGCTAGTGGGCTTAGATTGCTTTAGGTTGTTCAAATGCTGACGCTTTATTGCTGTCTGAAAGGGCTACGGTGCAACAAAAATAGAAGGAAAATAAATATGGGGAAGTGGGAGGTTGGTTTTTGTTACTATGTTATGTGTTTTGAGTTTTTATATTGTAAACAACTCTGGGATCCTCAAATGAAGGGCATTATAGAAATCCAGTAGATAAATAAACAGAACATTTATGTTATAAAACATTATTGAGTTTCCACAGGGAATTGTAGAGTGTGATTGGAAACAGCATTGAAAACAGGAACGTGTATGGCTGCCCCAATATCATAATAAGCATATATCATCATGAAAGCACAGCAAAAAGGATGTCTGGGGAGGGGCCCTAATTTAAGGGTACCAGATTTTTTTCAAAGAATCCGGGGACACTTTTTTTTTGAAAAGAGGGGGGGAAAGTCATTTTTAAAAAGTTATTTTTTTAAAAAAGAAGTAATATCTTCTCTTCTGTGGTCTCCTCTGTTACGCGGCCTTCCTCTGTGCCCCAGCCTGCTCTCTTGGAGCACTAGCAGCCATGGAGTAGGCTCGGATCGGGCCTGGGCTCAGCCATGTGTCGTTGCCCTCCCACTGCTCTCCTACCTCTCCTCCTTAGCAGCAGCTGCAGCAGCGTGGCAAGGACGGGGCTCCCCTCTTTTTTCTCCTTCCTCTTTCTCTCTCTTCCTTCTCCTTCTCCTTTCCTCCTTCTCCCTGCATCAGCTCCGGGGTTTTCCAGGGTTGACACGCTGGGCATCTCCAGTTCCCCCTTGGCAGTGACGGCGGCAGTGGCAGTCTCAGCAGCCCAGAGCCAGCCTGGTAGCACAGTTGGCTCTGGCTGGCTTCAGGAGCTGCTCACTGCCATGGCACCCTCCATTTTGCTTCACCAGAAGTCCTCATATGATGTGTCTTGTGCCGTTGAACCAATCACGCAACATTCATTCCCTACTAATAAATCTATGACACTTAAAATATAAATCCAGGGACATTAAATGAAATCCGTGAACAGATTTTGTCCAGGGGCAGATTTGTAAATCTGGGGACTGTCCACGGGAAATGGGGATGTCTGGTAACCATACCCTAATTGAAATAAAAAGACAATTTATGGGGAGGGGGTGAATGCATTTCTAGAGAAAGAGAAAATAGCTGTCTTGCAAACTATGGTCGTTCCTCCTTTCAAAAGCAAAGAGACCGTTTTGATAAGAGTGTGCCTAGAGGATTGGGGAAAGGGCTGGAAACCAAGCCTTATGAGGAAGGGTTGAAAGAGTTGGCAACATTGGTTTAGATTACGGGGAGAAGTGATTGCTGTGCACCAATATCTGAAGGGTTATCACACAGAAGATGGAAGGAGAGGGAAGGTCTGCAGCTTAGAGGCAGAACATCTGTTTTGCAGTGGTGGGTGGTGCCTATTGGGACTGGTGGGGTGGGCAGAGTTAATTTCACCCCAACTCTCCTCCCTACCCACTCTGGGACCTTAGGGTGAAGGGCAGGAAATCAATCAATCAATCAATCAATCAGGTGTCCTTTATGTTCTTTATGGTTAATCTCACACATTCTGGTTTCTTTAACAGCAGCTCAGAGTTTGTTTAACTAGGAGGGCATGTGAACTTTTTTTTATTAGAAGCCTATATAATAATAACAAACTCTCACATTTGAGTATGTTGCTCAGGGAGAGCAAAACCATTTTTATTTTTAAAAAAACTTTTTATTTCTTAAATTTTGCAGAGCATGCAAACTCATCACCACTAACACCATTAGCAAAGATTAATGAATATTTGCTGCAGAAGAATGGAAGATCAGAGTCACTTTAAGATCCACTGCTGATTGGTTTAATTAAGCTAATAAAGCAAAGAAGGGGAAATGTCTTCAAGACAGGATAGGCATATTATCATTCTAGGCCAACGAGTACAGCATTTGTATGCATCTCAGGGCTCATCCCAAGAGCTAGATCAGACTGTTCCCGCTACATTTAATCCACTGTAGGATCTCTTGAGAGTTCGGTTTCTAAGGCAATGATGTGATATATGTGCCCCACTTGAACTCAAGCATTCATAAAGAGAAATTTACCCAGGGGGGACTTTGCTATCATGTCACTTCCATGTTGGGAAAAGCTCCAACAAATTTTACAACTGCACATAAATACAGGGGAAGATGTTGGCATGACCATCCTCAGCCATGATCTACAATTTAGCCTCCATGTTTCCCCTTGAGGTCATGGATTTGCTGTCTAGTTCAGGATAATGTGAAGGTCCATATGCAGGGAAAGAGTTGGCCCTTTTACTGGTTTCCTCTCCACCCCACTTGTTTCCTCAGTCCAGAGATCTGTGCATAGTGCATGTGGTATGGCCTTTTCCAGAACTCCCCAAGTTCTTTAATTGGAGAAGATAAGTGAAAATGCTACATTGCGTTAACAAGCACATCTCTGCATCTGGCCATTTTGGTTAGGGCTGATTCATGGCCTCCTGAGTTATTGTATACAACGCACCACAAGAATGAGGAAGGGGCTTACCCTTTGTTTTGTTTGTTTCCGCTTTCCAGTTTTCTTATTAGCAGAATCACTTTGCACTTTCTAATATTCCAATGAGTCTCCCCACTTGCTAATCTCATAAATGATGTCATGCACTTCTGCAGCTCATAAATGAGCTCATGAATCAAACCTAACTTAGTTTACAAGGTACAGGAAAGGTTTTTTACATGATGAATTCCCAGTGTGACCTTCTGATCATTCACTTCTATTCTCTTGGGAACCTTCTACTTTGAAGGGAATAAAAGGGAAGAGAGAGAGACGGAGGGAGGGAGGTTAAGTACAACAAAAATTCTGCATGTTAGTGAGCTTTTCTCTTCCCCCTTTTAAATTTTCCAATGCAATTTCTTTTCTTGTAAATCAATAAATAATAGTTGGGGGAATATAGGAGAAGTGTTTGGCGCTGGATTAAATTCAACACCCCGGCTTCCACTTTCATCTGCGACACGAAGCTGTTAGATTTCAACAGCTGGGCGTTTTGGATGCTCTGGGATGGAGAGAAGTCACAGGTTTGTGAGATTTGGCCACATATGGGGGCAGGGGTACACAAGAAAGAATTAAAGCAGAATTTAAAAAGACAGAGAACTGCTTGCATAATCATACTGTGAGCAAGCTCAGCCAACAGCTGAGTGTATTCTGAATTGCAAAATTCAGAGAAGTGTGCATTTTGAAGGATGGAAGTGTTTCAGTTCACATGTTATTTGGGGAGGTGGAATTTGTCAAGTGTGGCTTCAAATGCAAAACAGGATGAATCTCTTTGCTATCCACACTTGGAGATTAGCAACATAAACTAGTCCATATGCTATCCCTTCTAATTTCTACTGTTTCAGGGTGAAATCTCTTCCTCTCCCCTCCCCACCCACTAAAGGAAATGTTTCCAATAGCTTGTCATGGTCCCAAGTTCAATCACCGACATCTCCAGGTAGAAAGACTAAACCCCTGGAGATGCTCTGCTGAGTTAGACAGTGCTGAGCTAGATGGACCAATGATCTAAGGCAGGTTCTGTCATGGCACTGTCAGTCAAGGAAGGTCTTGCCAATAGTACACTTACAAGTTAGGAAAAGGCATGACTATCAGTCCTACGTCTCTCAGCTACTCCTAGGTGTGCACCCAATGAGGCAGTTGCTGTCCTCGACCTCAGTTTATATATCTCCCCCACCCAAGCTGTGTGCAAGCCGGTGAAGACTCACATGACTTTTGCTCCTCCCTCTTCAATCCTCTTCTGGACCTGGGAGACAGTGGAGCAGGAGCAGGTCAGACTCTGTCATGAAATTCTACTCAATATACATCCAGAGTAGATCCCAATGTATAGTTAGCAGAGTAAAAACTTATGTACATTGCAGAATTCCCCAAAAATAGACCAGAGGCAATTTTATTTCATCCAGCAGAGCTTTACTGCTACTGAAGGCAAATGAGCATAATGGTCACAAATCCAATACATTTAGGATTGGCACTGTCCATAAGAAATCCCGTTGCAGCAGACTTAACTTAAACTTACCATAGCTTATAAGAAGTCTAAACCTATATACAGAACACCACAGCAGAAGGAAAAGAGATAGAAAGAGAAAGTGAAACCTAGGCTCCTTCTGGCCTTACTATTACAGTGGTACCTCGGGTTACGTACGCTTCAGGTTACAGACTCTGCTAACCCAGAAATAGTACCTTGGGTTAAGAACTTTGCTTCAGAATGAGAACAGAAATCATGCAGCAGTGGCACAGTGGCAGCGGGAGGCCCCATTAGCTAAAGTGGTACCTCATGTTAAGAACAGTTTCAGGTTAAGAACGGACCTCCAGAATGAATTAAGTTCTTAACCTGAGCTACCACTGTATAGTCAGCATGACCTTGACTGAAAGAGGTAACAGAACCAGTTTAAACCAGCTGTGCTCAGCTTCTCTGAAGGAATAACCCAAACCCAAACAGTTTGACCCTTTATATATATCGCCATCTCCTGCTTGCTCAGGATTTGGGCTGCAAATGCAATCTATTCCTCTTGCTATTCCTAGCTTTGCACTTCATTTTCATGTTCCTTTTGATGTGAAGGACATTTTCGTCCCTTTTTTTGCATTAATTTTTCCTTTGTTATGCAACAGAGGGGGGAGGGGGGAGCCTGTGTCATTTGCATATGCAGGCTCTTCCCACCTCTGGCAGGTTACTTAGCTTGTTAATTAATCATGCACAGGAATGAGAACACACATTGCCTACAGTAATTACCCGAAGAAAGAGCACATTGCTGCTGTCACGAGGAAAGCACGAATTAAAGGGAAACATGAAAACTAGCTCTAACCCAAAGGTAACTCTGATCAAATGCTACAGTAGCAGAAGAGAGGCGTCAATTTCTCATTCTTGTGCTTGGCCTGCAAAAGGGGGGGAAAGGGGGGGAGTGGGGGATATCAGAACACTATAAAACACTTAATCTAGGTGAGGTTGCAAATAGAGGAGAAAGGACTGCTTGGAGGAGCACAGAGTGAAGAAAAGCCATGAAGCATCTGCAGCAGCACAACCAGATGCCTTCATCTGCCCCAGCTGCAACCAAACATGTCTCTCCTGTGTTGTTCTCTACAGCCACTACTGCAACCTGCCAAGAGTTTGACTTCACCTCCAAAGGTGCACTCCTCCATTGTTTCCTGGGACAGACAGATGCCAGCCAACAACCATCAGCAATACCTGGTGCCCTGGAAGGATGCAGGAAGCCTTTTCCATTCTCTCATGAAACAGCTAAGTTGTGCAGCATTCTGTGGAGCAGTACAGCAAACGGCTTCCTCCATACTTGGAGAAGTCTCAGGAGAGAAAGGCAGTGAATTCTCTTTCCCAACAGAGCAGTTTTCCTAATCAGACACACTACGGCTCGTAATGCTAATTGCCTGTATATGCAACGTGCCAAACGAATTCTTGCTCATGTGGCAATTGTCATGTAAATTGCATTAAATTGTTTAATTTAAATGATTAAGCAGGAGGAGGAGGAGGGGAGGAGCAACCAGGACAAGAGCAGAGCAGGTAAACTTTCATCATCTCTCCTGCCTCTGTGTTTGCTGCCCCTACTGTCCCTACAGTGAGAGAACTGGGGGATCGTTCATGGAGAAGGACCCACCCCCATTCAATGTGACTTACAGTATTTTAGGCAAAAGAACTACATACATAAAACCCATAATTTTTTCTTAAAAAACTAAATGAAAATTCTATTTAAAAAATAGATCTAGGTAGAGATCAGTGACATAGATGACAGATAGATATAGATTGATGATAGATAGATAGATAGATGATAGATAGATAGATGATAGATGATAGATAGATAGATAGATGATAGATAGATAGATAGATAGATAGATAGATAGATAGATAGATAGATGATAGATAGATGATAGATAGATGATAGATAGATAGATGATAGATTTAAGTGACAGTCTGATTCACACTTAGATGGAAAGAAACTGCACTGAACTCTGTGGAACTTATTTTGAAGTGAATATACATTGGGTCAAACTGAATGTGTTCATTATAAGTCGTGCTGGAAAGTTGGAAAGCATTCTTCTTATCAGTATGCCTCATTACAGATTACCACTTTAGTTTAGAACGAAGCACGGAACTGACAGATGCATCTTATTTAATTAAACAGATTTCATTATGCAAGACGAGTTTTGATTAGACCTTCTTAGGCCTCTGCTGTGATTCTAAGCTGGTGTACTGAAGCAACAGTAGCTAAGAGTTCTACAGAGATGCTAACTGCATTACGGGAACTGGTCTAATATCCTCCCACCCCCTTTTCAAAATAAGCTTTCTTCATTGGAACACATCACTAAACCACATTATAGGCAGCTGTACATTAATATTTTTGCACCTTTAGAAATACTCATAATTGAAAACAACAAAATAGGTGACAACCTCCACAACAAACCCACTGATGCCCACACCTACCCAAACTGGAAACCTTGCCAGCCAAAACATATTGTTGCATGCCATGCCAATCTCCAAGTAGTGCAATATTCCAGGGTTTGGTTTCTGCAGAATGAGGGACAGTGGAAACTGTGGTGTTTTTATGATATTTGGTTTATTTACACACATATACAACCTGAGTCTATTATTATTATTATTATTATTATTATTATTATTATTATTAATTTGTACCCCGCCCATCTGGCTGGGTCTCCCCAGCCACTCTGGGCTGCTTCCAACAAAGATTAAAAATATATTAAAATGTCATTAAAATTTTAATACATTAAAATGCCAGAAGATCTTGCTTCTCCCATAGTCACAATCTTGAATTTAAGCAGAAATCAAGCATGTCTCCCCCTCTCAGGCTTCTACCTGCCACCTGCTTCTAACTTCTAACTTCTAGCTCTCACACACCTTTCAGTTCTGGCTTTTGTTCTTCTAACTATCAGCCAGTAAAGGGAGAGGGCCCCATCCATTTGCCCTCTAGCACAGAGCTACTTTCTTTGTTACCTCAACTAAGTATGGGACGTTACCTCAACAACCCATACTTAGAGGGCCATTACTTCACCAAGAAACTTGGCTTGGCTATTCCAGTAAAGGAAATGATAGAATCATAGAATGGTAGAGTTGGAATGGATCCCGAGGGTGATCTAGTCCAACCCCCTACAATGTAGGAATCTCAACAAATTGATTCTCAACAAACCTGGCAAATTCTCGTTTTCTGAATCAATTTTCCTGTGAAATGTTGAGGGGTAGGATGTCCCCTGTTGAATTGAAATCTTGCTGGATCCAGCAATTAGAAGGGACTCAGCTCTACAGCCTAACCCCGCCCCCAAAAACTCACCACAATATAAAGAAAAGGCATTGTCTACAGCTTGGCTCTCAGGATCATCAACAACAAAGAGAAGGAACAAAGAAGGATCAGTGGATCTAAAGAGCACCTTCTGCAACCTATTGAGTAAAACAATTAGCATCTTATAAACAAAAATAATCATAATATTGAATGAAATCATAGAGGATCAATTGTGAATACTCATGCAATCAGTAAGAACATTTTTTTAAAAAAATGTTCACTGCATACGATAAAATGATACAAGTAAGCCAGCATAATTAAATAACTGGAACTAAATAGCAGAGAAACGATGAGTGGTCCCTGTAGAATGCATTGTTGGGGATATGCTGACAGCCTGTTTGATGGAGCTCCCTGGGACATAGTAGCAACTTGATGCTGATAGCTTTGTGGTCTTAGTCAGTTCCCTGTGGGTCCTGCTGGAGCAGAAGGACATTTCAAGGAATTAAATATTCACAAGTTTGACTGATGTCTTACGAGAACTGGATTTCCGGAAAATGATTGATTAGGGAGGCCTACAAAAGCATCAGGCAAGTAGAGGAGACGGATTTGTGAAGGGACAGTGCGGCATATCTATATGTATATGAATTGTGCTTACTGACTCAAACCAAGGCCCATCTCTTCCTGATTTCCTCCCACCCATATGAACTGTGCTTACTGACTCATCTCTTCCTGATTCCCTCAGGAATCCACCCATTTGATTTGGATTACAATGCCCATCATCCACAGCCAAATGGGGCTTCAAAGCATAGCATTGCCTAACGTCATTGTGATGCCTTGCCCACTTGTCAAATTACTACTGCCTCATCAGAAACAAAGTTCGTTTAACTACTAACTCAGCTCACAGAGAGTTTCTAACTGAACAGCTGAAGACGACACATGGTGTCAGAAGTGGGATGGATTTTGAAGCTGGAAGCACAGCAGAGAACTGGACAAGGTGGAAAGAGCTGGTGGAGTTGAGATTTGCAGGAGCAGGGGCAGACAAGTGACTACACAAGTAGAAGCAGGCTCATCTTTTTCCAACTAGGGCCATAGTTCAGTGGTAGTGCACATGTTTTCTGTGCAAAAGGTCCCAGGTTCAATCCCCAGCATTTCCCAGTAGGATTGGGAAAGACACTGGTTCAAAACACTGGTGAGCAATAACTAGTCATTGTAGACAATCCTTGATGGATGTTCATCCCTGCACCTCCTGTCACACATTGAATTTTTGGCTTGTCCTAATGCCTTCATATGGTCTGAAGCTCAACATCAAAAAAACTAAGAACATGGCCACTGGTCCCATCCCCTCCTGGCAAATAGAAGGGGAAGAAATGGAGGCAGTGAGAGATTTTACTTTCTTGGGCTTCATGATCACTGCAGATGGTGACAGCAGTCACGAAATTAAAAGATGCCTGCTTCTTGGGAGAAGGGCAATGACAGGCCTAGACAGCATCTTGAGAAGTATAGACGTCACCTTGCCAACAAAGGTCTGTATAGTTAAAGCTATGGTTTTCCCAGTAGTGATGTATGGAAGTGAGAGCTGGACCATAAAGAAGGCTGATCACCGAAGAATTGATGCTTTTGAATTATGGTGCTGGAGGAGACTCTTGAGAGTCCCATGGACTGCAAGAAGATCAAACCTATCCATTCTTAAGGAAATCAGCCCTGAGTGCTCACTGGAGGGACAGATCCTGAAGCTGAGACTCCAATACTTTGGCCACCTCATGAGAAGAGAAGACTCCCTGGAAAAGACCCTGATGTTGGGAAAGATGGAGGGCACAAGGAGAAGGGGACGACAGAGGACGAGATGGTTGGATAGTGTTCTTGAAGCTACCAGCATGAGTTTGACCAAACTGCGGGAGGCAGTGGAAGACAGGAGTGCCTGGCGTGCTCTGGTCCATGGGGTCACGAAGAGTCGGACATGACTAAATGACTAAACAACAACAATCATTTATTATCCAGGCAGTTATTCCAAGGTGAGAGGAACATAGGAAGCTACCTCATATTGAGAGCATCAGTCCATCTAGA
Organism: Podarcis muralis; assembly: GCF_964188315.1. Classification (NCBI taxonomy): domain Eukaryota; kingdom Metazoa; phylum Chordata; class Lepidosauria; order Squamata; family Lacertidae; genus Podarcis; species Podarcis muralis. The sequence goes on from NC_135662.1 coordinate 20,188,798, forward strand.
CTGACCAGCAGCAGCTCTCGAGGCAGAAGTGTTTTCCAGCACTACCTGAAGATGCCAGAGATTCAATTTGGGGCTTTCTTCATGCAACGCAGGTGCTCTATAACCCTTCAAAGGGACCAGGACACATACACACGAGAGAGAGAGAGAATACCCTTTGCAAACATGCAGGCTGTTTTTCATAACCATGCAGGAATCCTTTATTAATAAGGTACCATTCTTAAATATATTGTTACACTATGCAGAAGTGTTCTCACACCTTCCTGAAATCTTTTTTTCCTTTTGCAATGGAATGGCAGAGAGTTCAATATGAAACAACACTTAATGAGGCCTGGCTACAAGTCCCATTCAGATTACAAGATAACTCATGGTATATAGATATAGTCAAGTATTAAAATAATGTGTCTGGCCACCCTTTCAGATCAGTTCCAGCAAAGAAGCTCCCTAGCAACAAAGGACAGCCTTAGGGGAGTCTCCGAACACAGTCTGCATCCGTATTTATTCATCTTACTTCCCCTCATTACCTTTCATTATTTCGAGCTTATCCCCATGAATCACCCTGAATATTTCCTCTCACTCCCAGTTGTTTACAAAGCAGCGCCTCCAGGCTCTTTGAAGCTGCCCCTCACTTTTCACTGGGAATTTAATCCTCACTCATAAACACGGCGCTTCCTGCATCCTGATTAATTTTGGCTTCCGGATTATTATGTTTTCTCAGACAGGCTTTGGGGGGTGGGGGGGAGATTCTGGCTGACTTTGCCACCTGCTGCACCAGCGTTGAGAGTTTACCCTGCCGTTTCCCCAGCCCAGGGCCCTTCAGACATTTCGGACTACGACTCCCACCTGCCCCATCCAGCAGAGCCAGAATTGGGGGGTGATGGGAGTTGTAGTCCAAAACTAATGGAGGTTCACCAGGTTAGGGAAAGGCTGGTTTATATGCTTGGCAGTAAAACAGGCAGGGCACCTTGAGGTGAAAAGTGAGGAGGTCACTGCTCCCGGTCAACTTTCAGGCCTGTTTGTTGTGGGTACCTCAGAGTGAGTTCCTGTGAATTCAGTGGAACATAACAAAAAAACATATTGCCTGTGGGAAACCTGCAAGCTGGTCTCATCCTTTTATATTCTCATGACAGTTCCTCCAGTTTGCAGATGAGCCCAAGGGCCCGGAAAAGTTGGCAACCCCCAAATCTACTCCATACAGGCAGAAAGCACAGACTCACAGAATTGTAGAGCTGGAAGGGACAAAGAGAGTCATCTAGTCCACCTGCTGCAAATGCAGGAATCTATTGCCCTATGTGAGACTTGAACCCAGACCCTGAGATTAGGAGTCTCATGCTCTACCAACTTGCAGAGATCTGTGCTGATTGCCAGTTTGCTATGGGCCAAGTTCAAGGAGTTACTATTAGTATACAAACCCCTTTACAACTTAGGACCAGTTTACCTACAAGGGTCGCCTTACCCCAGATGTGCCCACTCAACTGCTTTGAATGGCGGAATTGGCACTACTACAGGTGCCACACAATACCCATGATGCATTTGTAAGAACTCAGTCATTTAGTGTGGCAGTGCCTAAACGTTGGAACTCCCTGCCTATTGAGTTCAAGCAGGTGCCTTCATGTCCCACTTTTCTGTGCTAAAGACATTCTTGTTTAGGCAAGCCTACCCAGGTGCTTAGAAAGCTGAGGTGATTTTAATCCGTTTCAGCTTTTGTGTGTTTTAAAGTAGGGTTGTAAATTTATATTGATTTTATTGTCCTATCCTTTTGTAAACCACTTTGAGGTCTTTTTCGTGGAAGCTGTGGCAAGAGGGAGGAGATGGAGCAGCATTTTCCACCCCTTCCCTTGTGCTCTCCCAAAAAGCAGAGCCAAGTCCAAGATATTTTGCTGCCTGAGGCAAAAGACAGCGCAGCTCATGCACACAAGCTCAGCCATTCCACTTGTAGGGCTAGACAGGCAGGTGAAAATTACTTCAGTGCTGGTGATGAGGCAGCATCTTCCACCACATCTGAAGGCAGCAGGCCAATTTAGGGGGTGCAAAGTGAGCCAGCATGGGGAACGACGGAGGACTGCTGCTACATCATTCGCTGCCTGAGGTGGCAGCCTCAATCTGCCCTGCAAGAGTAAGAGGATGGAAGTTTGCAGGGTCCTTACTCAGAGAGGGACACACTGAGGGCACTTTGTACAAGAACCCCCCCAAAAAAACCTGGAGCTAGTGTTGTGAGTCAAGGACCCTCCACCCGCATAGTGGTAAAATAAGACACAAGGACACGTGTACTTTATTTTAATGGGCTAAAGAAGGTCACAACTTTATTGGTTACAGCATGTGAGTGGTATTGGCTTAGGCACTGGATCAAACAACCTATACAGTGGTACCTCGGGTTAAGTACTTAATTCGTTCCGGAGGTCCGTTCTTAACCTGAAACTGTACTTAACCTGAAGCACCACTTTAGCTAATGGGGCCTCCCGCTGCCGCTGCGCCACCAGAACACGATTTCTGTTCTCATCCTGAAGCAAAGTTCTTAACCCAAGGTAATATTTCTGGGTTAGCAGAGTCTGTAACCTGAAGCGTATGTAACCAGAGGTACCACTGTATTTGACCCCACCCCATGCAGCGGGGGGGGGGGTCATTATAAGGTTAACAACCAGTGGGAGGAGCTTGTTGATGCAAATACAACTGGAAGCTTCTCCTGATGTCACCGGGGGTCGTGCCATGGCCCTCGCCACCAGCAGGGCATCGGACAGGATCCACGACCGCCGGATTCCTTTAACGGAATAGCCAAAAAGGGGAGGGGTAAGTGATGGCCACACCCCGCCCACCAACACACGACATATATTCCAATGCCTAACCACCACCCAAGCCGAAGTGGCGCCCTCCCTGTGGAACGCCCTCCTACCAGATGTCAAATAGAACAACTACAGTACCAGACTTTTAGAAGACATCTGAAGGCAGCCCTGTTTAGGGAAGCTTTTAATGTTTGATGTATTACGGTATTTTAATATTTTGTTGGAAGCCGCCAAGAGTAGCTGGGGTAGCCAAGCCAGATGGGCGGGGTATAAATAAATTATTATTATTATTATTATTATTATTATTATTATTATTATTATTATGAATGTAAGAAGGAATGGGCCTGCCAACCTAGCAGTTCGAAAGCACCCCCGGGTGCAAGTAGATAAATAGGGACCGCTTTATAGCGGGAAGGTAAACGGCGTTCCGTGTGCTGCTCTGGCTCGCCAGATGCAGCTTCGTCACGCTGGCCACGTGACCCGGAAGTGTCTGCGGACAGCGCTGGCTCCCGGCCTCTAGAGTGAGATGAGCGCACAACCCCAGAGTCTGGCAAGACTGGCTCGTATGGGCAGGGGTACCTTTACCTTTACCTTTAAGAAGGAATGGAGGAGAGAACAGCTGGCATTGACGATGCAGAGATCTTGATCCCATGGCTTCAGGGAAGCAGAACGAGGCGCAGGGCTGCCACGGCCGCTTGAATGCGGCTAGACGCCGCCCCCAAGCCAACCCTATTGGCTGGCCTGGTGGGCGGGGCGGGGCAACCAGGTGAGTGACGCAGGGGGCCAAGTATGCTCCCACTCACAACACCTCCCCTCTGGGAGGAGGAGAGGCTTTGTCACAGAAGCTCAGAGGAAGCCTGCACCCCTTTCGTTATGGTCCTTGGCTATGTAACGTGAGCATGATTTGGTTGAATGAGGAGTCAGGCGTGGAGCTTGTGGATTTCATTAGCCAGTGTTTGAGTGCCGTACTTCATTCAATTTTTGTTCTGCCATCTATCAGCCTCCTTGCGCAATCACAGCAACACATCTGAATTCTCGTCAACTTTTGAATCAAGACCTCCACATATTTTAAAATAAAAATAAAAATAGTGTCATCCAAATAGCAGCAGCATCTAAATTGTCATTTCGGATAAATACAGCAGGATAAGACGCAACTCGCTTCCCACCTCGCCCCCATACTGTTGGAACAAGTCCAATGACAAAATGATAATTAGATTTCATTCCAAATTCATTCTCGTTAGAGGTTTACAAGGGGATAAAGGGGTTCAGTTAATGATGTACATGATGACAAGTCGGCTTCACAATTACAAGCCCTTTGTGTGTCCTCTAAGGCAAAAGCTCCCTCTTGTGGAATTCTAGTCAAAATTCCACATAAAGCCCAGTTTTAGTAAAAAAAACCTAGAGGCATTGTTTTAAGTAAAGACAACAGAGGGTCTGTAGCTCCTTAAAGATGTAAGACTAATAATAATAATAATAATAATAATAATAATAATAATAATAATAATAATAATATATGTATATGCCCCCCAGCCACTCTGGGCAGCTTCCAACAAAAATTTTAAAACACAATAAAACCTCAAATATTTAAAACTTCCCTGCACACAGCTGCCTTCAGATGTCTTCTAAAAGTCATAAATAATAATGATTTAGTCATAAATAATAATAATTTCTTTAAAATGTAATTATTAGTGGGAGGTGTCAGATGCTAAAAACGCTGTGCGCACACCCCAAATAAAAATACCATGAAACTGGATGCTAAGACATTGAAAGCTAATTGCTTTTAAGGAGCCTGGGAAAATTAAGCACCATTCCATGGGTATGGCTGGGGGTACTTGCAAGAAAGCTCTTTTCTCTCGCACCCATCCTCACATTATGGTGATATTCAGATCCCACCACAGGAAATTTGTGGTATTGACAGGAGGAAATAAGCATTAAGTTGTGATTTGCTGTACTTCGCTTGATAGAGGAATGTAAGGTTGGTGTCAACAAAAGACGGGGCCTTCTCTGGTGTGGCACCTCCCTTATGGAATACTTTGCCAAGTGAGGCCCGTCAGGCCCCATATCTATACAGCTTCAGAGGAAGACCCGGCTTTTTGAAAAAAGTCTTTAAATAACGGTGCCATGTTTATTGGCTCAAATTCTGCCAATGGAATTTGTTCAACAGGTTGGATATGGAGGACATTAACTTGAGTGTGTGTGTGTGTGTGTGTGTGTGTGTGTGTGTGGAGCATGTTCTGTTTTATACTGCCTTTATTTGGTAACTGCCTTGAGTCTCTTTGAAGAAATAGGTGTGGCGTTTGCCCTCCTGTGTGTGTGACATCATACTGGGTTCATAGGGAAAGGGTTAACTAATTGTAAAATGACTAACCAATGGGAACCCAGGGGGCAGAGTTAACGGTGTACAGTGGTACCTCGGGTTAAGTACTTAATTCGTTCCGCAGGTCCGTTCTTAACCTGAAACTGTTCTTAACCTGAAGCACCACTTTAGCTAATGGGGCCTCCTGCTGTTGCTGCGCCGCCGGAGCACGATTTCTGTTCTCATCCTGAAGCAAAGTTCTTAACCTGAAGCACCATTTCTGGGTTAGCGGAATCTGTACCCTGAAGCATCTGTAACCTGAAGCATCTGTAACCTGAAGCATATGTAACCCGAAGTACCACTGTATATGTTTTAAGCACAGAGGTTTTTTAGGGAGTTAGAGTTGTTGAGAAGACAGTCTGGTGTTAGAAGAGACAGAGAAGATAAGTCTGTGGATTGGGCTAGTCTGGTGTGAAAGAATTTGTTAAGAGGAGTCAGTCAAACAGTTGAGATAATCAATCAGAAGGTATTAGGAAGGTATAGGCGGGTAAAGAAACTAAAGTTAAGAGACTGACAGGAATATTATCTGAGAAACCATAAACTTGTTAATGTTTGTAAAATAAACATGTTTTATTTGGTTCACTTTTAACAACTGACTGGACTCAGCGTTTTACCAGAGAGTAACGGGTTGGTGGCAGCGGGGAAGCGAGCACAGTGGTGGCACAGGGATCAATAGACCGTTAAACGTCTGGGGACCCTGTGTGATCACCAGAAATTCTGAAAACAAATATATCAACAAACCAGATGCCCACGCTCCGCCGTCATGTTTGGAGAGAGTAATCCTTCTGGACAGCAGTAGTTAGAAACCACAGGAGGGGAGAAGCTCTTGTGCTCAGGTCCTGATGATGGTTTTCCAGAGGTGAGCAGGATTCTGGGTTAGATGGGCAGGTGACCTGATCCTGCAGATTCTTCTTATGTTCTCTTCTCTGCTGCGTGAAGAAGCTCCTAACCACAGCATCTCCAGTTAGAACCTAGAGAGAGCCCTCCCTCTCCACATAGGACACATGGCAGCTGCCTTAGCCTGCCTCAGTTTGATGGATGACTAAGAGAGCACAGCACACCTTTGCAAAAACAACTCTGAAGCACTTAAGTCCGTTTACTTGTTCTTCAGCCCACTGAGGTCATTTGTGTGTGCCGAAACCAGCTTAAGCGCTCGGGTTCTGGCTCCTCCTGTGTCTGATTCTGCCATAACAACTGTGTCCTATTGTGAAGAATATTCTTCGGAGGAATGTAATGGTTTTTGCATTTAATAAATCCTCATTTTTCTTCCCATTATGAGAAGAGTCTGGATTCCCCGAGCTAAGGAAATGGGAGTTGCCAGACGGAAGGCATCGCCAACTCAAAAACTGAAAGTAGCCGAGCCAATAGCAATAGTGGAACCTTTCCTGTCTTTTTATTAAAAGCTATTCCCCCCCCCCCGACAAATAAGCATTTGTACCTACTGAATCCAACCATTGCTACATTTGTTAACATGCAGAGTGCTTGGCGTAGGAGAATTCCAGGAGAGGGCAGCATTGAGTCATTTGTACACTGCCCGCCTCCCCAGAAGCATTTTTCCTCTGATGTACCAGACCCAAGTTCCATCGTATCCCGCATCCTACACCGATGGATCACATCCCTCTAGGACAGAGGCCCTTCAGATGTAGCCAACACAGTGCCCTCCAAGTGTTGCTGGACTCCAGCACCCATCAACCCTCAGCCAGCTTGGCCAGTGGTCAGAGATGATGGGAGCTGGGGCCTGACCACATTCACAGGAGCTGGCTACCCCTGCTCTAGGTAGCCCAAAAGCTTCATACTAGGGGAATGCTCTTGTCACACTGTTACTATCCAGAATCTCGTATTATATGACTACATATTAGGTCAAGTCAGACCATTCATTGATCTAGCTCAGTTGTGTCTAAACCAGTGGTTCTCAAAGGGTGTGGTGTGCCACACTGGTGTGTCAGGAGAGGTAGAAAGATATACAGTGGTACCTCGGGTTAAGCACTTAATTCGTTCCGGAGGTCTGTTCTTAAGCTGAAACTTTTCTTAACCTGAAGCACCACTTTAGCTAATGGGGCCTCCTGCTGCCGCCGCGCCGCCGGAGCACGATTTCTGTTCTCATCCTGAAGCAAAGTTCTTAACCCGAGGTACTATTTCTGGGTTAGCGGAGTCTGTAACCTGAAGCATATGTAATCCGAGGTACCACTGTAAGGACATTTGAACATTTCAGTGTAGTAGAGTATCTATCTATCATCTATCTATCTATCTATCTATCATCATCGTCGTCGTCGTCTGTCATCTATCGATCTATCTATCTATCTATCTATCTATCATCTATCTATCATCTATCTATCTATCTATCATCTATATCTATCTATCTATCAATCTTTTTATCTCTCATCTATATCTATCTATCATCTATATCTCTCTATCTATCTATCTATCTATCGATCATCTATCTATCATCTATCATTTATCTATCTATATCTATCATCGATCTCTATTTTATGTATTTGCAGAATATGGATAGATATCTTTTCAAAATCAAGCACTCCTAGGAGTTTTTGTTGTTGTTGTTGTTGTTTCCCAATGTATTTCTTACCAGTAAAAACATTCAGTCTGACACCAGCACATTTTTCTTCTGGAAGTGTTGCTTAGAGGAAATAAGTTTGAGAACCACTGCTCTAAACTGACTAGTAGCAGATGTCCACGGCTTCATAAAGGAGGTCTCTCCCCATCTTGCATGGGGATGCTAAGGACTGGACCTCAAGACCTGCTACATGGACCGCTTTGTCTCCATATGCACCCATCTGTACACTGGAGGTCTTCAATGGAAGGCCTCTTGTGGGCTCCCCCAACATCTGAGACGAGGCAGGTGATTTCTAGGGAGAGGGTCCTCTCAGGAGTGGCACCCCACTTAGTGGTACATTCTTTCCAGAGAGGTTCACCCATTGCTTGTCTTATTCTTCCAGTGCTGTACCCCTGGTTATAGGGCAGCATATAAATCATATAAATAATGATGATGATGATGATGATGATGATGTTTACTTTCCCAAGATTTTTAGATGCAATTTTAATCTGGCTGACTGTTTTATGCTGAGTTTTTGCTTTGTTTTGTTTTGCAATTTTGTGGCTTTTGTTGTTGTTGTTTTGGTAAATTGCCTTGAGAATATGATTCAAATAAACAAGTGAGCTATACTGGACAGCTTTTATTAGTTAAACATACAACAGTAATCCACAGTAATATATCTATAGGCAATTGTTTTGTGTATATATATTTATAGTATTGTGAAACTACTTAGGCTTCTAATGAAGCAAGTCATAAATGAAATTAATAACAACCATAATAATAATTGCAATTAAATTATAGTGTTTTCAATTCTAAACTGCTATGGGTGTTTTGGCAGAAAGGTGGAACAGAAATGCAATAAACACTAATAATATAGCTATTGACTGTCACATACTTGCAAGCTCCTGTGATGTATAAATTGTTGTCATTTCTAACTGCTGCAAGTCAGCTATCAAGTAACGAAACACGGAAATATAGTCAAACATTATTACAGGCCACCCCAATCTGCAAGAGATTCCAGGGTCCTTGACATTTAACCAAGGTTTCTGTTCCTTTGGAAAGAGGCACAGCAGAGACCAATGTTTCTAAGAAATGTGGCTTATTTTATACATCTTTACACCTGAAGCCTTCAGTGGAGGGGGTGCAGAACATTACAAGCCAAGGGTGTATTTTGTGGTTCCTCTCGTAGCTTCAGCAAGTGTGGGTCAAAAGCAGCAGCCGGTCATGGCTCCCAGTCTCTTGGTGCAGCCTGCCCCAGCCAGCGCACATGAAGATCTCCCAATTCCTCCTTCTTCCCGGCAGTCTTTGCAGAAAACAACTCCTCCCCTTCGGCTTCCAGCATCCCCCTGTCTCTTTGTAACCTCCGTTTCAAAAGCCTCCTGCGAAGGGCACTTTTTCCTGTGGTGACATCATGCCCCCTGTTACCATGGCAACTTCTCCCTCTGCCCCTGGCAGAGCCTTATCTGCCTGGCTGGTGATGTCCATCGAGGGGCTAATGGACAGCCATCAGCCCCACTGCTTTTTCAACAACCCGCTTGCTAAATTCATGCATTCATGAGTTTGCTCAAATTCTAACCCTTCACTGAATGTAGAGATTATGGGAGTTTGTGCCCACTCAAAACTCATAACAATATTAAATCTCGTTGCGTGTCTAGTCTGAAACCATCACTGGATGTGAACCATCAGAATTTGGGATCAAACAGTATCTTTGGATGCCGAGCAAACATTTGGCAAACATTTTGTAAACATTTGGAGTGCTGAGGGGAAAATCAACATCAGCATTCACAGTAAGGGCCACCCATGCCAACAGGAATGAAGACACAAGATGGTGTTTGGGATTAAGAGAAAGCAGCTTCATTGACTTACTAAACGTCTGCAACAAGCGGGAGGGAGGCTTGGTTAATTTCAGTGTACACAGGTTATGCATTAACAATAAATATATTATTATTATTATTATTATTATTATTATTATTATTATTATTATTATTACATGTTGCTAACACCTGGGACGCAGGTGGCGCTTTGGTCTAAACCACTGAGCCTAGGGCTTGCTGATCAGAAGGCCGGCGGTTCGAATCCCTGCGACGGGGTGAGCTCCCGTTGCTCAGTCCCAGCTCCTGCCAACCTAGCAGTTCGAAAGCACGTCAAAGTCCAAGTAGATAAGTAGGTACTGCTCTGGTAGGAAGGTAAACGGCGTTTCTGTGCACTGCTCTGGTTTCACCAGAAGCGGCTTAGTCATGCTGGCCACATGACCCGGAAAAACTGTCTGCGGACAAACGCCAGCTCCCTCGGCCAGTAAAGCGAGATGAGCGCCGCAACCCCAGAGTCATTCGCAACTGGACTTAACTGTCAGGGGTCCTTTACCTTTACCTTTTTAACAACCCTTCAGGGTGGACTCCTAAATTTCAGGTAAGAGCTGGGAGGATACCTGCCCCACCTGGAAGGGGCATCTGTATTCTATCTGACAAGCACCTGACTTGTTTCTTGAGAGATCTGTGCTTCTCCTTGCCTTCAAGGTTTGCTAAGGATGCCCCTGACTGCTGAATGAATGAACTGATTTATTATGGTCACAGACCAGAGATACCTGACCACTGTATCTCACTCCAGCTGGGCAGTATTAGGTGTAATTAGTCCAAATTGTTTTTAATATGTTCTCTCTTTTTTTAATTATCTTGCTCATTGGGTTCATTTGGGTTCATTGGGTTCAGCTTTGGGACCATTTTGTGGGAAAGCAGTATACAAATCAACCGATGATTGAGGGCAATGAGGATAAGATTGCAAGAAGCCAATGATAACTCATTGCGCCATTTGGCTGCAAGAGGCTAGTTGGATCTTCCTCATAAAAAATGGCTCCAAGTGCTTGCTAGGTTAGTTTCTGTTTAACCTCAGGCTCCTCCAGATGAACTACTTATTGGGCCTTCATCCTGATTTTCAGGCACAATGCTTAGGCTTAGATGTTTGTTATTGTGTTAAAAAATGAAAGTATGTTCATGTCTCTTCCATTGGATGGAAGCCTCTTAAAAGAAAGATTTAATAGAAAGTAATAAGGTTGAAACCTATATTCAGAAACAAGATTAATTTCTTAATTATAAATCAAGGTCCAGGTAATCTGATCAGGCATTGCTCTCTCTCATCAGATGATCCAGAGCAACGGTGAACTGGATGACAGCCATATGTATTGGTCATACAAATGGACATTGATTTTCCAAGAAGATGATCTCAAAGCCAACATCACACCCACGAGGGATTCTCTGAAGAATAAGTCTTTCTCGCTCAGGCCTGGCAGCTACTCTCTCGTTTTATTTTACAAGAACTACCTGTGAATCACCATGGACAACATTTGCTTATTTCGGCTTCAGTCCCATTTTATTATTATGATTATCACATTTCATATCCCATCTTTCCTGCAAAGAGCTCAAAGTAGCACACATGGTTCACCCCCTTATAATATCCCCACCTGTGAGAGTCCCATGGACTGCAAGAAGATCAAATCTATCCATTCTTAAGGAAATCAGCCCTGAGTGCTCACTGGAAGGACAGAAGCTGAGGCTCCAATACTTTGGCCACCTCATGAGAAGAGAAGACTCCCTGGAAAAGACCCTGATGTTGGGAAAGATGGAGGGCACAAGGAGAAGGGGACGACAGAGGATGAGATGGTTGGACAGCGTTCTCAAAGCTACCAGCATGAGTTTGACCAAACTGCGGGAGGCAGTGGAAGACAGGAGTGCCTGGCGTGCTCTGGTCCATGGGGTCATGAAGAGTCGGACATGACTAAACGACTAAACAACAACAAGAAGAGACAGTGATGGGCCCATGCTCACCCACTGTCATGGATTAGCTGGACACAGAAGAATGGTGGGAGGAAGCAGCTGAGGAACCACCAAAGGAAGAAGGTTCAGAGCCCATGTGGTGCAACAACAATGAATGGTCAGAGAGAGAAGAGGGAGATGACTGGGAGAAGAAGGTGTTGGAAGCTGAAGAGGTCACAGGGCTTAGTGAGCAGGGAGAGTCTGTGGCAGAGAGAAGTCCAGAATCAGAGGCAGAAGCTGAAGCAGGGGAGGAAGGAGGCCAAGAGGCAGAGATGAGTCAGACTGATGAAGAGTCTTGGGTGTCTCCCCCTCCTGCTGCGACAAGCTCCCCTTCTGGAGCAGGGGCAGCCTGTTAGCAGGCACAGTCTCCAAACGCTTGGGAATAGCCCTGGAGAGGAGGGGACTTAGATGGCTGTGGGGAGGCAGGGACTTTCAGTCTCAGCAACCGCTTCATCGTGCCAGACCTACCAGGGATGAGCTGCTGTGCTCATTAAGCCTGACATCAGCCAAGCCTGTGTTTTTGCTAATAAAGAGTTAACGCCAACTTTGAATGGTGTGATTTACTGCCGGCTCACTCTTTGACGCCCACTACGCTTCATGGCTGAGTGGGGATTTGAACCCTGGTCTTCCTCATCCTAGTCTAACACTCTAACCCCTACACCATACTGACTGCCCAATGCTTGGCAGGGGGAGGATATATTGTCTAAGATATCCTATCCCGACTTGTCTTTACAAGTTCAACAAAATCAGAAGAGTCCCCTTTTTTAAAAAAACACATGCACAGCAGATAGCTTGCTCATACTCGTTAGTGTCTCTGTAAATATTTCCTGGTATTTTCCCCATTTAATCCCTCCTAAAATAAGACACTACACAGTCTTCTCTAAAGTATAAAATGTTTACTCACAAGTAATTACCTGTTTTTTGAATTTTTGAATTATGGTGCGGGAAGAGACTCTTGAGAGTCCCATGGACTGCAAGAAGATGAAACCTATCCATTCTTAAAGAAATCAGCCCTGAGTGCTCACTGGAAGGACAGATCCTGAAGCTGAGACTCCAATACTTTGGCCACCTCATGAGAAGAGAAGACTCCCTGGAAAAGACCCTGATGTTGGGAAAGATGGAGGGCACAAGGAGAAGGGGATGACAGAGGATGAGATGGTTGGATAGTGTTCTTGAAGCTACCAGCATGAGTTTGACCAAACTGCGGGAAGCAGTGGAAGACAGGAGTGCCTGGCGTGCTCTGTTCCATGGGGTCACGAAGAGTCAGACACGACTAAATGACTAAACAACAACAACAACAACAACAACAAATCACCTGTTTACACAAAGGTGCCCAGAAGGCAGACTTAAAAGGTTAGAACATAGTTTAAATGTGACAATTTCCTTATAGGAGAAAGCCCCCCTTTTCTTCCTTTGGCCTGGAGCCAAGGGTGCATCTTAGTAGTGCTGTTGTTAAGATGGCATCAATAGAGACAAGAGAGACAAGATGTTCGCCAGCCTGTGGTTCTGGTTCTTTCTACTTCAGGAGAGGCCACGCCCATCTCAAGTTACACATAGGAAGTTTCGTCTCAGTCCTGGAAAGCAGGAAGTTCCGGCTGGAGGACTGAGACAACCTTCATGTCTACTCTAGCAATGTTGTGTTTGACTGCACCTGATTCTCAGCAACCGCTTCATCGTGCCAGACCTACCAGGGATGAGCTGTTGTGCTCATTAAGCCTGACACTCAGCCAAGTCTGTGAAGGTCGTGTTTTGGCTAATAAAGAGTTAACATCAACTTTGAATGGTGTAATTTACTACTGGCTCACTCTTTGACGCCCACTACGCTTCATGGCTGAGTGGGGATTTGAACCCTGGTCTTCCTCGTCCTAGTCTAACACTCTAACCCCTACACCACACTGACTGCCCAATGCTTGGCGACTACCCACCGTTTTCAGTGACCCCCAAACCTGAATACATAATAACACATGCACCCCCCAACATTTCCCAGCAGTGAGAACCAGGGACCCAGTGTGTACCCTGGCTTTGTTTCCTTTGAGAGGAAGCCACTGGAACTTCTTCCCCATATGCCATTTTGGTTGCCCTCTCTGAACTTTTTCCACCTATCCATTCTGAGGTCCGGAGACCAGAACAAGTGTGACAGCACCATAGATGTATATGAAGGCATTGTGATATTGTGAGTTTAACACAGTGATTTAATATGAGATGTGGATTTTCCTGTTGACGGTGTCATCTGCATTTCACGCGAGGGCGAGAAAAATCTGATCATAAGAGAGAAAGCGCTTCTTGGCTAGGTTTTATAGGCCTGAATCACACAGGGCTGATAGCACTTAAGCATTTAGGCTGGCAGATGACTTTGGCATTTCCTCTTGGCCTGTGGCAAGTGACAGCGTGACCACGGTGGAAAGCCACAAAACATACGGTGGCCACTTAAGTTTTGCACTTATCCCTGATATTTACCCAACCTTGATTTCCTTTTCAATTAACCGAACAGTGAGCCATGTAGACATGAGTCCCATCTGTAATATACATTAAAGCAGTATAAGATCACTTTAAACAGTCAAGGCTTCCTCCAAAGTATCCTGGGAAGTGTAGTTTGTTAAGCATGCTGAGAGTTGTTTGAAGAACGCCCTCTATCCCCCCCCCCCCAAAAAAAACAATTCCCAAAGTTCGCTGGGAAGAGGGGTTGGTGCTTAAACCACTCTGAGAGCTGTAGCTCTGTGAAGGGAACTGGAGGCAGATTTGGGGGAGCACAGCCAGTTTACCCACCCTGGATACCAAACCAAGAGGGGGCTGCAACAAGGATGTGGAATGGAAGGCAGGAGTGGGGTGCAGCAAATTTTGGCATCGCACAGGGCGCTGCTGAAATCTGTAAGCCCAAAGTCCACCACTGGGGGAATAGGAGTTTCTAAGCACCTCTCAGCGCTTTTATCAAACTACAACTCCCCAGATTCTTTGGCAGAAGGCATGGCTATTTAAAGTGATATGATACTGCATCAAATGTGTAGTGTAGTCTACTTAACTCCCTTACCACACAAGTTTCTTTCTTTTTGACTTAGAAGAGACACTATTAGTAGTGAAATTTGCTCCTGAGGTTTGTCTCACACCAACTAAGATCTGTACTTTTGGTGTAGTGGCAGTGCAGGGTTAATAATTTAATTCTTAATTAAAAACCACACTTCTTTCTCTGCAAGTGTTTGACCTACATAGTAACTGATATCTATCTATCTATCATCTATCATCTATCATCTATCATCTATCATCTATCATCTATCTATCATCTATCTATCTATCTATCTATCTATCTATCTATCTATCTATCTATCTATCATCTATCTGCAAGGGCACATATGCTTTAAGAACATAAGAAAAGACCACTGGACATTGTCAAAGTTTCATCTAGTTTAGCATCTTGTTCTTGCAGTGGCAAGTCAGATGTCCATAGGGAGTTTCACTGCTTCTGTTACTTTCATTTCAGGCTTCTATATTGTTCTATTATCTTTCCCAGATCTTGTTGTTGTTGGCTCCTGGTGTATTTGCATTTTTATAATTATCATCATGAGCTAATCTTAAAGCCTGTTAAGGGCAGAAAGGTGGGACACAGCTATTTTTACATCCACACGCTTTATAAATAAATTAAGTTATTCCAGCACCATGGTGTATTTAAACATAGAAGTTCTGCTTTGCAGATGCTTTCTACGTCTCCCAAATTTGACCAGCCTGAAATGGATTTTCAATGTGCCACTTACAAAATGGTAAACCACTCGCCATTTATACATAGCCTTCTTTTTAAAGAGGCCTCAGTATTGCTTCTCTGGGCATAATGAGGAACTATTAACATTCCTGCAAAACCATTAGCCCCCAAAAGCCTCTGAATTGATGTCAGCACTAATGTTGGTAAAAAATGAAGTGAACCTGATTTGTAAGCCTGATAATTCAATATTTCAAGGAAGGGCTTTGATCTGGAAAGCTGTGAAAAACAGGGCATACACCTAAAAGATTCTCTTTGCAGATAGAATCAATCCTCTCCAACTTTTACTGGTTTCAGGTCTTATTATTTAGAGACAAAGCACTGCACAACGGGGAAACTCTGTCACGCACTTACTGGAATCCAGAGATCCCCAATTCTTGCCTGTCAAAAACAAATAGCCCAGAGGATGAAGCACTGACACTATCTCCCACTAACGTTCAAATGTTGTTATTGATTACGGCTGCAACCCTAAATTAGACTTGCCACATCGGACACAAACGAGCCTTATTTCAGAATAAGCATGCACAGTAAAACTGACATATTCCCCTTTCGTTTTCTATGAATCAGAAAATGGGTTGGGACCCATTTTATTTCTTTGCATTTATTTTTTTATTAAATTTACCCACCACCCTTCATCCGAAGATCACTGGGCAGTTTACAACAAGAAATACAAAATGAAAATAATAATGTGCATTGGCAACTCTTGCATCAATGGCTCTTAGCATCAATGGTTCTGCCTCACACAGGACCTTCACTGCCTTCACTGGTTTTGATTTGAAAGAGAGGTAGAGCTGGGTATCATCCGCATGTTGATGAACACCCAACCCAGACACCCTGATGATCTCTCCCAGCGGCTGCATGTAGATGTTGAAAAGCATGGGGGAGAGGACAGAACCCTGAGGCACCCTGCAAGTGAGAGCCCAGGGGTCTGAACACTCATCCCCTACTACCACTTTCTGAACACGGCCCAGGAGGAAGGAGCGGAACCACTGTATAACAGTGCCCCAAGCTCCCAGCCCCTCTAGACGGTCCAGAAGGATGTTATGGTCGATTGTATCAAAAGCCGCTGAGAGATCCAGCAGAACTAGGAAACTGCTCTCACCTTTGTCCCTAGCCTGCTGGAGATCATTGACCAGCACGACCAAGGCAGTTTCAGTCCCATGATGAGGCCTGAATCCTGACTGGAAGGGATCCAAATGGTCCGCTTCTTCCAGGAGTGCCTTGAGCTTCTTCCAGGAGTGCCTGGAGTTCAGTCCCATGATGAGGCCTGAATCTTGACTGGAAGGGATCCAAATGGTTCGCTTCTTCCAGGAGTGCCTGGAGATCATCGACCAGCACGACCAAGGCAGTTTCAGTCCCATGATGAGGCCTGAATCCTGACTGGAAGGGATCCAAATGGTCCACTTCTTCCAGGCATGCCTGGAGTTGTTCAGCAACCACTTGCTCAATCACCTTGCCCAAACTCTGCACATCTTTCAGTACATTGTACAACCGGCCTGCCTGGGTTGGCTTTCGAAGCTCAAGGTGAAGGTGGCAAAAGATGGTGAAGAGTCTCCTCCCATTGCTGTGAATGGGGCAGTTTCAGCTTGCCCCAAGTTCAGCCAAAGTCCATTAAGCTCTGGTTCACAGCAAGTTCATGGTTTTAACAAGTCTTAAGTTCAGCCTGGCAGTCACAGAGACAGAATGTGGAGACATGCGGATGTGATAAGGTAAAGTTGGCACTTTCAAACACTATCTTTGCAAAATCCCCGTGTCCCTTTTTTCCTTGGCAAAAGGGCCAGACCAGAACTCCTGAGAATACTTTCTTTCTGCATCAACCTGAATGGCAAAAAAATGCAGTGTTTTGTTCTGGACCTGTTTTATATACAACCTGTCCATTAGTCACCTAATCCATTTTTTATCACTTCATACTTCATTTTCTTCCTTTGACCTTTGAGGATTCTTGAGGAATTCTAAAACCCATTAGTATCTATGAACACTCGAAGCAAATCCATAAGTGATTGGTTAATGGTCATTGCTAATAAGCACTGAGCAGCCTGGGCCTAGTTAAAGATCCTATGTGGTTTTAATTTTTAAGTGGGGGTGCAGAAGATTTTCCCCGCCTTCCTTTCTCTGTTCATGATACAGACTTTTTTTTAAAATAAAAAAAAAGACCCAGTGAACATAGGCAATTAAAAACATCTTAAGTAATCAAAAGGCAGGATTTTCAAAGAGCAGAAATCCCATAAAGGCATTAAAAATGTGCACAGGCTAGTGAGTGTTAGGGAGGGTGTTTGCCCACAGCAGAGGTTACCTGTTGGGTTTTGTGTGAATAACTGCCCTGGGCTTGACTCTACCTGATCATCCTCCATTACAGCAGAGCTAGCAGTTCTGCCACATCGCCATACAGGTGTGACTGCATCGTTCAAGCACTCCCAACGCACAGTGGGACTACATTCTCTCAGAGAAGTCTGTCTGTTGTCTCGCCACATGAAAACTGTTCTGGGTCTTGTTGGGCTGTGTATGTGATAAAGGGGAGCCATACCGGGGTGAAGGCGTCTTCTTCTATTTGTCCCCATGTCAGTTTCAGTTTATTGGTTACTATTTCTAGTAAGGCTGTTTCTCATACTATTTGGTACCATTGGTCCATGCTTACTCCTGACAGGTCTCTCCAGTGTCTGGTTATGGTGTTTCTGGCTGCTGAAAGTAGGTGTGTTATGAGTTCTTTGTGGTATAAATGGGCATTATTGTCTTGGAAGATGTTTAGTATCAACAAATGAAACTGATGTGTAAAAAATGTTACGGGGGGGGGGGGAGAGCGAGAGAGAGACATTGCACATACTTTTGTAAACCAAGAAAATCTTTAATAAAAAGAAAGAAAGAAAGAAAGAAAGAAAGAAAGAAAGAAAGAAAGAAAGAAAGAAAGAAAGAAAGAAAGAAAACTGTTCTGGGTTTATTCCATTCCACATTCACCAGAGTGATACACAGATAAAGGCATGAGGGAAATTTCCTTAAATATATTTGAGGTAAGAGTAGAGTGAACCTCCAACGCTATTTCAGAGGGGGGTGGGAATGTGTTTCTCAGCTGTCAAATGTGTCTATGTCAGGGTTCCCAGACCCTATGTCAGGGTTGGCTTGCAGACCACCACTGGTCCACAAGCTTCATTCAGGTGGTCCATTTTGTGTCTGAAAAAATAAAATTAAAAACCATACACCATATAGTATAGCACATTCACAAGAGGTGGAAAAATTATTCAGTGGCCTGCAATTTTCAAGCGGCCCGTGTTTGCATTTTAAAACACTGGTCTGTGTTTTACAGCAGAGGTGGGCAGATAGCCACCTCCAGGGATCTACTTTGTGAAAACTAAGGAAATATTGGGAAGATGGAATAAAGTCCTGCCCAAACGCAGCCTATAAAAGCATGGCCCAGCAGTGTATTTTCAATTTTTTATTCTTGTAGGCTATTGTGGCTTCCTTTGCACTTTGGGTTGTTTGTTTAAAGTAAACCAGTTAACCATGCGCGAAGACATTGAACAATAATACAGACAGACAGACAGAGAAATCAGAGAAACACTTCAAAGCTTATGCGTTTACCTTTCATCCCAGGATAGTAAAACATGATGATCTTGCAATCCCCCCCCCCCTTCAAAGTGAATCTGCTCTCCTCATCGAATCTAATGGGCAGAGAAGAGCATCTGATCATAAATTCAACTTGGAATGCCATATAGAAAATATAGAGCTTTCTTTTTTAAAAAAAAACAAAAACACAAAATTAAGCAATGGACCTGTTCTAATAAATCCTTTGAGTCCCGATTCAGGGAAGTAGAAAGAAGAATTGGTTCATGTAACAAAGGAATGTCCAGATGGAATGTCCAGGCCATGAAAACTTGACCATTTTTGGCAATGCTTACCCACAATCAAACCTTTGCATTTTCGTAAGGATAAACAGATCTTGTCAGCAGATTAAGTGAAAAGGTAACCCCAATAAGAGAACAAACTCTGTGTGTGTGCATTTGTGTTCCTTTTTTACATTAAAAAAATAATCAGCATCTAGTTTAACAGCCTTCTCCAATTTGGGACCTTCCAGATGTTGTTATACTACAACTCCCATCATGCCTGACTATTGGACATTCTGGCAAGGGCTGATGGGAACTGGAGTCCAGCAGCATCTGGAGAGCACCAAGTCAGAGAAAGCTGTAGAATAGTAATACTACATTTACAAAATTATTTTTGTACCATTTGAATGGTAGATATAGAACTTATCTGTTTATTTAATCTTTCATTATCTGAAGCATTAAATTCAGACTCTTGCAGTGTACACCACTTCTGATGCCCTAATGCTATTTAGCACATTAATTTATTTATTGCATCCATATCCCATCTTTCCATCATGGAGCTCAAGGCAGCATTCATGAGCTTCCCAGGCACTGAACAGACCAAGACCTGCTTAGCTTCAGCAACGCAGATGCATCATGTACCCTCAGACTATGAGAGAGCGCATCGGTTGGTGTGGTCACATTTGGTATACTATCTGAGAACAAAGACATTCTGTTCTCATAGTAGCCACCCACATGCCTGTGAAAAGTCTCCAAGCAGGACATGGGATCATCTTTACTGGAGGTCCTCAAAAAACTTGTAGCTAGCACTGTCTTCTTCAGAGCATGAAATTGATAATATGAAGAAACAAACACACAGTCTGGCCCGCCACAAGGTCTGAGGGCAGCCCTGTTTAGGGAAGCTTTTAATGTTTAATAGGTTATTGTATTTTAATATTCCATTGGAAGCCACCCAGAGTAGCTGGAGAAACCCAGCCAGATGGGCGGGGTATTAATAATAAATTATTATTATCTTATTATTATTATGAGGGGCGTTGAACCAGCACCCTCCTAAAAAATTTTGCTGACCCCTGGCCAATATCACATCCTCAGTCTATGCAGCTGGGTCCATGCTTAAGACTGTTAGTCACTGGTGGGAAAATGTACATTGTCTGCTTGTACTGGGAAGGTTATAGTTTATTAAACAAATAGAACTGGGTTCACAAATGGATGGCATTCCGAAATATGGAAGTCAGTGTCTCAGTTTCCTGGTAAGGAGCAAGAATTATTTCTCCACTTGTAATGATTTCTTTGCTTAACTGCTAGCTGGAAACCAAAATGAAGACGACATTGACAAGTGTGTTTCTCCTTATGTTGTAGTACAAGATGCCAGGTTTCTAAGTTGGAGTCTTAAGAAGTCTTCCTCCCAAATGTTAGTCTGATTTCTCTATAACAGCGTTTGGCAACTTTTTCTGTCGGTGTATTATTTTATTTTAAGAAGACACACTTTCTGGCAATAAAAAGATGATAGCAACTAATATAATTGAGCCTGCAGAACAATCTCTAAGTAGAAATTGGTCTCCCAGTAGAACAAGCATAAAATTGTTCATTACAGTGCTCTCCAGGAATAATAGCAACAGTTCCCCCCAAAAAATGTATTATAAATGCACATTCCCAGAATTAATGATAAACCAAGCCAGATGTTCTTCGATGGTTGACTTGAGAGCGAGAAGCCAAACCAAATGGCCAACCACTGGAAGCCTTCAAATGTGTGTGTGAGGTTGTGCAGTAGACCCAAGACTATCTACGTAATTTGCACTTTCTGAAGCAATACACAACTCGAAGCACAGCCACCCTTTGAAATTCATACGTCTCCAAATTTTGCAATGCAATTATCCAGCCAAGTAATGCATATATCAATTAAGATAACCTACAAAAATGTGAATATTGAGCAAAATTGCACACTAAAATGCTGGTTAATTTTCATGCATACCTCTTTAAAAATAAATCATGATGTGGAAATGTGGGGAGCTGAATTTATGACTGGAAAAACAAGAAACAGAGAGAATCCGAAACTGACAGATTCACCCATTGATAGCATCAATATGCATCCTCAGGTGTTCCTTAGCTCCAGAACTCTTTGTGCTTTCAGACTCACCAGAGAGAAAAAATTTAAGACTCCCTTTGAGTTAGCACAAGATGGTGTTGGCTACAATCCAGGTAGACTAAATCTCACTTTTATCCCACTGAAATCAGATAAATAAATTTATGGTTTAATGGATTTTTAGTCTGGCTGACTTTGGCTTTATCCATGTCAGCCATTATGCTTTACGGGGCCGGCCAACCCATGAGGCAAGGTGAGGCAACTGCCTCAGGTGGCAGGGTACACAGGGGCATTAAATCCAGCCTCCAGAACAGGCAGATCATACTCACTGAAACTCACTCCATGATTTTTTCCCCCAGTCCTCTTTTAAAGCCATCCAAGTTGTTAGCCATCGTCTCCTGCAGGAGTGAGTTCCATAGTTGAACTGTGTGCTCGTGTGTATAAGTTCTGTCTTTTATCTGTGCCGAATCTTCCAGCATTCAGGATGCCCATGAGTTCTAGTGTTAAGAAAGTGAAAGAAAAGCTTTTATCTATCCACTTTCTCCATTCCATACATAATTATATAAGATAGATGGCCATCTGTCATGGATACTTTAGCTGAGATTCCTGCAGAGGGTTGGACTAGATGACCCTCGGGTCCCTCCCGACTCTAAGATTCTATGATTCTACTATTCTTTCAGGTCTCCTCTTGCATTTTCTCTAAACCAAAACTGCTGCAAACCCCAAAGGCACTTTTGCATCCAACCCATTATAAATCAAGTGTCCATAACAAAAAGGCTGAAGTGACATGAGCTCTAAGGGCTGAGCTCTAAGATGGCCCCACCCATAAACAAATGGCAACAGCTGTCATGCAGCACAGTGAAAATGCTCGTGCAGCATTGAAGCCACCTCTCAGTGAAGTGCCATCTATTTATTTCCATGATTTATGTGCTGCCTTTCAGAGGTGGCTTCCATCCAACTATATAACAAATCAATGAAACCACAACTTAATGCTGAAACATCCTAACATAAAAATGGCGGCTGTGAAACATATTGCAGAGAAATGTGTATTAGCAGCTCCTCCTCCTCCTCCTCCTCCTTCTTTGAGAGGGGAAGACAAGACATTTCCCATATCCTCTTAAAAGCTAGCCAAGTGGAGCCCATCCGTATCCTCGAGATGAGCATCAGAGACATGGTTGGTGGTGACATGAGAGAAAGAGCATTTTCTGTGTCTGCTCCCATATTGTGGAATTCCCTTCCAAGAGAAGTTAGAGACTGTCTCCCTTTTTGCCTATTCGGACAGGCCTTTGGAAAAGAAGGTGCAGGCAGCACTAGGTTGTTACTAGTTTTTACATTTGTTGCAATGTATTTCACTGATTGTCCTTACCTGGTTTGTATTTATTATTCTACACTGATGTTTTTAAACGTCGCAAGCCATCTTGAATCCCAACTTGGGGAAAGGGGTAGAAGAAGAAGAAGAGTTTGGATTTGATATCCCGCCTTTCACTCCACTTCAGGAGTCTCAAAGCGGCTAACATTCTCCTTTCCCTTCCTCCCCCACAACAAACACTCTGTGAGGTGAGTGGGGCTGAGAGACTTCAAAGAAGTGTGACTGGCCCAAGGTCACCCAGCAGCTGCATGTGGAGGAGCGGAGACGCGAACCCGGTTACCCAGATTACGTGACTCTTAACCACTACACCACACTGGGTAGGATAGAAATAGATTAAATAAATAAACAAATGCCTCCCAAGGAATATCCTGTCTGTCTCTTGCGCCCAGAAATCTCATCAATCTCAATGGCAGGGCCGCAAACATCTCCAGAGCTGATCTCAAGGCCAGGTTAGATTTGTATGTGCACATGGTCCTTCAGATAATCTGGTTGCAAACTGTTTCAGGGGCTGCTCCCATGACCTATTTATTGGGCATTTGCCCTAATTTGCTAACATGGAAGCTAGACCACCCCTGAACTTTATTGAACGTTTGCTCCAATTTCTTTGCAGGTTGGTTATATGACAAAGAACACCTGTCCCATATTTTTATTGATTTGCTTCTGGGGCGCTTATACACCTTGCCATTAATCATTCATTCAGCTCACATTTTTCAATGTGTTTCCCCATCACTTTCCTAACTGCAAATAGCCTTATTCTTTTTCCCCAAAGTGAACTTGTTCTAGGGCAGGGGTGGTGAACATTTGTGGCCCTCTAGGTGTTGCTGGACTACAACTTCCATCAGCCCCAGCAAGCACAGCCAATGGCCAGTGATGAGAGGAGTTGTAGTTTAGGGTTCTTCCAAAGGTTCCCTGCCACTGTGCTAGGGAGACAGATTTTAACCCACTTTAACTGCACCAACCTGAAAATCAGGATGCACTTGGATCCCTGTTGCAAAATAGCGGCAACCTGGAAGCACCCTGGGACTTTAAAACCCGTTACCAGTACTTTAAATTGAGCCCAGAAACCAGCTTCGGATGAGCATATGTCCTGCTGTGCACCATTTGAAGAGCAGACGGGTCCAAGTCCAATTGAAAGATAGGGAGTCACCCAGAGAGCATACCTGTACAGCAGTCTAAGCAACCAAACTTCCCCACTATGATGAGATGTACTGTCTTTCTATTCAAATCAGTAATCATTTCTAAGCATGCATATACAGACCTATAAATTAGCACATGAACCTTTTGTGCAAAGCAGTGACCTCTTTCTAGCGGGGTGAATCATTTCCTCTTTTTGGTGATGCATTAAGCAGCCACTCTTGAATAGAGAACTGGTGCATCAACCTGAATGGAAGTTGCACATAAGAGGGATTGTGGTTTCCTTACGCCAGCACGGCTCATGATGCAGAGTGCTGGACCATTTCATTTTCTTCCCTGTCATACAAGGACTCCTCTGCTTAGTATGATTCAAGAGGATCAGCCCAATAAACAGTAGCAAGCAAAGCACGTCAGAGGACCACTTCTGAAAGGCGAAGGAAGTATGGTGGTGATTTGCCACCTACAGAACATCTTCCATGGATTGAAATGGTTTTAACTAGTCCAGACCCCTATTCGGAATGGTTACACCACAAATATGCTTCCCTGGAACTAATAAAAATCTCATTTGTCATAGGCTTATGTAGTGGTACTCATAGCTTTACCAGCAGAGGGGTTGTGCTTTTTCAACTTTTGGCAGGCAAAGTGGACAAATCCATTAGTCAGACGCAGCCTGCTTTGGAACTTGCTCTGCTTAGTTTTATTTTATTTAACATACTGTATGAAATCCTTTTTTCCATAGGGTTGATTTGGGTGAAGTTTAACTATTACAGGCAAGAAACAAATTGTCTTTATATGTGTTCACCGTACTTATTAAATACACAGTGGTACCTCAGTTCTTGAACGTAATCTGTTCCAGAAGACCATTCGAGTTCTGAAACATTCAAAAACAGAGGCGCAAAGGGCTGTCTTCAAATTTAATTGAGAAAATTGAAAAACACACAGCGGAAGCCGTTCGATTTCCGAGGCGTGTTTGAAAATGGAAGCATTTTCTTCTGGGTTTTCGGAGTTCAGGTTCCGAAACATTAGTCAACGGAGACGTTCGAGAACTGAGGTACCACTGTACACTTAATCTGTGTAGTAACATGTATTCCCCATCATATTAATTTAATTTAATTTAAATTAATTAATTTGTATACTGCCC
Organism: Podarcis muralis; assembly: GCF_964188315.1. Taxonomy (NCBI): domain Eukaryota; kingdom Metazoa; phylum Chordata; class Lepidosauria; order Squamata; family Lacertidae; genus Podarcis; species Podarcis muralis. The sequence goes on from NC_135662.1 coordinate 20,213,581, forward strand.
TATATACCTTTAGATCTCAGGGTGGTTCACAACTTAAAATTACAATATGAAAACACAAAATACATAATAAAAACAAAAACAAAGACAACCCAATAACATATCTCCCCCCCCCCTTTCCATAACACATTTAAAAGGGCATCAGATGTCAATCAGCCAATGGCCTGATTAAAGAGGAACTTTCTCGCCTGGCTCCTAAAGGTGCATAATGGAGGCGCTAGCTGAACCTTCCCAAGGAAAGCATTCCACAAGCGGGGAACTGCTGCAGAAAAGGCCCGTTCTTGTGGAGGAGACACATGAAGAAGGGTCTCAGATGATGATCAAAGGATCCAGGTAGGTTCATACGGAGAAAGGTGGTCCTTGAGGTATTGCTGTCCTGAGATGTTTATGGCTTTATAGGTCCAAACCAGCACTTTGAATTGGGCCCAGAAACTAATTGGTAGCCAGTGCAGTTGGACCAGGATCAGTGTAATATGCTCAAACCGTCTTGCCCCAGTGAGGAACCTGGCTGCTGAAGTTTCTGCACGCTCTTCAGAGACAGCCCTACGTATAATGAATTCTGGGAGCTGTAGTTTGTTAAAGGCGCTGAGGGTTGTTAGGAGCCCCCTCTCCCCATCCCAGAATACCTTAATCTATCCCTCTTCACAGAGAAGTCTGGGAATTGTAGCTCTGTGAGGGGACTAGGAGCCTCCTAAAACTCTCAGCACCTTTATCAAACCACAGCTCCCAGATTTCTTTGGGGAGAGGGCTGAGACTATTTACAGCAGTATCCTTGTTCCTTAAGTGCACGGTGTAAACATGGCCTTAAGTCACGCCCATTAATTTCTGCAGGTCTACACCGAGTATGACTTACACCAGATACATCCCTGGCTGCTTCCTCGTACTCAGGAGGCGTAGGCCTGCCGGAGACAAACGCTGCGATTTCTGCGCACCGTCTTAAGAGGGCCTCCCCCACTGATCCCAGTGCCCCCCATCCCACATGGGAACATGCCTCCCGCTGAACTTGTGTGTATAAAGAGAGAGGTATTTTGGCCTGTATCAGATTGAAATTATACCAATAACTGAGGTTTAGAAGGTATCATTATCAGGAGGTCTGGGCCCAAAGGATACAATTATGCCAATGTCTCAAAGGCTAAAACAATTCTGGGCCTCTTCCAGCCAGCACATATCGCTGTCAGCTCCTCAGACAGTTTACCTTTTCCCAAGCAGCTTTTCCTCGTCTTATCGTCTTGGCAGATCTAACATCCAAGTACTCCAATTACTGCACTTAAGTACAAGCCACATTACATATACTTTACACCTCATCTTTATCTCTGCCTTTCTGGTGATGTGATATTATGCAAACCCCACTTTTTAAATTTATTTTTCTAAACACACACACATTAGAAAAGTAGAGTAGAAACTGGCTTACCCTTAAGAATCAGGTTTCCCAAATAGCTTTTGATCGGAGCAGCATATCACACGGAGTCCTGACCCAACCAGTCGCAAGGTTTGCCAAAAGTGGTCTTTGAGAAATAAGCAAATCCTTATGCATAACTATAGTGGAACTGCAGTGGTATAGTGGACAGAGTGGCAGGACTAGACTGGGGAGAACTGGGTTCAAATCCCTAGAGAGGGGGTCCCTCTTGTACTGCCTACCTACAGGACTGAGTGCAATGTGAGAGAATGACTCCTAGGGATGCAACTCCAGGGAGGAACAGTGGGATACAAGTATCATGTTGTTGTTGTTTAGTCGTTTAGTTGTGTCCGACTCTTCGTGACCCCATGGACCGGAGCACACCAGGCACTCCTGTCTTCCACTGCCTCCCGCAGTTTGGTCAAACTCATGCTGGTAGCTTTGAGAACACTGTCCAACCATCTCGTCCTCTGTCATCCCCTTCTCCTTGTGCCCTCAATCTTTCCCAACATCAGGGTCTTTTCCAGGGAGTCTTCTCTCCTCATGAGGTGGCCAAAGTATTGGAGCCTCAGTTTCACAGTCTGACCTTCCAGTGAGCACTCAGGGCTGATTTCCTTAAGAATGGATAGGTTGGATCTTCTTGCAGTCCATGGGACTCTCAAGAGTCTCCTCCAGCACCATAATTCAAAAGCATCAATTCTTTGGCGATCAACCTTCTTTATGGTCCAGCTCTCACTTCCATACATCACTACTGGGAAAACCATAGCTTTAACTATACGGACCTTTGTTGGCAAGGTGATGTCTCTGCTTTTTAAGATGCTGTCTAGGAACTACCTAATTTGCACTTCTCAAACTAATGCACTGACCGAAACATAGGCATCCTTCAAAATCCTTCACATTCTGCATTACGGTTCTCCAGTGAAACATTGTATACAAAAATTCATATATTGGGGAGAAACTGCATAAAAATGTATATTTTTGTGAAAACAACACACAAAAACACATTATAATAAGGGGAAATTGCTATCAAAACATGTAAATTCATCCATACAAAAATGTTTTTATTGGGGAAAATTCACATGGACATGCTGATGAATTTTCAATATTTTTTTTAAAAAATGCAAATTGCTGCAGAAGTGTGGAGGACTGAGTTTAAGACTACAAAAATGAGAAATGGAGGGAAACCAAAATAGGCATATTAATCCATTGAATTAGATGCAGTTCGAACTCCCATCATGCCTGACCATTGGCTATGCTGGCTGAGGCTGATGGGAGTTGGAGTCCAACCCCTGGAGGACCAAAGATATCCACTTAATGGACCCCATTTTGATAGGAGTCTGTCTCTCCCATCCCCTACCTCCAGAGTGATTGCAATATCAGTGAATCCCCTCTAATACTAGTTATCTGCAGTCCCTGTGGCCAACACACAGCTGACTTTTCATTCAGCTTGCACCGTTCATGCCAATTATGGCTTCAATTACATTTTAAAATAGCATTTGATAAGCTTGGCTTAACTCTCTCTCCCTTAGTCCCACGCCATCAAACAGAAGGGGGCTAGTTTCTGGAAAATTCATGCTGAAGTTTCACCGGCAAGGTTACAGAGGTCATGACCTTTCATGTGAAACCTCCCCAAAGGTTATGCTTTGCATCACCAAAGTCACGAACATGACAAGCCTAACCCTTGTTTGTGGTCCCCCACCCTACCCCACCTTTCCATTTAAGTGTCCTTAAGGCACAGCCTGTAGCTTGTAACATTAATCACTGATTGGAAGTTTACATAAATTTAGAAGTCGTAATCTAAAACCTGTCCCAAATTAGAAAAATGTGATGGGGAAGTAGTTAAAGTGGAGGTGAAATTCTTCTGATTACACTATTTATCAGGTAACATTTCAAATAATTAAACTGCGTTGTGAGGAGAATCGAGAGGAGGATAGTTATAGGCCAGGATGGTGGTTGTGTTTGATTTTGTATTTAATCTCCAAGCTATGGAAACACTATTGGGACTTGATACATCACATATACAAGCAGATTAAAAGGGGGTGGAAGGTAAACCAAGGTAGACCACACTAGGTCAAAGAGACATCTGGCAAGGGTGTGTTTTTTTTAAAAGTGTGTTGGTAACTTTGAAAGGAAAATGGCATACATCTGATCAAGGGTTGCACAGAAAGTGAGCAGCGAGTTAACTCCATCTTATCTGGAGAGACAGGGACTTTATATCAGATCTACAAAAAGCCTTTCTGGAATAGGTTCAAGACTCCTGGCTACACTTAACAATCATTTCTTTTACATCAGGTGCCTTTTAACAGCATTAAGGAATAAATACAGAAATCCAATATTGAATAGGGGTTTCCTCTGCCTGCCAGTCATTCTAACATGTTCTGCTTGGATTTAATCTTTTTTAAAACATATTACTATTTATGTAGCACAATTTACTGCACACGAGGGCTGGAGACAAAATGATTGCTTTTTAGGGAGAGTTGAAAATGGCATGAAAGGAGCATTTTTTGCCCATAGTACGGTACATAAATGTGTTTTGGTGTTCCACTATGATGTCTTGTCAAGCAGGGCATTATTTTTTCTCATTTCTTTTTGTGGGAAGGACCATAGATCAGTGGTAGAGCACATTTTTTAATGCAGAAAATTCCATACACTGCTCAGAGCATCTACAATTGTATTATTATTATTATTATTATTATTATTATTGGAGTTTTTTCCAGCTTGAGGGCCTTATTATTGGAGTTTTTTCCAGCTTGAGGTTGTCTTTTTGACAACCTTCTGAGGGCCGCAAAAAGTGGGCAAAGCAACAAATGTAAATTCTACCTTTGTACAGTAAAAAGGTAAAGGACCCCTGGACGGTTAAGTCCAGTCAAAGGAGACTATGGGGTTGCAGCGCTCATCTCGCTTTCAGGCCAAGGGAGCCAGCGTTTGTCCACAGACAGCTTTCTGGGTCATGTGGCCAGCATGACTAAACCACTTCCAGTGCAACGGAATACCGTGACGGAAACCAGAGCGCATAGAAATGCCATTTACTTCCCTGCCGCAGCGGTACCTATTTATCTACTTGCACTGGCATGCTTTCAAGCTGCTAGGTTGGCAGGAGCTGGGACAGAGCAACGGGAGTTCACTCCATTGCGGGGATTCCAACCACCGACCTTCTGATCAACAAGCCCAAGAAGCTCAGTGGTTTAGACCACAGTGCCACCCACGTCCCTTTGTACAGTAGGAGAGTATCTGCAGACACATTCACCCAGGAAGAATACACTTGAGGTATGAAGCAAGGCCCAGTGAGGGGTGTGGCCTGCAGAAAGAAGGTGTGGCCTGGGGAGAGTTATGAGAGCCATACAGAGAAGCTTGGAGGGCATCTGGCTGGAACCAATGGGAAAGACCCCCAGCCCGAGTCCCTGCCAATCAAAACAGGCAATACCAGGCAAGATGGATCAATAGTCTGAGCAGCTTCCTATTCCAGCCTTTGTAGTAATTAAAAAAGCTGTCTGACTGAAGGCAATAGCGGGAGCAGATCAATGAGATTGGAAAACGAAGGCTATATCACATTAGTACCAACACTCTTAAAAACTATTGTCACTTCCCTCCATTGTTATTTCCATCTCCCAAGGATGATAAGCTTGTCAGCCCTCCAGGTGTGGCTGGACTACGGATCCCATCATCCCTGACCATTGGCCATGCTGAGGTGCAGGGGCATAGCTAGGCATTGGGGAGGTTGGTCTCTGTCAAGAGCCCAGGCACAAAAAACACAATTTTCCACTCTGGCTTGGAGTGGCTAAGAGCCCACCTACATGCTTCCTGGGCCACTCCTCTGCTGTGTGGGTGTGTGGGCACCCATACATCTCCTTGCTAGGGGGTGCAAGGTACAGGGGGTTGCTGATACAAGGGAGTAACAGGGCCTGGGTATGCATCTGCTGAGATGGGGCTGATGGGAGTTGGAGTTCGGCAACATCTGGAGAACATTGTGTTGGGTATTGGCTGCCTTAAGAAGAAGAAGAGTTTGGATTTGATACCCCGCCTTATCACTACCTGAGGGAGTCTCAAAGCGGCTAACATTCTCCTTTCCCTTCCTCCCCCACAACAAACACTCTGTGAGGTGAGTGAGGCTGAGAGACTTCAGAGAAGTGTGACTGGCCCAAGGTCACCCAGCAGCAGCATGTGGAGGAGCAGGGACGCGAACCTGGTTCCCCAGATTACGAGTCTATCGCTCTTAACCACTACACCACAGGCAACTGTTCTTCTGTCTCACCAGTTCCCCATACTTTGGAGCAAGACAAGCAAAAGCTGGAGCTGGAATAAACTGCTGCTGCCCTTGAAGGACAGTGTGGAAGTCAACCAGGAATGGGGTGGGTATCTAACACCGAGTAAACTGGCAAAAATGTATAAATCTAAATCAAACAAGTGTTGTAAATGTAAAGAGAAAGAAGGTTCGTTTTATCATATGTGGTGGCCTTGTAGTAAGGTTAAAGCTTACTGGGAAATGATATATAATGAATTGAAAAGGATGTTCAAAATAACCTTTGTAAAAAGAAAACAACAACCCCCAAAACAGAAGCTTTTATTTTGGGAATTATAGGGACAGAACTACCGAAATTTATTTATGCATGCTACTACATCAGCAAGAATGCTACTCGCCCCAAAATGGAAAGAAGCAGAAGTCCCAGCAAAGGAGGAATGGATACAAAAACTTACATGCAGAAATGGTGAAACTTACCGGAAGAATAAAAAAATCAAGATAACAAACTTGGAAATGGTTTATTGAATATTTACAGATAAATTGCAAACAGATTAAAAACATGGGCAGGATTATTGTAATAACCTGCAGTTTCATAAGAGTATATATTTAAAGTAGATAATTAAATGAATTTGGATATGCAGAAGATATTTTAAAATAAATTGAAGGAACCTCAGAAAGAGGGGGAAGGAAGTCAAACTTTGAAATGTTAAAATGATTGTAAAATTAATGAAATGTATAAATTTGAAAAGTATAAATAAAAACTTTTTTTTAAAAAAGGAATGGGCCTGGGGCGGAGTTATCTGCTGGTTCCCAATGAATATACGTCTTCCCTGCCTGCTCTAGAGTAGTCCCCTAATAGTGACACCCCTTTGCTGCCAGATGAGCATTCTTCTGCTGACTCTGCGCATCTTGCTGAACCCAATGCTGGGTGGATGGGTGGATGGGTGGGTGTGAAAGAAAGGAGTCTGAAATCAAGGCAGGGTCCAAATGCAAGGACCTTGCATCTAGGTAATTTGGGCTGCTCTACTTTGACAACAGGTTCTGTGGGATCCTGAGTTCTGTTGGAGGTCTACACATAAGCCCCACTTGCAGCTCTTCCCCCTCTCATCCCCATAGATTTTCATCTGCCTTAAATTGCTCACTTCCAGCTGTAAGGTAAAGATAAAGGGACCCCTGACCATTAGGTCCAGTCGTGACCAACTCTGGGGTTGTGGCGCTCATCTTGCTTTATTGGCCGAAGGAGCCGGCGTACATCTTCCGGGTCATGTGGCCAACATGACTAAGCCGCTTCTGGCGAACCAGAGCAGCGCATGGAAACGCTGTTTATCTTCCCACTGGAGTGGTACCTATTTATCTACTTGCACTTTGATGTGCTTTCGAGCTGCTAGGTTGGCAGGAGCAGGGGCCGAGGAGCGGGAGCTCACCCCGTCGCAGGGATTTGAACCGCCGACCTTCTGATCAGCAAGTCCTAGGCTCTGTGGTTTAACCCACAGCGCCACCCGCGTCCCTGCTTCCAGCTGTAGGTTTTATTTAATTTCATTTTTAATTTGTACACCACTTTTCTATATTACTACAGTGGTACCTCTGGATGCAAAGGGTTCCTGAGCCCCGTTCGCATCTAGAGCAGAACGCAACCTACATCTGCGCATGCATGGATCGCGATTCGCCGCTTCTGTGCATGACGTCATTTTGAGCGTCTGCGCATGCGCGAGTGGCGAAACCCGGAAGTAACGCGTTCCGTTACTTCTGGGTTGCCGCGGAGCGTAACCTGAAAACGCTCAACCTGAAGCGACTTTAACCCAAGGTATGACTGTATACCTAAGGCAGTTTACAAGCTGAAGAAACAGCAAAAGTAGTAAACCTTACAACAATCTAATCCAATGCAAAAATGTCATCATAAAGACATAACTTGGAAATGAACAAATAATGTTCGATAAGCCATTAGAACATAATAATACACAATGAAATTAAATACCAGCAAAGAATAAACAGAAATTCACTCTTAACAATTACAATAAATCATTTCTAAACTATAATCAATAAAAATAACAGCATGTCACAGTGCATAAAATAACACAAAGAAGCAAAGACATGCAACTTATATTTTTTTTAAAAAAAACATATCCCTGAACTCGTCTCTTCCCAGCTGCTTCTGCTGTTCCTAAAGGCGTGGTCTGGGGAAAGTTATGTGTTGCCAGCCTTGACCACAGCTTGTCCACCAAAGCAGAAAGCTTCTGTGCTCTGAGATCTGCTGCCAGGGGAATCTGGCATTCTAGCTAGCAGCATCTCACTTGAAAGCATCTTCCTCCTTGTCAGAGACATCTTCATACGGATCTGATTTGAAAGGTGGCTCTGGTTGTTTCTGCCTTGTCTTTGAATCTCACCATGCGCTCAATCTTGACTGCAGCTGCTCCAAATGGCTGCTAGAGAGTTTTTGGTATCCACCAAGCAAGACGGTTGGGTTTTATAAGGTGCTAGATTGTGTAAAACGCCATCCCGTTCTTTCTAGGAAGCACGCCAGCGCTAGGAATCGGTGCTTATTCTTTCAGAAAATTACAGTTCCATTAACAAGTTTTTTTATTTTATTTATTAAACCCATTTACTTTTCCACTCTTAAAAACAGAGCGAGATAGCTAACACCGGGAAGATTAAAAGCAATGTAATATGATGGGGGGGGGATTCAAAGACACGCAACTCCAAAGAGTAATGGATTATAGATATGAGAGAGAGAGAGAGAGAGAACACAAACAATGTATTCCAGAAAGTAACAAAATTCTAATAGAGAGCAGGCCAAAGGCTTGCAAGGGGCGGGGGGAACCTTCCGAAACATATTTAATCGCAAGAAAAATCCAGTTAAAAGGATGTGTTTATCCAATCACATTAGATTACTGCCCTTTAATTTGGACCCTGGAGCTGAAAGATGCTTTTCAACTTTTCCCTTTTCTTGTGAGGAATCCTATTCAGAATAAAGGAATTTCCCTTTAAAAAAGGGAAACATTGACAGGTATGGAAAGATGGGTGGGGTACAACAACAACAACAACAATTATTACATTTAAGGAAAGAAGACAATGTCCCTACCAGAGAAGAATGGTAAACTAAGCTGTTGGATTATGCCGAAATGGCAAAACGGACCGGAAAGCTCAGGAACCATGAAGGCCAAAACTTTAATAAATAATTGGGGGGGGGGATTATAATTTACTTGAGAGACCACTGTAAGCAGATGAAAGCATTAGCAGGATTGCAGTAACACTTGTAATGCAGACAATATTATGGACAAAATGGAGAGACATAAAATTTGGATGATGAAATAATGTGCAGTTGAAAAGGTTGACAATAGGACCCACAGAGGGGAACGCGGAGAAATCTCTAAATATTGTATTGTTATTATTTTATACTTGTAAAATCAAATAAAAATTATTTCCCCAAAAATAATAATAGTTATTACGTTTATATCTCAGCTTTCCTCCAAGGAGCTCAAGGTTGTTTATGTGGTTACAAGGAACCTCTGAGGTAGGTGAAGCTGAGAGAGTGTAGCTGTCCAAAGGTTACCAAGTGAGGTTCATGGGTGAGTGGGGATTTGAACCCAGGGCTCCCAAGTACTAGTCCTACACTACACTCTAACCACTACCACACACTGGCTCTCCCATGCTGGCAGTCACCCACCGTTTACAGCAGTGTTTCCCAACCTTTTTTGGGCAAAGGCACACTTGTTTCATGAAAAAAATCTCGAGGCACACCACCATTACAGCCCCGTGACGTCAGCGCGCAGCGTCACGCCGGGAGGGACATGAATTGCTAGCAAATTACATAATCACCTCCTTGAGGGCTGGCTCATCTTCTCCGAAGGCAGAACCCCATTAATTAACAGCACAGACTCACACCATAGCCAAGACGAGGGGGGAAAACCTCAGTCATGCACAGTCATGCACATGTGGGGGCTAAATAAGGACGAAGACCGGGCAGAGAGCAGGGTTCAAATCACCCCACTTGGCCAGGACAATCCCTGGGTGCTCCCTTGGGCCACTCGCCTGACCCACCTCGCAGGGCTGTTGTTGCGAGGATAACACGGGGAGAACCACGCGCGCCCCCGGGAGCTCCTTGGAGGAGAAAGCGGGCGATGAATGCAATGCACGAAATATATGAGAGGCGACCAGGTTTTGCAGGTGAGGGGCCCCCGCCAGCCTCCGCTTCCAACACCCGGCGCAACGACGCCGAAGTTTCCCCCCGGGCTCGGCTCGGGGAGCAGCGCTGCTTCCCCCCGGCTCCCCTTCGCCCTCCCGGCTCTCTCTGCCGCCCACTGGGGACCCCCCTCACCTGCCAAGTCCGGAGCGCCGGTGGAAGTTGCATGCATGCATGCAGGGCGCCGCGTTGCCATTGCATTGCACTGCACTCCATGCAATGCCTGCACGCATGCATTGCCTTGCACGCCCGCCAAGGGGTCTCCCCGCGGTCCGATGCGTCCCCTCCGGCGCGGATGCAGCATTGCAAAAATAAAAAACCCCCGACGCAGCCCTACCTGGGGGGCAGCCTCCGCCTCCGCCGCTCCGCCTCCGCGGCGATCCCCGGGCTCCATCCTGCCGCCCGATCTCCGGGGGGCGCAGGCAGGCTGCGCGGGGTCTGCGCGGAAGAGCCCCTGCCCGCCCGGCCGCCGCCGCTGCGCTCATTCCATGGCCGGGAGAAGAGCGCTTCAAACATAACGCCCGGCCCGCCAGACCACGCTGGGAAACGTAGTTTGCGCACCCCGCGCGGGCGCGGAGCCCAAGGGCGAGGGGACTACGGATCCCGGCAGCCCCCGCGCCGGGGACGGAGGGGGAGAGGCCGGGTGCAGGGATGGAGGGACGGGTGGGTGAGCGAGTGAGTGAGTGGCAGCCGCCAAGCCTTGGCCGAGAGCCAGGAAGGGCCTCCCCGGAGGAGGAGGAGGAGGAGGGAGGCGCAGAGCGGGAGGGAGGGAGGGAACCCCAGGGGTCATCTAGTGACGGCGCCCCAATCGAAAATTTGACTTAAAAAAAAAATCTTTCAATTTTTTAATTTTTCCCGCGGCACACCAGGCAACATCTCGCGGCACACTAGTGTGCCGCGGAACAGTGGTTGGGAAACACTGGTTTACAGTGGTCCCAAGCTGTAGTCCATAGTAAAAAGGTAAAGGGACCCCTGACCATTAGGTCCAGTCGTGACTGACTCTGGGTTGCAGCACTCATCTTGCCTTATTGGCTGAGGGAGCCGGCGTACAGCTTCCAGGTCATGTGGACAGCATGACTAAGCCGCTTCTGGTGAACCAGAGCCTCACACGGAAACACCGTTTACCTTCCCGCCGGAACGGTACCTATTTATCTACTTGCACTTTGACGTACTTTTGAACTGCTAGGTTGGCAGAAGCAGGGACCGAGCAACAGGAGCTCACCCTGTTGCGGGGATTCGAACCACCGAGCTTCTGATCGGCAAGTCCTAGGCTCTGTGGTTTAACCCACAGCACCACCCGTGTCCCAGGAGTCCATAGTAGAAGGGGGCTAGAAGAGAATAGAAACTGGAAGCAAAATAAGTATATGAAACACAAGAGGACAGGAATAGCAGCCCAGGATTTATTTGCAGAACTCAGAAGAAGTGGTTAAGTTCCAACATTAGGAAGGGCAGGCTAGATGAGATTAAGATGTTTGTAAGTGGCCTTGAAAAGAAATCTTTATATCCTGTCCAAAAACAACAGTTCTCTGGGCAGTTTACAAATAAAAATGCCACAGAATACAAAGAAAATACACTCTGAAAATAAAATCTGAAACAGAATTAAACGGGGGGGGGGGGGGATCCAGTAGGATGGAATGACATCAGTACAAAAGACATAAAAGTATTTCTGATTGAAAACACCAGGAAAAGAAAAAGGATTTTCATATAGGCCTAAAAATACCATAATGCAGGCACCAGACGAGCCTCTCCAGGGAAGGCGTTCCATTTCTATGGTGCCAACGCTTTAAAGACCCTTTCTGCTGTATCCATCCAACTTTCCTCATTTGGCAGGGGTACCCAAAGAAGTGTATCAGAAGTCTGGATGAGTATACAGTACATGGTAGGTGGTGATCTTTTGGCTAAACCACAAACGGGGTCAATGGGGTGCCCTCCAAATACTGCATGTACCATTTTATATGTTATAGTTTATGTTTTTTTACCAGTTACAAAAATAATAACAATACTATTATATTGAAACTGACAAAATAATGAATAAAAAAATCAACAGGAATATTTTTTAAACGTGTAACTATCATGAAATGTAGCAGAATGAGAAATTTAACTAAGACAACAAAACTGTACAGAGCAAACATTTCGAGGCAAAAGGTGACGTGCAATGTTGTGCAAGGGGACTTCTGCTTGTGCAACAGAGGTTCCAACTTCCTTGCCTTCCCCTACATTTCCCCCAAATTTTCTCCAAAGGTCCCTCAATGCCCAGAGGTGCCCAGGAGGAAGAAAGGAGAAGTCACATTTTGTGAAGTTCGCTCTGTTGGAAGAGGGAGCCTGTGTTGGATGTTACACCAAAAGTTGAAGTAGATCTAGAACAAGATAATAATACTGAAATCACTTGTTCTTGAGTGAATTTACTTGCTGTTCCAATAGTAAAGAAAACAGAAAGAAATGAAAATTTTCCTTCCACTTTCTCCTAAAGCAAGAGTGTCCTACTCAAATAGCCTGGAGGAACAAAAACCAAAAAAACACACCCAATGGTGGATGATTTTCACAAAGCACATTGATTTAGGATCATGTTGTCTGTGCCCGTGATGGTACACAGAATACTCCTTAAAAAAGAAGAAGTGGGCATTCAAAGTGGAAATAACACATCCTTCATGGGGAAAGCATGACAGACAGTTAACTTATTTATTTCTATTTAACACACTACAGGCTTTCTGATTTTACGGCATTACATGTTTTGAACCTTTTAGTAAACTGGAGGTTTCTCATTTCAGTCTAACTGCTGTTAATTTGTTCCAAATGTTAACGTTGCAAATAAGGTCTGGTTACCATCTCGGCATTGAGTCGATAATAGGAACAGAGCTGATCAGCATCTGGTTTAGTTCAGAGTACAACACACCGCCTAATACTGCAAAATTTGGATTGGAAGATCCTGGCTGTTTCACGACCACCAAAAAAAAAAAAAACCTCTACAGAAAAAACCCCTGAACAGCACTCACATACAGTCATGTGTCATTATTTATTGCTTGATAGGTTTGCTAAATATGGAATATCACATTACTAATTTTGCCAAATTCCACAATACATAAACAGGCCAAAACCTCTTAACATAAATTATGGCAGAGCTGCCTTAATGATAATTTTAAAAATCCATGGCGCTTGCTTTCCGGAGTTGGAAAACCATTTAATTTTATTTTTTTTAAGCACTCTAAGAAACATTAAAAAAAAAGTTTCTAAATTCATTCTTTCTCTACTATAGACAACTCCCATCAGAGATCCATGAAAAAAATGTTGGGCACTGCCACTTTGTGAATAAACATGAAAATGGGCTTAACCATGAATCCAAATATAATCTGCAAATCGATTCCTACGCCCAAAGTGAAATGTGCCGTAAGAATGTAAGAACTTTTCTGCCTCACATAGTTCTCTTTTTTGAGAAGTTCCTCAATATCTTCCTCACTGGCCTGTCATCTGTTGTATTTTTCAAGGTTGCAGTGATCAAACCAAATGAAACTATGATGCCAACTGCTTGCAGTTGTTATGAATGGATCTCCATTTCCCTATTCCATCTCCATTTCACAGCATTTCAGGCTGAATTCTTAATTGGGTTGTGACCCATGCAGAAAATATGTACAGGTTTGGAGTTTACGGCATTTACGGCTGTCTTCCCTGTTGGTGGCATTGAGAGTTACCCTCTTAAGCCGCCCTATATCACTACTTAATGTGGATTACAAAATTTTTGCAGATATTTTGGCAAAAAGACTGAAGAGAGTGTTGGTAGGGGAGATTCACAAGGACCAAACTGGCTTTCTTCCAGGGAGACATATGTCAGATAATGTGAGGAACATTATAGACATTTTGGAATTGTTAGAAGTGGACATTAATAGGAAAGCTGTTTTAATTTTTGTGGATGCTGAGAAAGCCTTTGATAACATTTGCTGGAGTTTTATGAAGAAGAATCTCCAAGGGATGGGGGTAGGCCAAGGTTTTGAAAACGGTATAGGTGCTATATATTCTAAACAAAAAGCAAAGTTAATTGTAAATAATGTGGTTACGGAAGAAATACCTATAGAAAAAGGTACCTGTTGGTGGCATTGAGAGTTACCCTCTTAAGTTTGTTTTTAAATCATACTCCTGCAAACCTTGGGGTTTGCCCAAGTCTGCTAATGCTTTCCTCTTCTCAGTAGCCCAGTTTGACTCCAATCCTGTTGGCACTCGCCACCAGAATTCATTAAAAGGAGTTATTATACACATATACTAGTTATAGGTAGGTAGAAGTGTGCATGCACACGAAAGCTCATACCAGTAACTAACTTAGTTGGTCTCTAAGGTGCTACTGGAAGGAATTTTTATTTTATTTTATTTTATTTTATTTACACATATACTGTCGCTGTGTGCCTGGCACAAGCATATCCGATCATTCTCTTGTGCTGCTTAGCTAACCATGCAGGGATCTTGCCACAACTGCATGATTTTCAAAGTCTACACTCAAAAGAGAAACATTTCCAGGCTGCCAGCGACAGTTTCAATCATCATGCTTATCTTTAGCAGAACAAGGAGAAATGCAAAAGCAGCTTGTCGGACACATGTATTGTCAGGCCCAATTAACAAAACAAACACAAGCAGGGCCTGATTGCTGCAACTTACATTTGGAGAGCAGCTCCGTCCTTTAAAAAAAAATGTTCCTAGGATTGTTCCATCAGTCTGGCTACAGCTGTAGCATCCAAGCACTAAAGCTCTTTACTCAAAAATAAATAAATCCAATACTATTAATGGCTAATCCCTTCATTCCATCGGTAAATCTTAGCCAGCAGGAAATCTGCCCTTGTGTATAGGGAGTGCAGGCAACTCTTCCAGTGGCTACAAGACTTTTTTAAAAAAAACTTGGATTTTATTCTTATCCAACAAAGGTGAAGCAATAAGGGCTGCAATTGTTATTCTGCCATTGCAATGCGTATTTATCTCTAGCGACTCCTGACAGGTACATGTTCTGCATGGAATCCAAGTGTGGAATTGTATTGCAGTTGTTAGCTTGCAGATTGTGGCTTGCAGACCTCATGACTGTGAAGTCTTCCCTTGCAGTTGTGTCCTGTCCTCACGGCACACTTGAGTGCTCATGTTTGGTGTTCTTGGATGCAAGTAGCAAGCGAGAGAGGCCTTCTTGCCAGGAAATCAAATTTAATTAGCTTTTATCCATCCACCCCTTGTAAAATGTCTGAAACCCAAGTATCGCTGAAATGCAATGCGTAGCAAATACGAATGCTGTCACAACTGAAGCTCTGCCAAGAAGAGAACTCTTCACTAACTGAGCTCACCGTAGCAAAAAGGATGATTTGGAGAAAATGAAGCTGCAAATAAAAAATTGAAGGTACACCACATAAACCTAACTCATCCTCGGTGCATCAAAATAGTATTCATGACTGAATTTAACTTCTCCATCTGTTCTATCCTTGCCTAAGGAGATCGACAATATTTCGACTCTTTTAATATATGAAAGCTGAAGTTACTTCAAGCTATTGTGAGTAGCAATGAAAGTCCCATGAATAAACATGACTTCCTTCTGACACATAGGACTGTGGCTTAGCCTAGGCCCCACAAATGAATTTTAAAATATATTTTGAGTGACCAAGGGTGGGGTGGGGGAGAGGAGACTGCAAGAGGGACACTACAGTGGTACCTCGGCATAGGCGCGGACTCCATGGGGCCTGAGGGGGCCCGAGCCCCCTCAAAAATTTTATTGGGGGGGCTCTGCCCCCCCCAAATAATTTAACAAAATTATTAGTTATATTCAGCGGCGCCCGGCAGAGCAGCCCTCTCGGCCACGGCAGCCCGGCTCTCCCAGCCCCCGGGGGCCGCCCTCCTCCCTCGCACACCCGCAGCGTTCCCGCCCGGGGAAGCGGCGCCCCCAGGAGAGGCGGCGGCAGCAGCAGCAGCCGCGCGCGGCCCGGGCTCCCCTCGCCGGCTGCGGGAGCCAAGGCGCGCGACAAGGGCAGCCGAGGAAAGGAGCGCGCAGCCCCGTCCCGCCCTCGCCACTCACCCTTCTGCAGCGGCCCCGCCCGGCGGGGAACTTAGAAAACTTCCCGGGGCAGGACCCCGGTATGGGCCCCCCCAATATTTTTTACAAGTCGGCGCCCCTGTACCTCGGGTTAAGAACTTAATTTTTCTGGAGGTCCGTTCTTAACCTGAAACTGTTCTTAACCTGAGGTACCACTTTAGCTAATGGGGCCTCCCGCTGTCGCCACACAATTTCTGTTCTGATCCTGAAGTAAACTTCTTAACCCGAGGTACTATTTCTGGGTTAGCGGAGTCTGTAACCTGAAGCGTCTGTAACCCAAGGTACCACTGTACTCTCTTCTTTTAAACTCACTGTTTCCCTAAATTTTCCACTTCCATTTGGTTTAAACAATGAAAATGGGGTTTTGCTCCTTCTTCTTCAACTGTTTTAACAAGGCTGTAGCTATAATTCCACTAGCAAACTTTGTAATTATTGCTGCCGCTGTCGTTTTAGGTTGCGTTTCTTGTTTTCAGTTCATTGAAAACTGCCCTGCAACTGAGCAGACAATACATACGTACCGTATTTTTCCGTGAATAAGACGCCACCGTGTATAGGACAACCCCTATTTTTTGAGCCCAAAATTAAGAAATAAATTTATTTATATATTTAATTGCAACAGTCTGTGTATAAGACGACCCCCTATTTTAAACTTAAAAAATCGGGGGGGGGGGGGATATAGTCTTATACATGGAAAAACACAGTATTTCAAGTACATAAATAAAATTTGAGCTTTGGGGGATTAATGGGTAATCCCAGAATCCAGTTTCATGCTTCTTTTATTCAATTTAAAATTTGGAGTTTTGAGCAGCTTTTTTAATTTATTTTTTTAAAGTTGCATAATGCAACCTTCCCCATCCTGGTGCCCTCCAGATGTTCTTGGCTACGGTTCTCTTCATCCCTGACCATTGGTCACAGAGCTATAGTCCCAAAACACCCAGAAGTAAGTTGGGAAACACTAGCACGGCGCAACGGATTGGATCAGGCAGTGGAAGCACTGAAAACTCCCTGGGAGGTAAAACCACCAGCATCCCAACTACATTATTAAAGCTAATTACATTACCTGTGAGCATATGCAAGGAATCCTTCCAACAGCTATTCTACTTATTTAACGTTCCCCACTCTGGGTGGCTTATGCTACATTTTTAAATGTTGCATTACAAACAGAAAGCTCAGGAGCTTTGAAAATTAGTAGTTTTACAAATGTAAATTGGAATTTATTTTTAAAAAACACACACCCAGCATTTATGCACTTCCATCCCCTAGATGGAGCACTCTCCCAATGCATTTGCAGCAAAGTTGACTACAGCTTTTCCAGCAACATAGCTCAAATGCAACAGTAGTAGGTAAGTGAATGTTACTCTCAAGCATCATATTTAGCTTGCCAGTCCAAACTACCTATGCTCAAAAAAGAAACCAAATAACGGAGAAGGGCAGGTATTCAATTTTAATAGTGTGAGAGGCCAGAGAGTGAGTGCAGTTCCCTGCCACAACTTTTGTCTCCCAAGAATTTTCTCCTAAGCAAAGTGCCAATAGTGGTAGCAATCTCAGGCTAAGAGGTCCTGGAGAGTGAGCGAAATAGGTGGTTCATCATTCCTCACCTTCCCACCTGATAAGTAAGGCTCACTAGGGACGCGGGTGGAGCTGTGGTCTAAACCACTGAGCCTAGGGCTTGCCAATCGAAAGGTTGGCGGTTCAAATCCCTGCGACGGGGTGAGTTCCCATTGCTCGGTCCCTGCTCCTGCCCACCTAGCAGTTCGAAAGCACGTCAAAGTGCAAGTAAATAGGTACCGCTCCAGCGGGAAGGTAAACGACGTTTCTATGGGTTGCTCCGATTCGCCAGAAGTGGCTTAGTCATGCTGGCCACGTGACCTGGAAGCTGTCTGCGGACAAACGCTGGCTCCCTCAGCCTATAGAGCGAGATGAGCGTGCAACCCCAGAGTTGTCCGCATCTGGACCTAACTGTCAGGGGTACCTTTACCTAAGGCTCACTACCTACTTCACTTTAGGTATGGTTCAGAGTAGAAGCATTTAAATTAATGTATGGTAGTCATGGCATTGATTTCAGTGGATCTACTCAGAGTACAACTCAGTCAGCTATCACCTTCTATGTTCAAACACATTTATAATAATAATAATAATAATAATCGGATCAAATTGTCATTCCCAGTCCTGGTTTGCAGAGAAAGTGCAAACCACAGTGTGCCACTCCATACATCCCTCTCCCAAACAAACTGTGGTTTGCTGCAAACCAGGGTAGAAGGGGATCATGATACACCAAGAGGGTGAATCCAAGAGTCCCTAAAAATTTGCTCACATATCACAAAATCATAGTATGGCATGTCTAAACTAGCCTACAATGTTATCCCTATCTAAAATGAGGGAGCACAAAAGGTATAAACTATTGGCTTGCTAATATGCTATATTTCTTGAGGACTTCAAGCTATGAAACAAAACTGCAAGCCTCCCTTGGTTATATGCCCGTCGTTTTAGTCCCTTGCCCAATTAAATCAAATTCATTTAAGTATGCAATAGTCATTTGTTGAGCATCTCCCACTGCACCTCCCTGTCTCTGAGGGGGAAATTACCCCCTTGCTCATAGCAGCGAAAACATTCTGTGCATTTCTGCTCCTCTATACCACAGTTCCAATGAAAACAACAAGCTGCACCCTCTTGCTGGCAGAAGCTTTGCACCTTGTACACAAAGGATGTGTTCATAGTAAATTCCAACAGTTTGCTTTAGTGCTGTATTTAGACCTGGAAATGTTCCTGGTCCAGGAGGAGTTGCATGTGTCCTGCTTTAAACGAACACCTAGAACTGGAAGATAAAGCATTACTTTTTCTCCCCAAAGTGCCGCTTCTCCCCAAAGCTACGAACAGGATCATTAACTAGTATTCCATTTACTGCAGATATCCACATGCAGAGATGAGAACCGAAGCTAAAATATTGTCTTTTGACTCTATAGAAACTGTTTTTGTACACAGCCTTTGATACACCTTTCACTCAAAAGAAATGAACAGAATCTGAGACAAACAGAACAGAGCAAAACTGGGTTGTTTATACAGACTGGCAAATGAAGTAGATTCAGATTCAACCTACTTAAAGAAACCAATGTTAAAATATATGCTCTGGTGGGGGTTTTTTAACCACACTTGTGTATATCTATCCATCTGATCCCACTTCTAAAAACCCTGTAGTGTGGAAATCAGTGACTATGAAGATCCTAAGCCTAAAAAGTTCTTCGGCCTGTGTGGTGACCTTTGTAGCAGCCTGGAGACAGGGCAGCCTTGAAACCATTTAGCTACGAGGATATTTGATGGTTTCAACTTTTTAAAAATCTTTGTTTTGTCTTTATGGTTTTGGACACAATTTATTATTGTTGTTATCAATATTGATTCCCACAAGATCTAATGAACAGACACACTTATTTTTAACTACTATCTTAGAACAGAAAAGCATAGCAATAACACTGATATTAATATTATTCTGCAAATAAAAAGTGTTCAGGGGAAAATATAAGGTCAGCCCTTGTTCGGTAAAGAACTGCTTAGTGCATGTATAACTTTACCGCAGCTTCATCAACTGTTCTGTTAGAACATTTTATGCCCCATATGGTATTCATTTTTAAGCACAGGTCTCCAGCACTCCTACATATGTTCAATAAATAATTCTGCTTTATCATCACTTAAGTTTATTTCTACATCATGTTATGGCTTAAGCATTTACTGTACATACAAGATCTGAAGAGACTGACGTTCAATAAATTTATTCTTTTTATTCATTTCAGTGGCTTTTCATCATAGCAGCAATAAATAGGAATTTTATATCTTTTATAAAACACATTATTTAAGAGAGTCACTTTCACTAACATGAAACCATTGTTAACACAACTGGGAATTTAAAATTAGCATAACTCTTAGATAATTTGAGTTTGGACATGGAGCTGAGGAAAGAAAATCTATCACTGGGTAGCTTCGCTATCATTTAGGACTGGGTTATCTGCAGGGCCTCCAACATGTCTTCTACAGCTTTCAGAGAATACTTCGTCTCCTTCTTACTGCGACCAGCATACTAAGGGAAAAGAAAGATTAACACTTGTTTTACAAAACCAAGTAATGAAAAGTCACAATAAGGTACATCACCACCAAAATTGCCAAGACTGCATGAGGAATCTTCTACCGCAGAAATGTCCCATTAAAAACCAGTACCAAGATTTGACTATAAAAAGGCCCATTTTATGTCCCCTCTTGTGTGATGCCTACAAAATGCAAAAGGAGTGGGAGAGTGAACATCTAAGAACCTGCGAGGGGCTTGTAGGCATCTCTGCTTCCGTAGTGTCCCTTGCATCTCCCACCAGGAGCCAGGAGCTGCCCCAGGACTACAGAAACTGAAGCCACCACCTATGTGAAGAAACCCTACCCTACTTCCTTTGTCTCATGCAGCTTCTTAAATATAGTGGCAAGCGATCTCAGAAGATTTCGTTAAGAGCCAAGTATTAACCCTCGAAATAAATAAAAAAGGACACTGGGCAGAAAGCACACCAAACAAAAGGGCCCACCCCACATGTACCTTCCATTACTGATGTGGAACCCTTTATCTAAGCCTGCAGTAAGCCTGCAACTTATGCACGTTGAACTTGTGCACGTTCATTTGGCAAAATAAAAATAAAAACAATTTAAAAAGGGGTGAAAAGGAAGTGGAAGACCAAGAAAAAAAGACTCCAGCAGTCCCACAAACCATTGCACCTAATATGTTTTGACTATATGTGATTTTGGCTTTAGACGTGATTCCCAGAACATAACCCTGCATAAATTGTGGGCTTATTGTATTCAGTGTGGCATCCAATGCAAGATATCATATACTTAACGACAATAACAACTTACTTTTATTTAGCCTCTCATTGAAACTCTATCAAGAGGCTGCATACACTTCTTTCACAACTTTATCCATTGTTGAACCACCTAGGAATTACTGTCACCTAAATAATACTTTTCAAAGCACCTTGTACACATTATCTTACTGTTATCCTTAAAAGTATCATCCCCATATTGCAGACTGGAGCTGTAAGTTCAAAGGAGAGATGAGATTCTAATCTCTAAGCAACCTGCTTAGCTACTACTCTAATCTACTATGATAGTTTTGTAGGGTTGGGTCCTAACAACACTGAACAGAGTTCTTTCCATGCAAAAAGATTCCCACTATCTCCTATAAGCTTCAGCCTCCAATGGTACCCCATAAGCAGTTCTTAAAGATTAAAAGCCTTTCAAGAACAGGGCAGGCAGCTACCAAAAATTGTAGATTTCTCCCTTGCACAACAAAAATGTCTATAACTCACACTTGGACCCAGCCTTTAGTGTTTATTTATATTTAACCGAAATCATAGATGAGAACACTGATGTAGCTGAAGAAGAAATCCCTAGTTTAAGACCTCACTTCTACCATGAACACACAAGGTGGCTGAAGACAGGGTTCTGTCTCTGAGTCTTAACCTCACATCATGAGAGAGGATAATATTAGTACTGACATTACAGGATTGTTCCAAGAATTACTGAAATGATATATGTACAATGGTTCAGACACAATATATACATGCTAAGTATCATTATTCTCATTTAAGTTCACTGGTTCTTTTCATATCCCGAGCTGACAAGGAGATTTAGTTTGAATTTATTAAACATCTCGGATAAAATGCATTGTAAATTTGACTGTTGGTTTCAGGAGAGGTGGCAATATTGGTTGGATTTGCAGGAATCTGACACACTCATATAAAGACATAACCAGATTAACAGCATGCTTTGTATTAGCCATAGCTAAATATCAACATTGTTTTTGACACTTATGAAACCAGCTGTAGACTTGATCTGTGCAGTGACTCTTAAGTGGTTGCTAGTGTTTTATCAATACAAATGTTTTTACTTATACCTTTTGTTTTTTTTACATCTATAACACTGAAATGTACATACTGTACAGATTTATTTTTCTTATGACTCAAGGTCAATAAAAATAAAATTACTACTACTATATTTGTATTTTATTGTGCAAGTATTTTATTATTCAATTGTTTTATTTCATACACGTCCATACCTCAACTTTCTTTCCATGTGGTGAACATATGTATGATACAAAAGACTGGATTCAGACTTCGTTATCTTAAATCACAGTGAAATCAATGGGAACTAACAGCACAATCCTAACCATGTCTACTGAGAAGTCCTATTGAATTCAGTGAGACTTAGTCCCATGTAAGTGGAGTGTAGACTGCAGCATAAGACATTACTAACTTGTCCAACTGATATACATGGGAACGATGTTTCCCTAACTTAATCTGGATTCAACACAGAACAAGTTAAGTGTTTGTTTTCCTTGTAATGTTGTTTAAACACATTTTAGAGCTGTCAATGTTGTCTCCTGCTTAATATTCTATCCGACATCATGTCAACAACTGCACTGTGTAAAAAGCCAATGGAACTATAACTAACAAGAAAAAGAAAATGAGATATGTTGACAGAATGTTTACCTAAATTGTTAAAGAAATGCTAAAGATGAAACAATTTTAATGTTAACCAAGTAACTCTTGTACCTACTGACTAGAAAAAAAGGAAACAGCTACCAGATTTGAAACATCAACATTTAAACATTTAGTGTGACTCAGCTTTGATAACACTAATATTTCTCAGCATGACAAGATTTGGCTATGGTACTCAAAAGTTAATAAGCTTCTATTTAAATTACAGAAAAAACCACTTCTGAGTTTCATTTAGCAACATTTACTACAGCGATGTTGTCATTCCGTAACTCAATATGGAGAGTTTGAACGGCAGGATAGTAAATCATATCGTTTTATTTGATTGTGATCTGTCATTATAATGCAAGGCTCTAAATGAAAAGAGAGATATCTTGGCACACGTGGTGGTTTTTACATGCAACCAACTAAATATCCTACAGTTTGCTGTTTATTTATACGGGCAAACGTATGGCTGTAGCAGTGATAAATGGGTGGACTATTCCATCCAAACTTCAAGGGGCAAACCCCAGTGGGAAATATGCTGTGTGTTAACAGGGCATACGTACAAATGGCAACGTGCAATGACACTCCTGAATAGCTCTAATACTTTTCAAAGGATTTGCACAGGAGAACAGCCGAGTGGATCATACCTACAATGAGCTAGCTCCAGCACTTTCTTCATCACTTGCAGAAGATTTGCCAGCTAATGATACATTCTACTAAGAATTATTCAGGTGGATGCAAACAGGAATTGTGCTAAGATGTTCACGTTCCATTCACTTCAAACAGTTTTTGTTCTTAAAAATTAACCTGTTAGTTAGTTAGTTACGTGTGTGTGTGTGTGTGTGTGTGTGTGTGTGTGTAGGCTTATGTCAAAGAAGTTCCTAGCTGGTAATTTGGTCCAAACCATGTATTGCAACATATATACCATTCCTTTGTAGGTGTAATTTCTTTTCAAGGGCTTGCCACTATCTAATTTTTTTTTCATGGCCTATTCTCAAACTAACATTAACATCTAAACACCCAATAAATTTCCAGTTTAATGCTTTTTTCTTCTTCAAGTACCATGGCTGTCCTGCATACGAGATTTCCTGATTTATGATGTGTTCCTTTTCTCTCATAATTAACGCAATTTAGCAAATGTCTCATGACCCGATGACAAAATTTTGTGGTAAGACAGGTAATATTCCAGCTGGAACGAGACGGAAGAATTGTTAACCTGCCTTTGACCCCCTTGGACCATATTCAAAGATTAAGTAATCTTAACCCCAAATCTTAAAGACTGAAGGTGAAAAATGGGGCCAGCTGTGTGTGTGTGTGTGTGTGTGTGTGTGTGTGTGTGGAGACAGCCCCGATCATATATTTACAGAGGCTTAACTGCTTAAGAAACTGATTATAGAAAAATCTCAAAGACCTTGTGCTTGATTTGAAAACTGCTAAAGGAATGGGGAGCTCAAAATAATTAGCACTATGCCTATTCCGTTTTAGGGACACGTAGGACAGCTCTGACATAAGACAGTAACAGGAGGAAAGGCCCTTGTTAACTTGAAAAATGGCTTCCTTTAATGACATTGGCATAGGCTTCAAGTTAGAACAAACAAAGCCCAATGGTGTCACAATCAATAAACGCCTAGTTGGACATCTAAATCACTTCGAATTCTAGTTTATGACCAATTATTTTGTGTACTCCAGCATTAGGCACCAATTCAGCCGATGACAAAGCTTTTACTTCCCCGTCTCTCTGAAATCATGATTAAATTTTCTGTCCCAAATGGTTTGTAACAGAATCACCTCACCGCTAATAAACAACATGTGGATGCCTAACACTAGAGAATTTAGTCATGTGTCCAAAAGCATTTATCAGTGAAATTACTGAGTGGATCATATTAAGGGCTTAAAAAACAACAACACTTAACGTTAATCAAACTTGCACCTCTCTGCTAAAATGCTTCCATTACAGACACAATAAACTAATTTAAGGAATAGGAACCTATATTTTGCTTTGATGTTAAGCACACAGAACACAAGCGAGGATTCTTCAGTTTTAGTGATTTAGATATACTGTAGTTTATGTCATTAGTTCACAATTAATTAGTGCAGTTATTTTAAGGGCCCCAAACAGTTAAGACAACCTGATTCTTTACCCTTAAATTCCATAATGGCCACACTACAATGTATAAAACATTATTATTATTAATTATTATTATTATTATTATTATTATTATTTGTTTTAAGGGCTGCATTCATCCTTATCCAACCCACTTGGAGCTGCATGCCCAAAGTACATGTGGCCCAAAATGGGTGTGGTAATCCTACACTCTTTCATTAACACACACACTGCCCTTCCTAAGCTGATCCACACTAGATCAACAGGGAGGTGGCAACCAGCATCCCCATTAGGGCACTGGGCTCTACCCACCTCTGCATTGTGTCTACTTGATTTTATTTTCCTTTTTCCTGCAGCTGCAAAAATGGGTGGGGTTTTATTTTTGAGGGAGGGGAGAGAATTGCTTGGGAGATTGGACCAGGCCCCTGAACTGGGGACTAGCCACCTTTGCCATACAGAATACGAGTCTCCTTAAAAGAAGCATTTGGCATATTCATTTTTTTTTCATTTGTAAGATAGGAACCTTTAGCAGAATAGTACTTATTGAGAACAGATTCACTCAATGCAAAGAAAGCCACCTACCAATTTTTCAGCACTTTTGCTTCAGGCTCTTCAGTAGTTTCAGTGCAAATATAGAAACAGACCAAACCATATAATAAGCACAGCTCAACCAGGATTTGGTCTTTATTCAGTAAAGATTCTTATAGTACAATTTGCCTGGGTAGGGTGTTAACTTGAGATTTTGCCCAACTTCTAATCTACGTAATTGTATCTTGCATACTGAAATTCCCCTTGCAGTTTTCAGCTAGATATGGTATTTGTCACTTTTCTGCTAAAATACAGCTGAAGTATGCAATACATCACAAACATATGAAGTCACAAAGAAGTTCTGACATTTGTTTTAAATACATTTTAGTTATGTAAAATGTGAACTGTTCTGGTAAGTATCAACTGAGAGAGGGGGCAATTTGCAATTATTTTGATCCAGCTCCAACATAACTATGGAATTGGACCATAAGTTTACCAAAAAAAGAAGAAATAAAATACAAGCAGTGTTTTCAGATTTACACTGTGATCTTCAGAGATAAATTATATATACCATCAATTTAACAGATTCAGAGGAACAGTTCAAAACATCTCAAGACTGATTAAAGCTAAGCAATTAAATCCAACCAAATATCCCATAAATAATAGCTTCTTTTATCAAACTATTTTTTAAAAAATTAAACTAAGGTAAGTTACTGGCTTTCCAGTCAAACTGCAATGGTGCAATATGGTAATGTTCCCAGAAATTAATTATATTTATAGTTGAGCAGACACTTAAATTTATGCACACGTGGATGCACAAGGATTCCTTCAGACTATACACTCAAAGGTTAGACAACTTTTGCAATATATTCATATCCTCTAAAAAAGATGAAAAACAAAATAAAATTCCTTTTGTCCTAATGTTATGTTATTCTCTGAAATCTGCATGGCCTCTTTATGACTTTATCCCACACCCCTGTCTCCTCATTCCACTTGCCTACCACATAGGCAAACAAGGTGAAAAGGTCTATTGTAAAGTGGTGCATGAACCATATCAGAGTTTTAACACAATACTCACCTGGTAAGCTCTATTTATTTGGTTTGCTGCCCAACTAGCGTACTTCATATTATCTTTTTTCATTTTTGCACTTGCCTTGGAATTGGAAGCAATATGGCTGGCAGACTAGAAAGACGACAAAAAAAAACCAAATTGAAAAACAATTGAATCTTGCAAAATAAACCTGAATACTGAATACACATGGAACATGATAAAACAGTGCAACAGGGAAAATGTGAGCACAGGTATTAAAACAAAACACATTAAACCAAAAACTACAATACATTTTAAGTTAATGTTTTTTGATAACAAAATAAGCAAGTAAGAAATTGGACACTGTGGTTCTGCTAGTCTCTCTTTTGTTCCAAGGTAGACACGGCAGTGAACTTTTAATATCTCTGCAAACAGCAGTTCCCCATGCCACTTTGCAAACCACTTTTGAGAGGCAGGGCAATGTCTAAATCAGTTTGTATACTGCATAGGGTGTTCAAAGACAAACTCAAATGTTCATGATGCACTTGCAAGCCCTGAGTTGCGTCTAAAGTAGCTCTCTGGATTCCAGCCATACCCTTAACAGTTCAGAAAACTTGGAAGCAAAACTTCTAAAACCGAAGGCCTGAATGTGCATGAATATCATGCTATTTAAGTTACAAGTTCTAAAACACAAAATGTAAGAACAACTTCAAAAGAAGATTTGCTGTTAACATGCACAAAGCAGGAATGATCTCGTTTCCAGAAAATGCGAACATTTAGGACGGCGCATCCTTACTGCTAGTTCTATGGAAATTGTTATTTGATCTGGCAGCATTACAGAACCTCAAATCTTGTCAACAGGTAGTAAAAGCAAGTGTTGCCACAGACCTTGAGAGGGAAAAGGTTTCATCTGCAGTTTCATAAGATAAGTCAATATTTGATCCTCTATGCTGACAGCAATAAAAAAAATGTTTTAATCGTTAAGTATCCCTATTCTTATAAATTCCATAGCATTGCTGTTTAAGTAACATTAAAAGGAATTTGTAGCACTATTATAAAAAGTGTGTAAGCTGGAAATCAGCACTTCAAATACCGAGAATCCTTTACTTAATGAATTTTTTTTAATAAGAAAGCTTTGTCACTACAGCAGCTGTATGCGCATCATCTGTTCTTAGCACATCAGAACAAGAATACAAATGGTGGTTCACCCCAGAGTGCATTTGGTGATAAACTTAGTTCTTTAAGTTGAATGCAAAAAAGAGGGCTCCCCCCCCCAAAAAAAAAGGTTTGAGGTTTGTCCATTTATAGTCTTGCCTTTATTTCCCAAAAACTTAGTGTCAAGAAGGCAACTTCAGTACTGTTGCTTCTCTGTGGCAATAAGTTCTCATGCCCAGTTCCCTAACAGGACATGCCCAGTTCCCTAACAGGAGGAGGAAAAGGAAGGATCATATATCCTAGCTCCCATTCTTGACATGCAAGTAGAGCAGCAACCACATGAGAAGCTTGACCCATAACAAGTGGAAACAATGTGTGTGGCTCTTGCAATGTAAGAGTATGAACGGAAATGTACAGTACTTGGGCATAGAATGAAATAGATCTGTGCACTTATGATGTGATAGTTTAAGGACAGTTTTATTGCACTGAAATTTTATCTGTATAGGAAGTCATCATGTACACTGGAGAGAATAAGTCTTAGTGTAGCAGAACTCTTGAAGGTACCAAAATAAAGCCAGAAGAAAAAGGACAGAGGAGGAGGTGGAAGTACTTTGGCGTGCAAAATACTCAGAACTTTTCCTGCAGTAAAATGAGGCGTGTTTACACTAAGAGTAAAAAAAAATCACAAGTCTCTCTCTCTAATGGATCCGTTTTAAGATCCTACTGAAAATTTGCAAAAAGCTATAGAACAATTTAATTAGTAGGAGTTTTTGCTGCCTTAATGCTTCAGCTAAATACTTTTGTACTGTACTTGAAAGAGAATTGCTAAATTAAATGATTTAATACTTCAATGAGACTAAGATGTGCTTGCCTATAATGCTAGGAAGAGAAAAGTAGCTTTATTTGTTGGTGTTATATAAAGTTTGCTAAGGCTAGGAAGAAATAAGCCAAACCCGACATGCATCACACCTGACATCACACTTGCATCAAGAAGCACAGCATGTTTTTCTGTCTCAACTCCACTTGCATAACTTTAAATATCAAATTAATTATTGGGGGGGGGGGATTAAATGCCTTCATACTCACCATATAAAGTCCAAATAACGCTCTCATGTTTCTGTTGTTCAGCTTCAACGCCTGTGCAAAATATTTTCTTGAGAGCTCAAGGTTTTCAAGCCCTCCTTGGGTATATTTAACCTATTTCAAATGCAAGATTGATGAGCAAGTTTACTTTAACATTATGAAAAGTTGTTCCACTTATAATAAATCCCAGAAATGGAAACGTGAGCTTTTCCTCTGAGAGTGAAAAGAGTACCAGACTAATGCAGCTTGAAGAATGGAGTTAAAACATGTAAGGGGTATTTGATGCTTAACTAAACTATGAAAAAAACAAACCAAGATGACAATTACAGTGGTACCTTGGTTTGCAATCACTTTAGATTACAACTATTTTGGATTACAACCACGTCAAACCCAGAAGTGCGTGTCCCTTTTTGGGGGGGATTACAACCAATGGGGGGGCGCACACGGGCAAAAGCACGCCTTGGGTTACAACCTGTTTTGGTTTACAACCGGACCTCCAGAACAGATTATGGTTGTAAACCAAGGTACCACTGTATTGGAAAACAAAACATCTCAGTACAACAGTCCGCTAACCAAATATGAGGATGCAAGCCAGTGGTACAAAAAAAGAATGCAGTAGAAGCCGTGGGAGACAACAAGTGGGCAGACTGCAGGGACAACATGCCTTGCCAACTGGCCGCTGAGCAAATTCAACTGCTAGCTACCCAGACTGTCCTGAAACACTCACCTCTGCAAATTGCTGGCAATATAAGTGGTTGTGGGGGTTAGTCATCATGAGTTCCTCCAAGCAAAAGGCTGCCTTTGCATAACTGAAGAACAAAACCAGAAAATCACACCATTATTATTATTATTATTATTATTATTATTATTACTACTAGTACTAGTACTAGTACTAGTACTAGTACTATCACCACTAGTGCAGTTACAGGAGCACAGCAAAACAGTGGTACCTCACATTAAGTACTTAATTCGTTCCAGAGGTCCGTTCTTAACCTGAAACTGTTCTTAACCTGAAACACCACTTTAGCTAATGGGGCCTCCTGCTGCCGCCGCGCCACCGGAGCACGATTTCTGTTCTCATCCTGAAGCAAAGGTCTTAACCCGAGGTACTATTTCTGGGTTAGCGGAGTCTGTAACCTGAAGCGTATGTAACCCGAGGTACCACTGTAGTGAAGTTTTTATACTAAAAGTTTTCTTCTTCATACAGAAGAGAAAGCAAAAGCACAGGTAGTGCAGTTTATGCTTTACACTCTTCTGATGTTAATATGCAAAGAGGGACTCGCAAACCTCACTCACAAGCAAGACACATGGCTCCAGGGCCCATCTGAGGCTCATTATCCCACGATATATGAGCTTTACCAGTTCCACTCCACACACTACAGCAGAAGAGGAGAAAATACTCCTGAAACTTGTTCGCACATCTACTCTCTCCACCTCCCTCCTGCTATGCAACACTTGAACCTACTATGTGTGGGACATTTTTCTTCTCATGTCCATGCCTTCCAATATATAGGGCCATGTGGAGAAACGTGAGTATAATAATACGTGAGTAAAATATTTTTATTATTTGTACCCAGGGTCTGGGCGGAAATTGCTGAAATGTCCGGGAAAATCTGGATGTATGGCAATGCATGTCGGAATTATAGGTTTTGGCGAATTCCCTTAAAAATAGCTCAAAAACTTAATTTTGCAATAAAAAATAAGCCCAACAACTTTTGTGTCCGGATTTTCACATTTTGAAATATGGCAATATTTGTACCCCATCCATCTGGCTGAAACTAGGCTGAGCAAGGACACAGCCAGCAGTGATTCCTGCAACTGCAACAGCTGGGAAAGGAGGGCATTTGCTGTGAAGCTGCTGCCAGCGACATCCACGCACAGACGATCTCACAAGAATATGACCAACAAGTGTTTCAAAGACATGCACCAGTAGTTGTGTGGCAAACTGTAACTGGAAAATGGTTATATCCAAGCCAGTTTTAGTATCTAATAATAATAATAATAATACCCCGCCAATCTGGCTGGGCTTCCCCAGCCACTCCGGGCGGCTTCCAACAAAATATTAAAATACAGTAATCCATCAAACATTAAAAGCTTCCCTAAAGTACTGCTAAACATTTTCACCAGGGCCGCTAAGATCGGTGCCCTTCATTCTCATTAGCCTTTGCTAAGGCAGAAGGAAAAAATGCACACTCAAGACACTATTGCACATTATGGCAGCAAATGCAAGCCCCAAACCCACACTCTGCTAATTAGTTATTATATTTCTAGCTATCTTTCAAACAATGGTTCCTTTAGCAGCCTACATAAAACTGAAGAATTAAAAACCTTCAAAAGTGATGCTAAAATTCAAAATGATTAAAAGAGCAAGCAGCAGTCAGGCTTACAAAGGCAAAGATAAGCATCAAAGGATGGAACAGAAAAGCACCACCTTTACTCTTGAAAGCAAGACCTCAGACTGGCCTTCAAAAACTCATTTAAAAGCAGAGCCACCACACAAAAAGCCTTGCTGTTTACTGAAGACAACCTGATTATCAGACACCACCATAGTCTCTTGTTCTGGTGGATTGATTTGAAGCATGGAGAGCCAACATTGTGCCTTCTAGATTTTGCTGGACTAGAACCCCATCACTTCATTTGACAGACCCTGGACAATCTCCCTCTGAGGAGGAAGGATGAGGTAAATACAAGTGGGAGGTGTTTTTTCAAATACCCAGGTCCTAAGCTATAGGACTAGGAGCAACTGCAGCTTGTAAATCACTAGCATATGATCAAACAGGCCAAGTTAAGAGTCTTGCAACCCTAGTTTGGATCAGCTGCATTTTCCAGACTGTTTCCAAAGCCGATCTACATACAAAGTATTGCAGTAGTCTATGGACATAAGCCAAAACCTTTGCTCATGCAGCCCACATCCTCTGACACCCAGGAATTCTATATTCTTAGCAACAGGTGAGTCACTAGTGCATTACAGATTTGTCCTTGGCATATTCTCTGCCGTTAGAAGGACACACTAACCAAAATCATATAAAGACAAAGGGTGGTATTCAAGTAACTTTTATCCACAGTAGACCCACTGGAGTTAATGAACATGATTAAGTTAGGTCCACTAATTTCAACAGCTCTACTCTTGAGTAGAACTAAGCTGAACACTAACCAATCAAACATGACACTAGGTGTGGCTGAACCCATTTAAAACCAATTATCTTAGGCACGCTTTATTCTTTGCTAAACTGTAGCTTTTCTGCGTAGAACATTTAGAAGCAAGACTTGGTAATTACAGGACAAAACAGCACTTTCTATGAGATGGGAAGTATGCGTTCATATTATTTGCATTTTAAGACTGGTGGGAACCTGAAGTCCATGGGCAGAAAGCGAAAAAAGTGGGGGGGGGGGGGCGGCACAATGCAAAACAGAAGGAAGTGTCATAAAGAGAAATAGTAATTGGTTCTGGCCTTGGCCACTGCCAGTATGCAGTCGAACAGATTATGGCCAAGCGAATGTGGCCCTCAACAGAAAAAAAGCTGCCCACCTCTGGTTTATTGTCATAAGTATTTATAATTTACCAAAACAGTGTTTTGGATAGAAGTAAAGTGAGTTTTAATATAAATAAAGATTTTAATGTGCTTGCATTAATAAGTTCTTATTTCATTATTATTTTTTAAGTCACCTCTAATTTTATCTACCCTGCCTTCCCCCCCTAATGTTTACAAACCTTGAAAATGTGTGTGTGTGTGCACATTAGCCTTTTTTTCTATGTGGGCTTTAGCAAAGGAAAGCTTCTGCCACAATAAAACTATTACTCTTTAAGGTTGTATAAGAGTCTGCTGTTCAGGCTGTAAGCAAACTAATATGGATTCCATACATTTTGCTGACTCTTAATTAAACAGTAAAAGTGGCATCCTACTTGATCCTCAGTTGCCCTACTGAAATCAATTAGTGACTTAATTGCCTATTGATTTCCATGGGTCTACTCTGAGTATGACTTAAATTGAGACCACAAAGTTTATTATAGTACTAAATATTGCAAAAAAATAAATTAGGATGTTTGTTGCAGGACAATTTATTGACACACACTGGAAATCTGAACACTACTATTAAATTCTACTGTCAAAATGCTCACGTTATTTCTACTGTGAGAAAAAGCTGTTTTTTGAAACCCAATGGAATGGCTGCCTTTTCTCCTGAGAATCTCATTATTTGCCTATTCTCTGAAAAGGAAGGAAGGAAATATCGTAGTACAATTTAGGCCTGGGCTGAAAAAATAAAGACGGAAGAAAACCACAATTATTTGCCATGGAATGAAGGTCAGAATTAATGCCGTGATATTAGAAAACTTGAACTAAGGCTTTGAGCTAATCCACTCACACTGGGATTTCCTCTTGTCACTAAAGCAATAAAAAGCTAACAAAAACATTAAATATCCAATAAGAAAGTTCGTCCAACACTCAACATTCTTGACTGCATGGTGTCTTTTACCCAGGAGAGCAAACACCCATTTTAAACTTGCAGATTTTGAAGAAAGCACTAGAGTAGACTTTCAAACCGTATCATTAGTATGATTCCTCAAAGAAGAAAATGCCTAAACCTTACATGCAGTTCATGCATGCCACTTCTTAAATATAGAGCATTTGTACCTGCATCTAGCAAAACAATTTAAGTAATGTTGCTAACCTGTCAGCCCTAGCTGTCTGTAGCTGTTTTCCCCCCTGACAATTTCACCCACTAGGTGAAATTTATTCCCATCACTATTAAAACAAACACAAAAACAATTTTCTGTCATTTAAATAAAAAAGAAAATAAAGGGACCTGACAGCCACAAAAGGCTTCTTAGGATATTGCTTATCCTACTAAAATGAAATTGTTTATTTTCCAACAGATGCCTTAGTTACTAGTTTCTTCTTTATACATAAAAAAACACACACCCTTAGTTATAGGCTTCGCAAATAACTTACTCGTGTTCATTGATGTAAAGTTCTGCGAGTTCATGCCAGGCTTCTTGGTCACCAACAAATCTAAAAAGAAAAGAAAACATGGAGAATTCTGTAAAATGAACAGCAGGGAAGAAAAAGTAGTAAATCAAATGTAAATTCCATTTTAATTAAAAAAGATTTATCAGAATAGCAAAACACAATACGTATTCTTATAAAACACTCACTGTTCCAGATACTCATTCAACTCTCGGATGGCTTCTGCATTTTTCCCCTGGGCTTTTCGAATGGCAATCTTACGCTTTCTTGCTGCCTGTGGGTTGACATTAACAGAGGATTATGTGCTCATAATTCCCTGGGTTTTTGTGAAGCAGGCAATTTGACTGTGCAAATTATTATCTCAATGCCGGAGGAATTCCACTGCAGAGCAACTGCTCAGCTGGAGTTTATAAATATACCCTATGACATCCTGCTGAGAGATTAAAAAACTTCTTGCTGTCACATTGCGTAGGTTTTACTTTTCATGTGAAAACTGTATGGAATCATTTCAGCCAAATAAGTGACTGTCCAGATTCTGATAATTACAACGCAGCAGGGGATGCTAAATTTTATGCAGTCCAAGGTCTGCCATCCTATCAGTTCTTGTGCTCTGTGTCTCAGGGATAGCCAGGCACTGAGGACATTTCACTACAATTTCCCCCAGGTTTGAGAGAGAGAGAGAGAGAGAGAGAGAGAGAGAGAGAGAGAGAGAGAGAGATATTTAAAGCAGCATTACAGCTGCCTCTGCATGTTGCGAATGACAACAATGCTGTAGGAAGGTTTTCTGACAGTACACAAAATTTTGTAACATTTCAGTTTCCCTAACACAACTATTTCACCTTCAAGTTACCTGGCCACTGTTTCATCAAATTAACAACTTCATAATAGGGAAACAAAGAGTCACACCCTAAAACTTTAGTCTGGGAACATAAGCCATCAGGCAAATTACTGAGCCAACTGATCCAGCTTTTAAAAAACTGACTTCACTTACAGCCGCAGAGCTGACAGTTCATTACCATGAGAGGGGCTCTTTCTTTCCACCTCTGAATGCCATTCCTTCAGAAACACACAAGGAGGGCCTCCTCAAATGGTTTGGAATCAGACTTTCCAGCGGCTGCTGCTCTATTTGTAAACCACAGAATTCCCACACAACAGAAGCCATTCAGACCCCTAAGCCCTCCTGCTAAGGGAAACCTTATATCCTTTTCTAGAGCACATGTATAAACTGATCATTATCTTGCACGAACTCCTAGCAGACATTTGATCACATCAGAGGACTACAAAGTTTGGTCGAGAGTGTGTAATACCAGGTTCTAAGGTCACCTGTATCATGCAGTAGATGGAATTCCTTGCTCTACAACCAAGCAACTTTCTTGAACTCCAGGAATTTTAATTGTTCAATACCCCCCTTCTTTTTGCAGCCTCAATAACCTCAAAAAAATAAATTTTAAAAAAACACCCCTTCAAAATATGTTTTGAGTAATGAAACACTACTGCTAGATATCAATATATTAAAGTAATGTTGTCTATTTGCATTAGATAGCGATATATTAAGTTGCATTGTCTATATTGAAAGCCCATGTTATGTTCTTATTGAAGGGGGTTTTCTTTGAAACTCTGTGAAATTCTGAACTCGATAGATCTTCTGTTGTTATAACTTAAAATACCTTTCTGTGCTTGGCCAACTGGCTTGCATATCGCCAGTTTGAAGAGACTGCACAATAATCAGGCATTTATTACACCCCTCTAAATATGTGACGCCGTTCATCTTCTTCAACAATCCAAGTCAGATAATAGCCCCAAACATCTAGAGCCCTGACTGCGTATAGGTATACTGCCAGAAACTGACATAAAATGGTTTGTGCCCCATCCTATTATACTATCCACCATCCCTCATGGAAGAATGGATACCCTCTAGTTGTAAAAACATGGAATTGACTGGCAGGTACACTGCAATTTCCAAAATGAAAACTAACTGCTGTATTGAAAAAGCCATAACTATTCTCACTCTCGCTCTCTCCCTCCCTACACACACAAACACGCATAAAAGGTCTGATGTGAACTACAGTTCAGTATTCTTTGCACAATCCATACTTAAAAGAGAAAGCACAACCTACTGTTCCTATATTATAGGACATACAAACTGGCAGCATTCAGACATCACAATAAATCACAGTTAACAGTTGGTCATTCACGAGCCAATCACACCCACTTTACTCCTCCCCACTAATGCTGGGGAGAAACAAACCATAATCCCTTGCTTAGTGTTATGTCTGAACCTATAGCCAAGGTTTGTTCTTGGCTTACTGATGGTGGTTTGAAGAACAGGCTTTTTATCCTATTCCAGTAGTATAATGAATTTAGCTAAAACTGTTTGGAATACTTAAGATGATATTTAGGTGATGCAATTTACTTAGCAGTCTTGCTCCAACCTCGACTGTCTATAGTCTTTTCAAGCAAAGTCAGTACTGTTTAACTCAAGCTTCACATAAATTTTTAAAACCTGCAGAAATTATTGTGGAGATCAAACCTGTCTATCATCTAATCATTCCAACAGAAACTATTATTTCTGTCCTACTATGCATTCCATTACCTGTTGCATTAAATGTAGAACAATATATATTTTAAAAATAACCAGAAACAGGAAACCCATTCATCTCTAATTGTATGACAACTGATTCATGGAATTGCCACCAGCGGAAAAGTATTCAGATAGCATTCTTCACTAGGTGGGTAGGAAAGTGAGAAAATGATTCACTTCAATAAGCTAGAATGTGTCTGTAAAAGTATTTGGAATTCATCTCAAAACAAGAGATTCTTGAGAACTAGTCTGACATACAAGAGGATTCCCCCCCCCCCCGGCTTTTCATTCAAAATGTACTTCAGGACCTGGTCAAAATGTGTCTGCAACCAGATCCGTTTTGCTTGACCGTGCAGAACTGGTGACATAGAATTTCCCCCTATCCATTTCCCAGCATTCAGAACAAAACCCTACAGAGATTACTGGCTGGCTCTGTAAAGCCATCATTCTTAATGGAAAGATATAGGTCATCTTAAAGAAACACTTATGCTATAATTAGTATCAAATGAGCCAAGGTGCTTTAGTATATCCCATATTTCTTTATTAAACAATGAACCATTCCAAACTATTCGTTTAAAAAAGGCCAATAATCCCCAATTTGGCTCAAGAACTAATCCTCCATTTGTCATGATTCTTTTTTTATAAAAAAAAAAATAGCATTAAGTAGACTCAAAGTGAAGTGAGGATTTGAACATGTGTCAACTTCTGCATTTGATTAACAAGAGAAACTGACACTAAATTTGGAACGAGCTTTTACCAGGAGGGGATTTTGAAGGTGATGACTTTCATGAGAAATAACTCTGCTGCATTTTAGATTGAATTTAAAAGGGGGGGGGGACACAAAACAAAGCAGAAAATATGTAAACCTGTAATCCTTAACATTGCTCATAACATTGCTTTTTAAAGTGAAGATTAAGTTATTTCTCCAAAGATGGAACACTGGATTCCTCTGGATTTCTGTAATGTTAAGGAAGATACCATTATGCTGGGGTGAGGAATTTTTTTACTTTGGACTCGATAGTTTCATGGCAAACCTCCAGGATCCGTGTATTAAAAAGAAGTGTTGCCAAAGGAAGAAAGCTCCTTGGCATGGAACACAGATCACACGTGTACAATGGTACCTTGCAAGACGAATGCCTCGCAATACGGAAAACTCGCAAGACGAAAGGGGTTTTGGTTTTTCAAGTTGCTTCGCAAGACGAATTTCCCTATGGGCTTGCTTCGCAAGATGGAAACGTCTTGCAATTTTGTTTCCTTTTTCTTAAAACCGTTAATACAGTTGCGACTTGACTTCGAGGAGCAACTCATAGCACGCGGTGTGGTAGCCTTTTTTGAGGTGTTTGAAGACTTTGGTGATTTTTGAAGCTTTTTCAAAACTTTTCCGAAACTGTGCTTCGCAAGACGAAAAAATCGCAAGACGAAAAAACTCGCGGAACGAATTAATTTCGTCTTGCGAGGCACCACTGTACCTGCATGCATGATGATGGCAAAGTAGCTCATAAAATCAAAGAGCCCAACTCCAATGTAAAGCAGTACCATTGCATATCACAGCCACTGTTGGCGTCACTGAACTGGTGGTTGCGGACTGGTCAGTAAAAGTACATTTGCTTGACATTAACAGTGACAGGGTAGAGATTCCCTCCTGATCACTTGTATCTTTATGCTGTGAACCGCCCTGAGATCTTTGGATAAATGTCTTAATACAGACAGTGACCAGTCTAGGCTTATTGGAATAATTTTTGTTATACAATTTGGACAATATTTCCGTGTTCAGCACCCACTGACCAGTATCTGTCCTATGACCAACATTTGAAATAAAAAGCAAAGGAACATCAAAAAGCAATAGCTGAAACAGTCAGTCTACATTCTAACATACTCAGGATACAATACTGAAGTTTAATATGCATGTACATCTGAATCTAACACATATTTGATTCTGGACTTTTAAAAGATTATCATACTTACTCCCTCTTATTTGCAAAGTCCCCAACTATAAAATAACATACTTGCTTCATACATTAATGCCATTAATTAAGACAGGGAGGAGTCTTAATCTTATCTGTAATATATATTTTTAAAAATCATCTGTCCTCCTTGCTTTGTGAGAGAAACAAAGCAAAGAACATTTTGAAAGAGTATGATCTCCTTTTACTCAGAATCCTTATTATGCCTTAATTATAAAAATATATTATACAAGTGCTTCTTCTTTATATGTTAACTGTTCCAAAAATGAATTTGTAAAGCAATGAATTTGAAGAACACTGGAAAGCACAACTGAGACCTGAATACTTCTCAATTTACAAAAATTATTAGCATGTCAGAAAACCAGTGTTAAGCATAAAAAATCCTGGAACACAGCAGTATATGTAACACACAGTGCTAGGACTTCCACGTTTTACTATAATAATTGTTGTTGCTTATATTTGTTAAACATTGAAAAACAAATTTATATCTCAATTTCATATAGTGAATAAACATTTTAAAGGATTATCACCTCCTTTTTGTTGATCCATGCATTATGATGGGTACACAATATTGAAAGATTTTCTCTAACTGAAATGACTGAAACTTTTTAGGGAGGTAGGAAGCAATGACTCGTTTCCAGAAGTTTAAAATCCCTAAGACCAGGAGATATGGGAAACCAAATGCTGCACTCATTTCCTCTCACTCAGTCAGTTTCTCCTGATATGATTGACTTTCAGAACCTAACTTCGTCTACTTTTTTCCAGTAACTCAGGATCACTTTTTGGAGAACGCTCTTGGTGCAGTGAATTTTCAAACTGGAAATCTAAAAGACGCACATCAAGAGCTTGGAGGAAGAGATGAATTCTTTTCCAAGGATTCAACTGGCTGAAGCTAATGGAGTATAACAGAACCTGGACATACATAAGACATATTGCTCACAACTGTTTTTTCACCACATGTCAAGGCTACATGGTCCTGAACTATGACTTTCAGGTGCCTCATTTTTCATTTAGGGTTTTAAATGACCCTTTCATATTAATTTAGAAACTGAAGTCTTACTTAAACAGCTCTTAACGAATGCTAAAATGTTTGCTCCCATCTTCATTTCATAGCTGTAGAATGCAATAATGACTGGCGCTAGGATGCACTTTTCTATTACATAACCTAGTTTACAACTCTCTGTACCCTAATGGAAAAAGCTGTTGGATATTAAAGTTGTTTTTAATCCTTGTGCAGCCCCTATCTTTCCTGTTTCAAACTGTCAGCTCCTGCAATGCATGATTTTTACATGACTTATGTGAACAAAAGTCTATGTTTCACTTGCCAAACAAGAGAAAATGTTTAATATATCTAAGCAACTCCATGTGTCAGCACACCAGAAGAGACTGCTTTAAGCTCAAGTTAGTGCCAAGACAAACTCAGCAATAGTTTCAGTTTAAAACCATGAAGCATTTATTTTCCTACAGCAGCCATATGTGCACATGGAAATAATTAACAGGTAGATGACATATAAACAACTCCAATACCTGACAATTTATCAAAACTTTCTACCTAACCTTCATTTTTTAGAATACAAAAATCAAACTAGCCAGTACCTAAAGAATAGGAATTTCTTCAACATTGTACAAATTTTAAGAAGCGTAAGAAATGCAAGTAATCAGATGTTCTAATATTTCAATATGTAATAGTACTCTTTTCAGAATTACTGTCTGGCAAATTTAGGATGCTTTTGGAAACAGTAAGAGAGGATTCATAGTCAGCAGAAATAATATAAAAGTACAAAGATGGGCGTGAAATGAACAGTGTCATTTTAAAAATGTTTCCAGAGGCATTATATCTTATTGTTTATTGGAGGCTTCATTGTCCATTAGATATCTGTCACAACACATAGTATGAAAAAAAATAATTTTCTACAACCTTGTAGCCAGCATGTGAATGCATTTCCATATTACCTATCTTCCTGGACTATTAAAAAATCATGTTCTCTACAAAGCAACTGGCATAATGCATGAATTCAAATTAAACAATATTTTCAACTGGCCCCAATATGACAACTACTCATATTAAGAATGCACTGAAAGGAGTTTTGCTTTTCATCAAAATTACTACTTTTGGTTCACCATGTTCAGCTGGACTTGTTTTAAAAAGGCTACAAAACTGTCTGCAATTTGGACCATTTATTTTCAGCTAACAAGATTATTTAGATCCATTTTTTTCCTCCCAAACCAATAAAGATTTTTAAGACCAATGCTACATGAGTAAAGTTCCAATCAACCCACTGTTTTTAATTTACAGCTGCTTCTCTGTCTCAACTCAGAAAGGGAAAAAATATGGTTAAATAAAACTCACATTTAAACCTCCAATCTAGTAATAGGAAAGCATGATTCCAACTTTTCAAACAATAACTGGCCCTATAAAGTTGTCTCTTCATTTACAGCTAATCCAAGAACATGGCAATTAAGCCTCCAATCAAAGTTACCAACGTTCAGTGCTAAAATTTTCCAGGAAACATTTTACAGTTAACATAGACAGGTAGAATGAGCATGAGTACACATTCTATCATCTTCATTAGAAGGACTAGCCCTAAAAGCTAAAAATAAATACATGCCTTGTCTTCTCTAATCCACTTATAAAATGGAAGGCTATGACTATTTATATTAAACTGAAGGCTGGGCCCATTTAAATTAAACTGAACAAGAAAATTAGTCAGATAGATTCCTGAGAACAAAGGGCTGGAGCCAAAGGTGTTCTTCCATGAACAAACAGAAAGGAGACAATGTTCATTGATTCACCCTCCTCACTATATACCCATGTACTACCTCTCACACTGTTTTTGAGTGTTCTCCAGTCATTCAGTCCAGACTATGGTGGGGAAGTGGGAAGGACAGTGAGAACTATCTCTCCCCATTTCACTCACCTCTGCTGAATACTGCTGGGTGAAAGGCCCTTCTGAGATTGGAAGGGCAGCTCTAGATCCAGGTCAGATTTTCATTTTTTTGCCATGGAAATTGAAACTGTTTTAATCTCTGATTGGGAAGCATGACAACACTTTTTCTACTTGTTTCAGCAAACTGTGCAGAACTACTTCACTTCCCTCTAACAAAAAAATAACAATTAAAAAATGCAAACAGCAAACTTCAAAAGAGTTGAAAAATAATACACTGAACTGCTGTTATTCTTTAATTTGCCTTCTGAAATGTGCTACATATATTGGTAGAGGTGAGAAACATTGATATAAACTCAGTACACTATCGAAGAAATATATTAAATTCAGATATTTCCCACTTCAAATGTCAGATATTTCCCACTTCAAAAATTTTAACCCAGGAAGTTCAACAGTACTGGCAGGAAGTATGTAACTCAAATGTCATTTATCTGGTCAACTTACAGTATTAGTTGAATCTTCTTGTAAAATCCTGTCATATAGCTGGATTGCATCATCATACCTGTTATAAGGCACAAACAAAATATTTGCAGCTTAAGTTAACAGAGCCCTAGCAACT
The DNA here is from genome assembly GCF_964188315.1 of Podarcis muralis. Classification (NCBI taxonomy): domain Eukaryota; kingdom Metazoa; phylum Chordata; class Lepidosauria; order Squamata; family Lacertidae; genus Podarcis; species Podarcis muralis. The sequence continues at coordinate 20,254,865 of NC_135662.1, forward strand.
CCATATAGAGCCTTTCACCCCAACCCAGCAAAAGACGCACAGGGACACAACTGGTGCACACCAGGTTCCATTAAACTGAATGGAAATATATTCAAGATTCAAAACTCACCCCTCTGCATGTGCAAATCATTGCACGTGATTCAACCTGGATGGTAAACTCTGTTCAACACCTTACTCATTGTGTTCAAATTTGGTTCTACTTTGCAATGTGTTTTCTGTATTGTTTGTGATTACTTTTGTTATATTTATATCCTTTCATGTTGTAAGCTGCCTCCAAGCATGGTTTTTAACTATGGGAAGGCAGGATACAACTAAAATGAAAATGATGATGTAACTCCATGGGTGGGTTTGTTTCTTGTTTTCCATTACTGAAAAACTGTTCTAAGCTGTCTTGAACATCATTTGATTTCAAAGTAATGGGCTTTGAATCTTTAAAATGAATAAAAATATACTTTTAACATCAGCTTTACTTTCTGGCCAAGACAACAAAGGAAAGAGCTTCAAGATTCTGGATCACTCAAAGTATCCACTCAGTCAGTACTATATACTCTGATTAGCAGTCACTCTGCAAAATTTAGAAAGCTCTTCTCACAGAGATGGCAATAATTTAAACTGAAACTTTGGGTGAAATTCAATATAGTGATAAGAAGACTAGGGAGGAGAGCTAAGAAAGCCTTGTTACACTCATGGGAGTCCTTGCTCTGGTTTCTGCTAGCAGAACAAATAAGTTGATTCTGGCCCACTCTGTCCCTGAAGCATGGCTTCACTTCTTCATCACCAGAATATTCTCGCTTGCACCGGTAATCCTTTCAAAGAACAGCCTTCAAACATATGTCACATTTTCAAATGCTCTCCCTTGCCATATTCCAGACCCAGTATTAAAGACAACACTGGGGCAAGGGGAACTCCAGCTTGCAGGAAAACAGGCAGCCATGTCACATGCTTACATTCTATTTCACCTCCAGTACATACAATCTACGTTTCCTGATGGGATGCTACCTGCTGCTTTGTGGGACATCTTTGGAAGAAGAAAAGCCTAAAGAGTAAACCCTAAGCAAATCGGGAGTGGAGTCCCTAAGACGGTTGGGTGGCATCTTGTATGGCCTGCTTTCATCAACTCCTGCAGCCAAGTTGGAGCCAAATGTATTGCTTGCAATGTGAGATGCAGCAGGTACAAGTTACTGCTCTCTGCAGCCACAGCAGGCGCTGTGATTTTCCAGCAGCTTGACTTCACTCCTGGAGGTGCCCTCTATGGTTTCTCAGGCCAGACAGATGCCAACAACAATTTAAAAATGACTTTAAGAGGTCTCAACTTCTCTCACACACCCCACTTTTATCAAGCTTGTCTCTCTCTCACACACCACTGTCATCTCCAAAAACATTTTAATGAATTCTGTGGCCCAAATCTGGGCACAAGATTTAAAATACTGAGGACCTGTTTAAGATTATAACTATGTGAAGCTAAGAGTCCCTTTAGGGTCCCATTTATTTCACTATCAGAAATGTCTGCTTTCAACTGCTTCTATAAAATCTAAAGTAGAGAGACTTATTTAGAAAGAAACATAAATCCCCAATATTCCAAATCTACACTGGAGTAGATCAAATTATCTTATGAAGAAGGAACACCACTGAAAGAAAGTGACTGTGTTATTGTAGTCTAAGGTGGTTAATACATTTTAGAAACTATGTACACCAATTTTTTAAAGTGTCTTATGTAACAACTATATCAAATTCTTGAAAATATTTCCATGCCAAAGTTTATTTGTATACAAGTGACAATCCTATCTCCATGTGCACAGAATTTACTCCCTTCACAGAAATGTTGATTGTGGCAGATTTTTTTTTTTTTAATGCAGTGTCTGGAAAAGATTTTTTAAAATTTAGTTACCTCTCCATGGCTTCAAATCTCATGCCTGTTAACCGCTTAACTCTATGGCTCCCAGGGAATTGCCGTCTTAGCTCTTGAAGACAAAACTGTATTTTTAAGAATAACACAAAGAAAAAGGGGGAGGTAAAAAACACAGTTTTCTTTCAAGTTGGAAACCAAAATCTGAGTGATGTTTATTTGAGAACAGTAACTGAGAAGCTCATTTGGCAGCAGACTCACTTAACACAACACTAAAGTACCATATCAACACTTCTTCAGCAATGTTTTGAGAGATACCAGGACACATAGATAGAACCCAGGTTTCATGCTACAAAAATATCCTGTAGTCAGTAAAAAAAAAAGACACCCCACTCCCAAACAACCCTACAATTTATAAACAAGGTAATTCTTTTGAGCTTCAACCACATAATGCAATTTGCACTCCTGTGGAGAGTTATGCAATGCAGAGAAATTAAGCCTTTAATTGACTAAATCTACAACCTAGAAAGTGACTTTTGAACAGTTTATTACTGTTTTGAACAGTGATGAAGCAATCACAATGTACCAAAGGAAGGTGATAGAAGGCAATAGCCAATAAAAGTTAACAAGAACATGTATCAAAGTTTTAGTAATCACAAAGAAGGAAGTGTTCCTTGCAAGTATCACAATTGCTACTCTAGGGGTAGCAATTGTGATACTCTGTTTAATGTTGGAACTCCCAACTCCCATCAGCCCCAGCCAACACAGCAAATGGTCAGTGATGAGGGGAAGCGAAGTCCAACAACATCTAGAAGGTGTCGTGCTGGATATTCCCCTCTAGCTTATTGTCCCCTTTGGTATACATTTTGTGTCAACACTCTAAAATAGGCACATTCGAGTATTCTAAGAAGCATGGTTTCAGACCCTGCACAAATTGTATTTAACTAAGGTAGCCCAAACTCAGGGCAGACTTTCCTACTTTCCCCCCTTCTATTCTATTTTCTCATTTAAGGGCAGCCAGAAAGGAAATGAATAATAAATATTAAAGGCAACTGCAAACAAGGTCCTACTTTCATCTAAGGCAAAGAAAATGCAGACACTATCTTTTCATACACAAGTATTGCAGGTGGCTGTCCCAAGCAGCCGTGAATTTGACCTCGTGGTGTGCTCTTTTGCCACTGTCTATCAAACGAAGGATCTTTATTTGTGAACTAAGGTTATGCATGGAGGGAGAGAGATACTGCAACAAGCTATGAACAGCCATTATGTGGTAGAAACAGTCCTAAAAACTATGATGAATAGCAAATAGAAATTGCAAAACACTTCATCTGGAACCAATGGCACCTATTTTTTCATAACAGAAGCCTCACATTTGTTGAGTTTCCTAGTCAGGAAGTTAAGAGTGCAAACCCCATTCTGGTATCAGGTGCCTGCAGCTGTGGCGAAAGATTAGTCAGAATTATGGCTATTTTGAATGTCCTTTCAACTAAGTATGTGGAACAATAAAAATCATAAGTTTTCATTAAGCCTTTAAACTGTTCTCGGTGTGGAGACCAAATAGTCACAGTGCTTGCATCATGCTGTGTTTCTTATAGGACACTTTGGGGCCAGAAGTTCAAACTTAAAACTACTGCAGCGATTATTAGCGTGTGTTTTTTTTAAAAACAACAACAACAGGTGTGAATTTGTTTGTTGGTTCCTTTAAGAAACCCTTCAGTAAAATGAAGGGAAATGTTCTTCATATCTATTTTCATTATGTGTTCTAAAAAATTCCAGATAACTTTATTACTACCACCATATTAAAACATGATAATCATCAGCACAACATAGAAGTTTAATGCAACTTTCTGCCTTCAAACATTCTTGTTGATCCTGTAAAGCCACAGGGAACTAAGGATGATTTTGAAGGTAACTACTTTATGCTGGCACCCTTACAGCAAAACTTTCTAGGATTCATCCTCACCCATCTTGACTTATAAGAGCAACCAAGGTTGGGTTGGCTGGCTGATTGGGTCCTGGGGTTTGTGATTCGCTGTGAGCTGCATGTTAAAGAAGAATTTGAGCAACCATTCTTGGAGAAGGACCCACCAGACCCAGACAATCGTACCAAATACCAATTAGTTACCAATATGCCTTTTTGTGATAAAGTGTCCCAGTGGATGGTGGTCATACAACTCTAAGGCCTCTTGGATGAAGCAGGTTATTTAGATATGATTTCACGTTAGGGTTTGGTACAACACTACCTTTGGCCACTGTGATTCTATGTGAGAGTGCACAACATGCAACCATGTTGATTCCCCGGGCCTTCTCAGTAGCCTTTGATACCAGTAACCATGGTATCCGCTCTGGACGAACCATCTGGGGACAGAACTGGAGGAATTGCACTGCAGGCTTCTGTCCCTATCTTGACAATCAGTTCCAGAAGTTGGTACCCAAAATATTATTACTCTTCCATAGTGTAAGATCACACTATGGTGATACTATCAAAAGAAGATGCTGAGTGAGGTGTCATCAGTATTTCTCTATTTTATCATATTCAGATGAAGCTGCAGATATGCTAAATTACTGCCTGCAATCATCAATGGACCAGTTGAGGGACAATAAGCTGAAACTGCAGTGGGGGGGAAGTGATGCTCATTCTGGGGTTACACTATCCCTAAAAGATCAGATTCATAGTTTGGGTGCTATTAAACCTGGTGGCATTATTTGGAAGCCAAAGTGGCCTTTGTGGCTTGAAGTCAACTGAGTTGTATCCCATGCTGACCCACTATTGATGGATGGCTCCTTGTTCCAGCAGAGGACTCCATCAGCAGAACACGGAGAGTGAGGCTTCCCCCCACCACTGTGCCCTTGAGGAGTGTGTGAGAGAGAATGGGACTTGCAAGGATTATGGTGAGTATGTGAAAATCGCCAGAGTCCCAACTGGATCAAACAGCCTTCCATCATGGACAGACCCACTGCCCCTGAAGCAATCAGAGACTGTTTGATTTGGTTCATTTCAAGGTTCTAATTACAAGACGACCAACTACTTTTGATTTAGAAAGCTATTTTACTTTATTAAACTGTGAGTTTCAAAAAAAAAATAAACCTACTTCCTTTACTATCACCTCAGGCCATCTTGAACTCAGTTTACATATACACAAAAACACTGTCCTAGTTTATTTGAAATATTTCAAAAGTGGTTTCCACTGAAGACAGAAAGGATATGAGTGCATGGGTGAAGTGATGCAATACAAAAGGGTCCCCCTTCTAAAAAAAACCCTTTATGTTGTAAAACATGCTTATCGTTCTCCACATCTTGCTCTATATACAGCTGGTAGGACAGATTTTGGTTGAAAATTAGGAAACTTTTAACAGTAAGTTTTATGACAGTAGAACCATACCTAGGGAATGGGCTCTATCCCACCATAAGTCTTCAAGCAAAGGTTGGATAGCTAGGTTGCTCTAGCTCTGGATTTCTCTCATCAAGGAAGGAGTGAAACAGATGGCTTACAAGCCCCTTCCAACTCCATGATTCTATCATGGCTTTCTTTTTATTGGGTGATACTGGCAAGATCTCCTGAACGAACAGTGATGTTAACTGCATCTCACTTTCTACAAACCCAGTCATATTTGAAATATCAGAATGAGATATTCTAATATAATAAAATTGTTCCAAAACTGTGTTCATAAGGTATTGATAAAGAAAAACGACTCTCTTATTCTTGAAATTACAATTAGCTTAAAAATTCATAAATGATCTTTTTCTTGCATTCCCTTTATACTTTTCCTTGAGCTGCCAAACTAAGGAACAAACTTTCAGCAAGAAAATTCTGTATACGTAATTCAAACATTTACATAGCTCTTTCACCAGAAGTTGCTGGTTAGAGAAAAAGTATCAAATTCCCTAGTTTGTAGGTCTCCTCCTTTTTTACCAAAACGAAAAGGATTTCCATAATACAAACATTTCCGTAGCAGCTATGCAATGAAACCCACATGCAAAACATTTACTGTAGATGGCACACAAAAATCAGTAGATTGAGAGAGGTACCTTTCAATCATTTGAAAAGTTGACATACACTGAGATTCTGTATCAACATTTTCTTTACAATATAGCAGCTAACATATTATTTTGGCACCCAGCTTGTATCAAAGTACTGTAGCTGTAAATATTTTTAGAACTTTGGAAAGACCTGTGATAATTATAAGCAAAATATTGGTGTAGGCATTATCTCATTTAAGGTTCTACAAGCCTCCAGGTCTACAGAAACAATAAAAATCTCAGTATTTGTTTTCCCATAATGCTTGTGTTCATGCTAGCCTCACTGAAGGACCTAAACTGCAATAGTTTATCAGTATAAAATGGAAGCTAGATTTGTCATGAAGGAGCATGACAGTTGTTAGTTGTTTCTTAAAAATAAATAGGAAAAATACGCACTCCAGCACTGAAGAGGAAGAGTGCACAGAATTAAAATTAGTAAACTTTTAAAAGCAGCTTACTACAGAAATGCCAGGCCATAACTTAGTGGTGGGAGGAAAGGAAAGCTATGAAGTAAATGGACCTGACTAATTTAAGTTCAGTAATTTCAACATGTCTATTCTAAGTAGGATTTCATTGAATACCAGCCTATCATTCTATTCTTAAGGACACCTCCATGCCTATGAGGAATAGTGAGAGGAGCTCTTAATCTTTGAAGAACACAAAACTTTTTAGAACTTCACAAGACAACAAAAGAATTGCAACAGAATTTTGCAGTAGAGTGCTGGACAAATGCAATACAAAACGACTGGTGGGGAGAGATTGTGTAGCTCCCCAAAAGCACATTGTGCTATAAACTGACCATGTAGAACCACCTGTTTGCACCTCCACAAAATCACCCGGAAAAGTTTCACATTGTGTAAATTAAAAAAGAGCTTCCTCTCACTCAAGGCAGACGCTCCAGATTTCACCAATTCCCTCTCTTGCTGCAGCCCTCTGTGTTACTCACCATGCCATTCCAAAGGGTACCTCAAGCTTCAGGAGCAGCTTTTCAGGGGGCATAGGGAGCTGCAGCAAGGAGGAGAGAATGGGAGAATCCTTTGCGGTAAGCAGTGTTCCAAGCCATTACATTTGCAGCAGAGGTCAGCTGGACTACTTACCAGTGCCAAGTCATCCCGACTGCAGTCCAATGCAGCAATCATCACTTGCTCGTATATTATCCAGACTAGAAAACACACAAAAATACATCTGTCATATGAAATGAGGCAGTATGTTTTTCAAAACACCTAAAACAAATTACATTCTCTTTTTTTCTTATAGAAACCTGGACCTGTCATAATTAGTGCTCAAAATTAATATGCGCTACTCAACACTTCTAAAAGCTATACTGTTCATTTATGCTGCTTAAGCATTTTTGTAAAGTGTTCCATATTACAATGCAATACAGTACTACTACACCAGAATAGCTATTTATGATAACAACCAACTATGGAAATGATTCACAGCTCCCCCAATTTCAAAAAGCAGTTTGGAGGTTTGGCAGAACAACAGTTTTTAGGGGACACTTTCACCAATTCTGGTGTTCTGTTCTTCTCCATTTTTTCTTTTATGTCAGGGATGGCTAAACCCTGGCCTGAGAGCTGGATCAGGACCCCCAAGCAATTTTTTGTAGCTCCCAGAGATATCCCCAATTTTGACAGTGGTGGCACAAAGCGGGGGGAAATGTAAAGGAGATACAGCACTATGGTGGGTACATATGTTTAAACTGAGTTTTGCATTTATGCCTGATGAGGGTGGTGAATGAGACTGGGTGAATGGTTGTATGAATAAAGTGTATCATGTTGATTGAAGCTGCACATTATACTATCATATGAAGCTCTCTTGTAAGTGACAACGAATAATAATAAATAAAACTACCCTATTATACTGAGAGCGTTTGGCATTCAAGAGGAAAGGCATGCACATGAAATAGACAAGTGTACAAATTTCTGTGATACACACATACTTAGACTTGTTCTGTGTAAAAACTAAAGGTTTGGGAGGGTACAGATTACCCCTCAATGAAAATCTACTTTCCCCAGACAACACAACAATCACTCTCATTTTGGCTTTTACCACTTCAGTGAATGTGTGGCTATTATGTTCTATGGCTTCTTGATTAAAATCAGATTGCCTTCTTAGAATAGAAACTACATAGCCTCTGGAAACAAAAATGGATATGACACCAGGGAACATATGGAGGATTCATTCATATACATCATATGAACACTATTAATTAGGGAATCTACTGTTGTCTGTGATTCTTCGAAAAGACAAAACGAGTGAAGTAAATATGTTTCATTTATAAATTTACTAAGTGAAAGGCGATGAAAAACAGCACACTCAACTTCCCTGTTGAGATCACTGCCCTTTCTATCACCCACTGAGTTTACATTAAACTCGGAGACAACATATGCAGGCCTGTTTTCCTGGGCACTTCAAATTTTAAATCTCAAAACCAAATAAGAAAGTGACTGTGCTATGCTATTATATGAAACTTTCAGGTGTATACCAAAGCCAGGTTTGGGGAACCTTTGGCCCTCCAGATGTTGCTAAACTACAACTCTCACCATCCTTGGCCATTGGCCATGCTTGCTAGAGCTAATGGGCATTGTAGTTCAAAAACATCTGAATGGACAGAATTTCCCCACTAAGTTGTTCTCTGAAAAAAATATTCTAATGCTCATCATTATGAGATATATTAGTAACATCTTATGATAACATGCCAAACTGAAAGACCTCTGGTCGAATGTTCTAAGAAATGAACCCATTTCAGAAATATTGCTCCCCTCTCTCTCTTTGTATAATGTCAGTGTTACTGAGACCAAAACTTCCTAAAATTAAATAAAGAAGGGTACACCCGTTCTGATCTTTGAGACCTTTGCCAAAAATGAACTGCTCATACTGTCTGAATTAGGTTAACTAAGTTATAGAAAGGAAAGAAAGAGAAAGTAGAATGAGCTCATTAAAAACAAATCACTGATACTTATTCCCTTCCTGCCTACATAAGAGCCTTGGTCAACTTTATACAGTTTTCTTGCCATAAAACACTCTGATGCTTTATCCTGTGCTTATATAAAAAGAGGTATTGCATTATTGTGACTTTCTTTTTAAACAATTCCCTTCTGGTATAAAATGCTCTGTGCCAAGTTTCTGTCTGGGGAGAATTAGTATTGTGCACTTACGATCCCCCCAAATGATGTAGAGCTATTGTATATAATGAAAATCCAGGCACGCCCTAGACTCTCATGCCCAACGCTATAATAAAAGCAACTCTTATATTGATTCCACGTAGCTGAAGTTATGGTTAAATTTCAGGAATAACCTTCTGTCTCCATTTCAAAACTTAGCCATCCTTCAAACGAGTGAAGACAACCAATGAGTGAAATTTGGCCAAGGAGGCTTGGGCCAAGGGTTCTCTCAAATGTATTTGCATGACTAGCGGGCCAGGCTATACATCCGATTAGGTATACATCTCCCTGCCCACACCCTTAAGTTGGAAAGCAGATCAAGAGTCAGGAAAACTGGCAGATGTTGAGCTTTATGGGCGTACCATACATCAGCATGCACAAGAAAAGTGAAGTAAAAGAAAAATAATATTGAGGGTGTAATAGGAGAATCAATCAGGTATTAATAAAAGCAGCTGCACAGAATAAAGACGGCAAGAGACGTGAAACAGCTTTGACCTACTGTCATCGCCAAGCTTAGCTGCATATTCATGAATTAATTCTTCTCCAACTTCCACTATCTGCTCACTGTTCCGATAGTTCTCTTCCCTCCATTTCCTCATTTTATCTCGCATCTCTGAAAAACAAAAAACAAAAATGAAACAGTGGAATGACAATTCCTAATCAAGATTTCTGAAAAGAATTGGTATATGCATTTTCTGTTTGATAATAATTGTTTCAGTAACTTAAAGTTTCTAGCTTTGAAATTATGTTTGTGGAAAATAAAATAAACATTGAGACTTTTAGGTTTACAAGTATTAGCTAACGAGTCTTATCCCTTATACAGTGAAAAACCAGCACATCATGAACTCCCAAGCACATCTACCATTACCTTTTAATACTGATCAGTAGCATTCAAAATTTCAAAAAGAGAATCTTATCTCTATGCAGAGACAAAACACTGTCTGCATGCAAGTCGTCATCATATTAGGCACCTGGCCAGAAAGAGTAGCATGGAAACAAAAACATGCCTGGACCAAGTCTGGTGCCTGCTTCCTTTCCAATCATTCAAGGCAATTGATGTAATTATAATTCTAGGAAGATCATGAAGGTTATTTAATGAGAAATTGTTCTTACTAAAGCTGAAAGTGTGGTTCTCAATTAACTGATGTGCACCTGCCTATAGCCAGGTAATGGCCTCCCCCCCCCCATAATTTTGAGCTGGTTGTACAGAAAATCTCAGTTTGCAAGCCATTTATTTATTTCAGTTATTTGTTCAATTTATATACTGCACTTTATCCAAAGATCCCAGGGCGGTGTACAACATTAAGAACATAATTTACGCAGCTTAATAATAAAAACGTAATACTCAGAGTGATAATAACATTATCACAATACAGCCCCCACACACATTTAACAGGCCATAGATTATTTAGCCTGGGTAATGAGAAATGTTTTCGCCTGGCAGCTAAAGACGTGTAAAGATCGCCCATTCTTGTGTTGTAAGCCAAGCCGTGTCTTGTGTTGTAAGCCAAGATGTGTCTATGAATGAGTAAGTGTGCTGGTGCAGGTTGCTCAAATCACGCAAGCCACACTCTTCCCTTTCTGAAGGCAGGAGAAAACAAACCCAAACAAAAAGAAATCTTGGATCCCTCTCATGGTTTATTTGGAGACAAACAAACCACAAGTGGTGGTTCACATGTAGCACTAAGCCAGGACTAATTTGTTTCTTCCTGACTTGGGATAGGGAGAAATGGGGCAGGCGAGATCTGAGCAGTGTTCACCAACCATGCCCGTTTGTTCATGTTAAACCATAGTTTGGAGTACCATGATGGATGAATCGGGCCAATGTCTAAAGTCAAAATTTTCTCCTCTTGCTGTTCAATATCTTTCAGCACTGGGGTAACTGAACATATTCACAGCATGCGGATGCTCACTGATTATTGTGTTGCTGCCTTTATGGATGCCAAAAACATAATGCAGTACAAAATGCTGAATTTCAGGCTTAATGCATAATGGAGTTGAACCTGTCAAGTTCTGTTTGATTTTATTATTTTTGTCATAATGCACATTTATGATTATTACTCCTTCAACTTGCCTGCTGCCTCTATGAAAGATTTGTAATTGCTTTGGGTAATATTTCCCAATGCAAACATATAACTGAACATGCTTTGAGTCTTGAAGAGAAGTAGGAATAAGTTTCATCTCAAAATGAGTATATACTATTATTGCTTCATTGTGTTAGCTACGAAACAGATCATTTTCTTCTATTGCCTCATCTGGGAACTCTTGGATTGTTTTCATTATTCCTATAAACTACAGATTATTCCAAGGCCATTGGTTGCTTTCTATTTCAGTAAGAATTATAAAATTGGAATAGCAATGTACATAGATATTTTCACTACTATTCCCTAAACTAATATAAAAGCATGGTCTGAGGGAGTATGCGAAAAATTAAAATTATATCTAAAATTAATATGGCAACATTTATGTACACTTTCCCTATTTTTTAAAATAGTGTAGTCATTACACTTCATGAACATTACATCATCTTCTATTATGAGGAAACGACCAATGGGGAAGTTTTAAATCCTTATTAATAACACTTTCAAAGCATCCAAAATCACACAGAAAAAAGCCGTTTCTGAATAAATAATTGTCAAGAACACAGAAAGCTAGACTGCAAAAAAGCATGGCAGTTTGAGTTGAAAATAACCAAACAGCACTGGCAGCAGACATAAAAATCCACCTCAAACTCAAGGTGATATAATCAATCAGTCAAGGTGGACCTGAAAGTCTTCATGAACTCAGGCTGTTATATCCTGCCCAATGATGCCTTTTTTCACCCTTTATAAATTGTCTGCATAAGGATGTTGTCACACTGCAATTTGCTTGAGCACAGACAGGTGGTGCTATGAACTACAGAGTGACAATAGCTCACCGCCCACCTCCCTTAGTGGCAGGGAGCAGTGAAGAGAGACGTAATAGTCCAACAAACCATGGAGGCACAGATAGACTAGGGCAGCTCACCAGGAACTGCTTCCCAGTCTTGCTCTGATGCCACCTGCCACTTCCCTCCTAACCCTCCACCACCAAAGGGAACTGCTGCGCAATTGCAGGTCACTCCTGCTTACCAAGAGAGGGAGGCACGTGGCACAAGGAGTTTGGGGTACTGCATGGTGGCAGGAGAGTCAGATTGGCTCTGGCATGATGCATCAAGCTCCCCATGCCTCGCTCCTCCCCTTCCTGTTAAGCAATGGAGCCCCACACTCACTGCCACACTGGCTGCCGCTGTAGTGTAAGGGAAGCAGGGAGGTTGTGAGTCATTAAGGGGGAGGCAGTGTTTGAAACTCACATTGTTCTAGGCACATTTTGCGACTGGGAATTTCATTAGTGCAAGCAGTTTCTGAGCTCTGGGTGCAGTACTGCGCCTAAGATTTCAGTTTAAAACTGCAGAGTGGAAGGAAAGGAGGACCTTTTTCTGCCTCCCCACTTCCAGCTACTCTCTGAAGACCGGAGAACAGATCTTCTTAGAAATATTGGGGGCGGGCAGAGGAAGGACTATACCATGTGAAAAATTAACATAATATTTTAGCTGCAGTTCATTCATTTTCAGCTTTGTATTCTTGTTATTAAAAAGTGTGCCTAGATATTCCGTTGTTGCACCCATGGCCTAGGTTTAAGGTGCCATTTAGCTCCTGGTTTTCATATCTCAGTTTCTAACACTTGCGGGGGGGGGCAGGAGTGGTGCTTGGCAAGGTAGATATGGGGTCAGCAACACAAGCACAGACACAGCCCTTTATCTTGAATAGAGAGAGGGAGGGAGAGCGAGAGATGATAAATTTTACATGATGAAGAAAGCAATAGGTGACAACAGAAGGCATTGTGTGAGTAGGAACTCCTTTGGTTTGTTTTAGTATATAGTATTTTTATTCTGCCTATTATAGACATCTTAAATGCAAAAATATTTTTAATTACATTTTAATAGAAAAAGACAAGACTGAAGTTGTTGGTCTTCCTGTCACTTCAAAATTTACAAGTTAAGCTGTAAGTTTTAGATCAAACAGATTTCTTTCTATAGTCCACCCCATTCCTACCCCACATATGATTCCTTCCACAAATAGGAGGGGTGAAATAGAACTGTGCTAGATTTTATTTTAAAAGACAACCAAAACCACCACAGAGTTACATTTCATGTGCCTGAGTAAAGACTAAATGGTTCCTGACTCAAGACCTCTGGAAATTAAAAGACTGGACAGAAAGAATGTGATTGAATCTCAAATGTAGTGCAAGGAGTGACAGTTCAAACATACACAAAATAATGGAAGTTTCCTCCATGAATTTACTCAGCCACTACTAAAGCCTCCATGCCACTATATCTCTCAAATGTAATAATGACTGAATAGGGTATCTAGCGATGGAAAAATATGAGACAGGCCATGTTTTGTCATTTGATCACTTAATATAAGAAAACAAGCACATTAAATGTCTGACAGTCTCAGACTTGTACATGTTTATTTAGAAGGATCACTCCCAAGTGAGCATGCAGAAATTGCAGTCTAGTGCTGCAGCCTGATGATTTCTGTAGGGAAACAATATCAACTTTCAGCTTGTCACGATGGTGGTAGTGGTCCACCACCTTAAATTAAATTTGGTCAGCCAAATTTAATCATGAAAACAAGTTGTGGAATTAAGTTTCAAATCTACTGCCCTGGTTTGCAAGTAATGGCTTGCTAGTGCTCTAGTTTATTTCCTCACAGTGTGGCAAACGGAGGAGGGGGCGGGTGCAATGTTAGCAGTGGATGCTTCCTCACTTCTGGTAAACCATAGTTTGCATAATTCTTGGCAGTAACTTCTGGAAGGGCCTGGGAGGATGGGACCCTGACTGACTCCAGTTACAAAAGTTGTGGATGCTGAAGAGACCCAGGGAACATCTTGGCTGTCTCTTAGGGCAGACCCAGGTCACTGAGCCTGTGCTTCCACAGCCAAGGCCTGCTATGAACTACCATCGGCAGGACTGGTAGCAAAAGCAGCAAGTATGTTCTATGCTTATGATAATACTTTATTCTTAGTTATGATATTTAACATTTGCATTTTACATTTGACTTCCTTTGGTAATGTTTTATTTTGAAAGCATCGAGATAATATTTTAGTTTCCAGCTAATAATGTTGCTTGGAATGTACTATATTTGTCTTTCTTTGGTAATGTTTTATTCTGGACTGTTTTATTTGATGTTCTAATATGTTGTAAACAATTTTGAGATTTTTTCTTAAAAATATAAAGCAGCAGAGAAATGAAATGAATGCTAATAATTCTGGCTTGTCATTACATGCCTATCAGGCCACTGAATTACTCAAGAAATTCTCACAAATAATTTCTGTACACTGTGTCAAATTCTGTACTTCTTTTCCTATACTTTCAGAGGCTACGATCTGAATATTGTTTCCAACTATCTAAAAGAAAGAAACAACATTACACATATTTCATCTAGGTTGCTCTATCTGGTCCTCAGGACTTGGCACATGCCACATCCTCCTCCCTTTTAATTAAGATAAAGATTAAAAGTAAAGTAATAATGACTTCAATTAGACTTGCATAGAATATGCCCTAAAAAAGTTGATCATGGAATCAACTGGAGGGGCAAGAAAGCTTCCTTCAGAAAGTGGAAGTCTTGCTCAAATAAGGAAAACAAAAAGGAACACAAACTTAGGCAAAATAAATACAAGCAGACAATAAGGGATGAAAAACAAATGAGTGCACTGCTAAAAACCATCAAGAATAAAATCTTTAAGTACATTAGAAGCAGAAAAACAGATAGGGAAATAGTTGAACCTCTGGACAACAAGGGAATCAAAGGTGTGCTAGAAGAAGAGGATACTGCAGAGAAATTGAATGAATTATTTGCATCCATCTTCACAGTGAATGACGTAAGGCAGATCTCTGTGCCTAAACAAACCTTTTCAGGAAGGGAGTCTGAGGAATGGAGGCAAATAGTGGTGAGAGAGTTTTAGGCCTTAATGACATGTTAAAAATGGACAATTCACTGGGTCCAGACAGCAACCGCTCAAGAGTTCTTACAGAACTCACATATGAAATATTTAATGACTGGAAAGCAATGAACAGAGGCTTTGATTAACACTGACTATATAAGCAGGCCTGGTATTATCTCAAGCATGCACAGATGGGTAGAAGTTCCTTGGCAATTCTGGATAACCTACAGAGCATCAACTGCATGCATTTCTGAGTGTCAACATTATATCTGAAACTATTACAAAATCTCCATTCACAGTTTATTTTATGAACAAGAGAAACTAGTTTTATGAAAGTGATTGTTCCCTGAACTACAGTAAACCTGCAAATTACGTGGGGGTTACTTTCCAGGGATCACACCTTAAACCCAGAATCACGTACAGTCAAAACTCAACGGGTTCAATGGCAGGTGGGATTGCCAAAACCATTTCCCCCAGAACCCCACCCCCTTTCTTCTGCCCCTTTTTATTAATGTTAATTTTTGCCATGTGTGTAAAGCTGAATGTGCACAAGTTAAATGTGTATAAATTGTGGGCCTACTATAAACTGGTTAATTAAACTATCAATGTCATTTTAAACTGGGGGGGGTATTGTTTTTGTTTGTTATTATGTTATGCATTTTTGCGTTTTTATATTTTAAACAGCCCTGTGATCGTCAAATGAATCGTGATTTAGAAATTTAATTAATAATAATATTGCCACATTTTAGGGGCCTGGAAAAACCGATGCAGGAGGAATTACCTCTGCCCAACCCACACAACTGCTTCCTACGGAGGTTACCAACATGGGAAACAAGCATATGGAAATATTACCCCCACTGCTCAAGTATCTTATCAATAGATGCTGTTTAGATAGGGAGCTGGCAGTTGGGTGATCTGCCTCTAGGGATTAACCTGTTTAGTCTTTTGATCCTTCATACTCTATGGTTTCACAATACAAAATTACAATAACAAGTAATGCTAGTAATACATGACAGTGCAGTGGCACCTCGGAAGTCGAACGGATTCTGTTCCAGAAGTCCGTTTGACTTCCAAAATGTTCAGAAACCAAGGTGCGGCTTCCAATTGGCTGTAGGAAGCTCTTGCAGCCAATCAGAAGTCGTGTTGGACATTCAGGTTCCAAAGAACCTTCGCAAACCAAACGTTTGACTCACAAGGCATTCGGGATCCAAGGTACGACTGTACTGCGATACTGGACAGGTTATAAAATACATTTTAAAAAATAAATCCCATAGGAAGGAAGGAAGGAAGGAAGGAAGGAAGGAAGGAAGGGAGGGTTTGGACTTGATACCCCCCTTTCACTCCCCTTAAGGAGTCTCAAAGCGGCTAACAATCTCCTTTCCCTTCCTCCCCCACAACAAACACTCTGTGAGGTGAGTGAGGCTGAGAGACTTCAGAGAAGTGTGACTAGCCCAAGGTGCATGTGGAGGAGCGGGGATGCGAACCCAGTTCACCAGATTACGAGTCCACCACTCTTAACCACTACACCACGCTGGTTCATTTAAATACTGCCAGTCTGAGGAAAATGGATGGCAATAATCTTCTGCTTTTTATTTCTACTTCTTTGAAAGCAGATACGATTAGGTTTCCATTATGAAGTAGATAAGTATGCATATTAATAAATAAATCTAGTTAAATCTTGTTGAACTACTTAATGATTATTCTGTCTGTAGTAGCAACTGTGATGCATTCTGTTAGATGCTGTATAATTTTTAATTGCATTTTTATCTAAGGAATTTAAATTGTAATACAATAAAACACAATACAAGAAATAAAAGCCAATAAAAACACAATTAAAATTATAAATATTTAATGCGGACATGCCACAGACAACCTGAATGAAGCTTGTGGACTACTGGTGGTCCACAGACCACACTTTGGAAAACCCTGCTGTAGTCTGAATTCTTACTCAACACTCAAGTAAGAACTATATACAAGCATAAGAAAGATTTCAGAAGCAACAAACAAAGCAACAAATTAGAACTGCAATCCCGCATGCCCTTTAATTGGAACCGAGTGGATCTTTCTTCCAAGTAAATATGCACAAGATGAATCTGCCAGAATCTTAAGACTGACCACAACCTCATTGCTTTTTTATAGATGTATATGCTTACGACTCATGGAATGTAGCAGCTGAAAGTACGAGCTGAAAAACAGGAAAACCCAGGTTTTGGTTGGCCTTGGCAATCTACTTTTGTCCAAGCCTCAAGCCCTCAACTGCAATATGGAAGCAAATATATTGGTCATGAAGCACTGTAAAGCTCTTCAAACAGGCAGTACTCTGTAATGAACTCCTCTATTGCATAGTAATGCATTATATTACTATGATTATTTGATTTGGTTTTGATTTTATTTCTTGCATTTCTATGCCACTTTCCATCCAAATGAATCCCAAAGTGGCTTACAAGAAATGAATTGCAATAACAGAACAGAGTATCACAAGTCTTGTGTTAAGTCATATTATATGATTATCAAATCAAAAAGGCATTTATAATCTATAAAACAATATTAACAAAATAGCAACAAAAAATAAGCTAAACTCTATTAAGTTTATAAGCCCTACCCCAGTGACTCATAATCTTTCACTCTATTCAGTTTATTAAAGTACATATACACATCCATCATACAGAAGGACCTGGATCTAAAAGAAATACCTACAACAGAGCTATACTTTTAACTTATTAGTTATTAAGTTAAACCTGCGACCCAACCAGTGATGTTCAAGGCAGTGGCCAACAACTGAATGATACAACCATCTCCATGTCTTTGGATTTATTCAGCTGCTGCTCACAGGCCCTTGCTAATACATTACTTATAAAGCCCCATCACTGCAGCTGGCATTTTACAAAGTTTCATTATCTTCTCTCTGACCCCCAGCGCCAAAGTTCCCTGCCCCAAAGAGCATACAATCCCAAATTTTAACAGTGGGGGGGAGGCCAACAGCCAATGAAGGGGTGACGGTAAAGGTGTAGATTTATCAATCTTTAGTTATGAAAAAGGATGAAAGGAAATGGCTTTTCAGAGGAGATAATTTTAAGATGAGTGTACCAAAGGAAGATGGGGGAAGAGTCTCCACCTTCGCCCCCAAGCTCTGCACCCTCAATCTCCAATGTGGGTTTAATGAAGAAGAAAAATCTCAATTCACTGATAAACAGGACTAGGGGTATATGTAGCCGGGGGGGGGGGCAGCAGCCTCCAGAATCAAGTAAATAAATAAAAAACGCTTTACTAAAAGTATACATTGTAGAAAAATTATGACAGAAGATGGTGACAGGGGAGTATTCTGTCCGCCTAACATAAATCCTGGCTACACTCATGCTAGGGGGGAAAGTTAAATCTGTCCTTGTGTTCGCTGTGACCACGACAGGACAGGTGAAAAACTGTGACCACAACAGGACAGGTGAAAAAGGAAGGCTGTAAACTCCTTGAGATCACCGTTCCCTACGTTCCTAGTAAGATAAAGGTAAAGGGACCCCTGACCATTAGGTCCAGTCGCGGACGACTCTGGGGTTGCAGCGCTCATCTCGCTTTATTGGCCGACTAAGCCACTTCTGGCGAGCCAGAGCAGCGCACGGAAACGCCATTTACCTTCCCGCCAGAGCGGTGCCTATTTATCTACTTGCACTTTGACGTGCTTTCGAACTGCTAGGTTGGCAGGAGCAGGGACCGAGGAGCGGGAGCTCACCCCGTCACGGGGATTCAAACCGCCGACCTTCTGATCGGCAAGTCCTAGGCTCTGTGGTTTAACCCACAGCACCACCCTGCATAAATTGTGGGCTTACTGTATTCAGTGTGGCATCCAATGTAATATATCATATACTTAACAATAACAACTTACTTTTATTTAGCCTCTCATTGAAACTCTATCAAGAGGCTGCATCAAGAGTTCTTTGACAACTTTATCCATCGTTGAACCACTTAGGAATCATTGTCACCTAAATAGCACTTTTCAAAGCACCTTGTACACATTATCTTACTGTAATCCTTAAAAGTATCATCCCCATATTGCAGACTGGAGCTAAAGACCTTGTAAATTCAAAGGAGAGATGAGATGAGATTCGCGGGGATTCGAACCGCAGACCTTATGATCGGAAAGTCCTAGGCTCTGTGGTTTAACCCACAACGCCACCCACGTTCCTACTCGGACGCAAATCCCACCAGGTAAGCAGCCCCGCAAGCCATTATGGGGTTAATTCTGTGCGTAGATCAGCTTCGAGAATACCACCTAAAGGACTCCCAGAGAGACGGTGAAGTTGCTGAGGCTTTTTCGCCTGGCGAGGGGAGGCGCTAGCAAGGCCTCGGCTATCCTTCCGAAGCGGCGGGCGCCTCTCCCCCGCCCCAGAGCCGCTGTCGCTGCGCCCACACCTCACCCTGGGTCTGCCCGTATCTCGCCCTCCCCTTCTCGCCCCCGCCGAGCCAACACACACCGCGGCCGGGCGGCCGGCAAGTTACCTTCCCAAGTGACATCGTACATATCCGAGACCTTCGCCATCTTGCCGGGCTCCCCTCACGCCTCGCCTGCGCCACGTGACCGCCCGGAGCCCCGCCCACAGAGTTTCCTGGCCCCCGCCCCGAGCTCAATCGCTGACAGATCCGAGCCTGATTGGTTGGGGGGAGCTAGGGGCGGGATTCGCTCGCGGAGGGCGGGGAAAGCGAGCGACCTTCTTCGCCTCAGGTTGGCCTTAAAAGCGCCTTTCGCTCTCGGTCTCCAGTTCGCTGAGGCGGACGACCTGGGTGAAGGGTGTCGTTCATACACGGCTTTCAATCCAGGGATTTAGAAATCGTTTTATTTAGCTGCTTGCTTCCTTAGCTTAGAGGATGTGTTTATTAAAAAAAACAAAACACGGGGGGAAGATTCCCACAGCCACTTACGTACAGATAGTTTAAAAGGGGGGGGGGGATATATATTCCCTGCCCTCAGGTTTACAGTGTAAAAGACAAGACACGCCACATTACCTCATAAAGGAAAAGCACGTTCACAAGAGACCGCCCAGTGAATTAGATCTTAAAACATGAAGTAATAGCTGTTTCCCACCCCCCACCCCTTTTATTACATATTATTTTATTCCGTATTTCTTATTGGATTGCTATAACAAAGTCCTGAGATGGGAAAAAGAAAAAGACATGCAAGGGAAAGGGAGAGGGGGGAAATTCTTAATTTAATTTGCTATGTGAAATTAATTTAATTTACTACGTGGAAAATATTTTTCCCCTCCACCCCCCCCCCAAAAAAAAAGCAGCACAGACTTTTTTCTTTTAACCTTTGAGGCTTTTTGCCTCTGGTGCTCACTCTTAACTGCGTTTTCTTTTGTACACGTGTGTATTATTTATCTCCCATCTTTCTTCACCCAAAGATGGACACGGAAGGGCTTACAAGAATCACGGAAACAGTGAACCGCAGTAGTAAGCCCAAGACACAGTAGTAAGCTCAAATACAAGACGCACCCAAAGTCATGTAGTATAGTAGTGGGAAATGGCATACAGGAGAGGAACATCAAGGTTGTTTGGAAGGCACGTGACTTTATCCTCAAAAGTGCTGGGCAAACGTGTCACAGTGGACCTTCAAGGCTTTTCTGGTGTGCCCTCCACAGAAAACTATCTCCAGATGTTATGTACTGAAGTTCTCACCCTGGGCCAGCAGGGGGATACTGTAGATAGTTTTCACTCAGGTCCACATCAGTTATTTTAGGCAGGAAACCCTGGGTTGTTGTTGCTACAATGTTGACAGCTGGCTGCCTATAAAAGCAGGCCAGCTGAGCTGTTTGCTGTTCAGTTTCTGTTCCAGCTTACAAAATAAAGAGCTGCTTTGGATAAATCGCTGTGTCGTCTGCCATGTCTACCCACTATTCAACACCAGACCTGCCCAGAGAGCAGTGCTCCCCCTGCACAGGGCACCAACCCAAAGGGGTGCAAAACTATGACTTGAAAGCATGCACAGAACAGAAGGAGGGAGGGAGGAAGATGACAAATTTTGTCCTTGCCCAGGGCACAATATTACCAAAGTTTGCCCCTGCTGGAGGGTTCAAGGATGCAACAGAGGCAGCAAAGTATGCCTATTTTGCTGCCCTCATTGCCACACGGTAGTCCTGATGATGGAGTATTGTAGAGGCTACCATGTCCACCCATGTCCACCCGCCCACTGTATGCAGATATATGGACCAACATAACTAATTATGACAGAGCACAGTTGTCTTATCACCCTTCCATGGTGTCCTCACATCAAAGCCTACTGTATAGATGTTCATACGGGTACTTTTTGACACATACATATGTACCCCCACTGTGATTCTTTATCCTTCCGTATTCCTTGATCCTGGTTGGCAAGTAAAACCTGTGCCACAAAAGTACAGGATTTCCAGCGTTTTAACTGATTCCATAGCAAGTTATGTGAAAAAGCAGTGATTTCATACTTGGAAGAAACTCGCACATGTGTTTTCATCAACATTTCGCATAGGCATTAAGTCCCATTGTAAAATCTCAGGCTCCTTAACCTAACTTTTTGCTGTCTTTCACACATGCAATGAGCGCATGATTCCTCCCAAACTTTTTTAATGGTGCAGTAATGCCCACTGCATAATCTCGCAAACATATATTTCAATCTTCCTCACATAATACAGCACAAAATAGGACGCATGATAGGGAACATTTTTATTATAACTTCCACGCCCCATTCCAAAACCCACCAAACATCCATAGTCATCCACATACACTGGGTAGTAACTGCTGTGGTAAATTATTCAAACTTAGAAGCATCTTTCGTTGTCCTTATACTTTCTGGAATCCTTGGCACTGTTTCACACACATACTCGTATAGAAATCCATGGTAACTGCAAGAAGCAAGAAGGCTGATTCACAAAAGCATGTTTCAAACTTTTCCTATTTATTTTTCACTCCAGGGTAATATTGAGGTGGTGAAGCCTTCAGCTGGGCACCCACTTTTACAGTGCCCAGCTAAATAGGGAACGGAGCCTGTGGTTATGGCAACGTGCACCTCACCAAGCAATTATTACAGTTTAATAAAGGATTCCTACCACCACCACCACAGAGTCAGCCTTAAGGTAAGATATGAACTGTCAATGAGGTAACCAGATTCAGTGGATCACATTGCTATTAGGTTTTAGGGCTGTTCCACACTTTAGGCATAATTGCTGCAGGTGCATCAGTGGTGTTTTCTGTAGTATTCATACGGGTGGTGTGACATTTCCCTCACACAATTTCATCTAGGTTTTAAATGTGAGGTGGAGAACCTGAGCTTAGGGCTAAATAGCTATAGGGTTTAAAAGACAAAACTTTGGCATGGTATGTGAGCTTAAACGTGTCAACTCAGAACTAATCCCAATGAGTTCAGTTGAACTTACTCTCAGGTAGGTGTGCATAAGATTGCATCCTTAATGCTTTATCTTCAGATCTCACACCATTTGTCTATGATCGGTAGGGTTTATAACATCACCACAAAATGTCACAATATGGACTTTGTTTTATTGAGCCTTGGTTGTACACACCAGTTTGAAAGTTTGAGAGAGATTGTATTTGGCATGGACAATATAGCACTGGCATAGGTTTCTTCCTCAATGGAAAAAGGAACCAGATTGTGACTTCATTAATTAACCACTTCCATATGAAGGCTCTTTTCCCAGAGAACCAGACGGAGTCCATGCAATTCATGGCTCTCAAAACTTGTAGTCATCTTGCAGTTGATGCTGCCAAGACTGAGTAGAGAAATTGGGGGTGGGAGAGTACTGGTATTATTTCTGAACTCTCCATCTCTTCCCAGTGAACCTTATTTAAAATATAAGGAGGGAAGAAAAGGAAAGGTGTGTGAGCAACCTGTAATTTTATTCACACAATGCTGTATTTTTTTTAAAAAATATGATACTTATACAGTGGCTAATAAAATCAGTGCAGTGACCTTTTCAGGAGATTTAAGAGCAGTTAACTGTTCTGGAGAGTGCCTGAATACATGCTGAGATCACAAATGACCACATCCTGGCACCAGAGTGACTTTTCAGAGACATTCTAGTATGTGCTGTTCATGCATTTAAAGTTATTGGGAGCTTCTGCACTCTACATTAGACCTGAAATTTGCACACATTTGCTCAACAGAGAAACACAACTACTGCAAATTCCACTGTGATTAAGGGTCATCCCAGTTACACACGGGTTTTGAGAGATGGAGTCTTATTTTTAGCAGGGTCAAAAAGAGGGAGTGAATTCAAGACTGCAATCTTGCGCACATAGTCCCATCACACTCAATGGACATTGTGAGTAAGACAGCACTGTAAATCACACACCAGGCAGTTATAATGGTCAGGGATAACCGCAAAAGATAAGGGGGCATTTTATCTTCAAACTATTTGAGCGGGCTTCCTTGATTGGAAGTTGCTTTTCTAGGATTCCAGAAAATTCCCTCCAAATGGGGCATTGCTAGGTACATGAGACACAAAAGTTCCAGAGCTCAGTCTCTCTCTCTCTCTCTCTCTCTCTCTCTCTCTCTCTCTCACACACACACACACACACACACACACACACACACGTGTAACCTGCTTCCCATCCTTTGTACTGGAAATCCTTTAACTAGAGAGGCCAGAGGTTGAGTCTGAGACATCATGAATTCAAACCATGCATTCTACCACTGAATTCTGGCCATATTGTTAAGGACCAGCTTCACTGGAAAGATTATATATATAAAAAAAGCTCTAAACAAGATCAAATTGGAGTCTAGGCCCTGGCCAGTGACCACTTAACCTAGGCAGCTTTGCAAGAGAAAATGAATTCCATCTTCAGAGGGGTGGGGGGGACCAACAATTTTCAGCCAGGAGATGATTTTGTTAGAGCACATACCTGAAACAGACTTGCAAGCAAGCTTGATTCTATTTAAAAAATTGGCAACAAACCCTTGTAAAATTCAAGGCCATGCATTCCAAACATATACTAAGGAACACCTGCGAGCTCTGCTTTGGGACAAGGAGGTTAATGTGTTAGTGTAAGTCGATTTGTGGCCAAAAACTTAAAATCCGTTACTTGTGCAAAACATTCTGTCAAACTGAAGGACATGAGCAAGGAGGGCAGTGATGTTTTAGGGAATGTTGTCGCAGACTGGAAAGTAAACTAGTCATTTAACCAAAACTCAGTTAGCTTTCCTTTTATTTCATCCACCACTCCCACAGGCCTGAAGAGTCCTGCAAAAGATGGCTTGGAGCATAAATGACGTCATGTGACTCCCCGCCCTCACACTCTACCCCAGCACATGGAGAACTATGACGTATGAGATTTCGAAACAGACTGACACGAGAGGCCAAAGAACAGATGGAAGCCTTAAGTGTTGCCTGAGGCAAAGGACAAGATGACTGCCACCCCTTCAAAGCACAGAAACTGCCTGGGTGGGCAGCTGAATTTTAGAAGACTCAGGACAGGTAGTGTGGCACTCTGTACTTCAGTACCTTGCCACCACTCCCTACCTGCTCCACAGTCATAGCTGTCAACTTTTCACTTTTCTTGCGAGGAATCCTATTCAGAATAAGGGAATTTCCCTTTAAAAAAGGGAAATGTTGTCCACAGTGCCTATGGGCAGGGCTGGCCCTGTAAGTTCTGCACCACTAGCACTCTAGTTCTCCAGCAGCAACAGAGCAGATTTAGCTCCTTAGGCCCAGCCTGACTAGTGTCAAGTGACTCCACAGGGCTATCCAGACCCTAGAAAGTCCCAACAAAGGGAAAGGGAAAAACAGCAGAGTCTTGAGGCAGACTAGATTTATTGTGGCACAACATTTCATGGATTAAGTCAGCTGCAGCACATGAAGGGGTGGTAGAACCGTAGCTACAGATGAGCTAGCCGGGATTTTGACTCTGGTGAAGCCTCAAGAGGGGCACCATTGAGGCTGTATGCAAATGTGTGGAGGTGTGTGGCAAAGTGAGTCTTTGACCCTGGTGAAATAAAGCCTCATACAGTGTAATATGTCATGTGTTGTTGTTCATCAGATGTTGTATTTACCTAATTTTAAGACCTGGTAAGGAACAGGTGATTGTTATCTGTCCTGATGTGTAAAACAACACAACTCAAAAGAGGGTGTTTTCTTTTCCCCATGACTGTGTTGAGGTGGAATTCCAAGGTAACTCTAGACAGGGAGGAGGATGGGGACAAAACTAGGTTAAGTTGGCTTTGCCTGTCACTGGCTGTCAGGGACAGTGCTGAGGAGGGCTGCACTGAGGAGGAATGGTGGGAGCCTCCCACTAACCCTGCTCCTGATCAGGATCCTGAATCTTCCCAGGAGCAGGAGGACAAGTATAGATTTGGTTTGCAGAAGGGCACAGTTCAGAAGGCAGAAGCTGGGAAACACTGGATGGGGAACAGCTAGGACAGGGGTCTGCAACCTTTAAGACAAAAAGAGCCACTTGGACCCATTTCCGAAGGAAAAAAAACTGGGAGCCGCAAAACCATTGCGACATTTAAAACAAATATAACACTGCATGTGACTAACGCACGCACCGCCCCCATGCAACATCACAGCCAGTACAGTGCACGCCACAGTGGGGAGTGTCGGGGCGCACAATGCGCCTCCTCCCCTCGCTAGTATCCGCCCCGGGACCGCGGCAAAGGTGTAAAAGAGCCACATGCGGCTCCAGAGCCACGGGTTGCAGACCCCTGAGCTAGGAGAAGAAGCACTGGGAGAGAGAGAGTTAACAGATTCACTGTCTCCGGAAAGCATTCCTCCACCAGAAAAGCTGAATAAGGCGGCAGAACAGAAAGCACAGAGATTACAAACTCAGGTTAAAAGATGCAGTTGTGACCTGGGTGACTAAGGAGGAAGTGGGTGAAACTCTTAATTGGGAGCACTGCCATTCCTAGGAAATGGTTTCTTTGTTCTCTCGCTGTGGTCATTAAAGTTTCTAAGTGGTAAGAAGACTCCTTTTCCTTTGTTTTGCTTATCTACTCCCCCCCCGGGGGGGGGAGCCGATTCCCTGAAGCTTGACAATGGTTATACCTTCTATTGGGCTTTCTGCCTCCCTACCAGTCCCAACGGCCACCAGTCGCCATTGGAAACAGACTCCAACTGCTGTGCTTGTTTTCAAGCTTGGCCGAGGCCTAACAACAGCACATGGCCAGTTTTCTATTTCTACTCTGCCGAATCTCTGAAATCTGTAGCTGCTTGTTGATGATGGATTGACTACATAAACTCTTCTCAAACTCCATAAAATAACCAAACTTGAAGGTGTTTTAGCTAAAACTTCTCCACAGTCTGGGAGGACTGTGTGCCAGTCTTGGCTCAAGCAAGCTCTTTAAGTCAGAAGCCTTCGCTTTGCAGTTTGACTATTCATCTCCTGGCTTCTAAAACTGAAGCCACAGATGGAAATTTTAACTAGGGAGAAGCAAGGTTTTTGTGCAAAAAAACCCGAAACACAAACAAACCCTTCAGAAAAGCAGGATTTGGCTAGTGAATGTCATGTAGTATTAGTTTTACAGATAAAAGGACAATACAATAGACAGATCTAGCAATATATATATATATATATATATATACACACACACTATATCTATATATCTATATATCTATATATATAGGATTTGACATAGAGTCTTAATTAAATATATTCAATTAAACACCATCTTCTTCTTATTATTATTATTTAATTAAACACCATATTTATATATGGGCGGAGTAGGGAAGAGAATCTCTATTGTGGTAACATATGGGATAGAACCCAAGAGAGACCTATTGAGTCATACAACCATATAGCTTTAAGAGAGCTCTGCAGTCATATAGGTCAAGCTGTCTTTTGCCATATCTTCCTGAAGGTTTCTATTAATGAATTAGCTCTTTGGATTGAAGTATGGGGCCTGCCCATAAACACGGCACACTTCCAAGAGTAAATGCACTTTTGTGCAGAACCTCTGTGCTGAATGATATAACTTCCACTCCCTGGTAGTGTGATTTTCCAAATGTGTCTTGCATTTGATAACCTGATATCACTGGTGGAAGAGGAGCAGTTGACCTAGAGCAGATGTCCATAAATGTTAAGCACGCTTGAAGAAAATCAAATGGACCACACCACACCTTTTGCTCATGATCAAATAACACCATTAACCTGTGGTTTCAAGAGATGTTGTCTAACAACAGTGCTGTTGCTTGGCAAACTTGAATGTTTTGTGACTTCATTTGTAGCTTATTACTTTTGTACCGTGTCCTGCCTCCAAAAAGCTCAGTGCAGCATACATGGAAATTTTGTGCTTAAAACAACCCTGCGAGGGGATCAGGCTGAGTCAAAGTGACTGACCCAGAGTTCCATTCAAGTGTCCCTTTGGAAAGCTGGCCATCTGCCAATCACGAGCCTCTTCCTATTGACTGCTATGACTTGTTATGATCTGGCAAACAATCGCTTTGGAGAAGGTCCAGGACTGTATTCTCACTGAGTTTGCCTTAGGAAGAAATGTGTTAGATGTGCTGTTTGGACCTGAAATGATTCAGAAGTGAAAGCATCTATGGATGAAGAAGACATACTCCCTCATTATGACTCTTTTTAGATGGTTCAACCCATAGGAGAAACGTGCTAAGAGGAAGGCATGCTTGGCAAATCCGCACCGTGATCAGCTCCCGCCCGGAAACCAATGTCCCCACTGTGGAAGGACGTGTGGATCCAGAATTGGCCTCCACAGTCACTTACGGACTCACTGTTAAAACCGTGTTTATGGAAGACAATCTTACTTGGCTATGAGTGATAATAATAATAATAAGAAGAAGACCTATGATGAAGCTCTCTGTCTCACCCCTTATATAGCCAGCCAATTGCTACGCTCTGGAAGAGAAGACCACCTACAGATCCCATCCCATCAGGATGTCAGTTCCATACAATGTAGGAAATGAGCCCTTAGGCAAAATACAAGATGGTGTCCTCATCCAAGGCACCTATGGAAGCCAGTTGGACTAGAAGTTGCATCTTACTCCAATGGTGGCAGAAGGCTAGTATCTTCCACTGCACTGGAGGGCAGCAGGCTAGTGTAGGGGGTACCGAGTGGGAGTCATGGCACTTGTAGCTCTGTCTCCTCCCTGCCCCTCAACCTCATGTTGCCTTGTTCATCTTCTGCTTTGTAGAACAATGATCAAAGAAAAAATTGGTTGTGTGACTCAGTTCTCAGTTACGGGGCATCTTCCTAGTGATTATCTGGCAATTCCCACAACCCAAATTGCTTGGATTTTTACTGTTTAGTAGTCAAAAGATGCATACACACACTAAACTTACATAGAAACTATTTTTTTGTTTCTGTATATGCTGGAAGCCACTCAGAGTAGCTGAGGCAACCCAGTCAGATGGGCGGGGTACAAATAATAAAATTATTATTATTATTATTATTATTATTATTATTATTATTATTATTATTATTAATGTTTCTAGTATAATTTTTGAGAGAAGGTGTCAGGGAATGCTCAAAAAGTGACCATTCTCAGAAAATTTTTTGGACAAAACCAATGAGAGTTAAATGTGGTATAGAACTGATGGCTGATAGGCAGCTAACTCAAAGTAGACCCATATATTTGTAATATAAATTCATGGGGGTCCCATAGCTCAGTGGTAGAACACATGGTTTGTATACAAGTTCACACCCTCTAGTTTAAAGGATCAGATCACATCTGATAGAGAAGACCCCTGTTTTTAAGGTCAAATCCACAACATACATTTAAAGCACATTGCTTTCCTGAAAGAATCCTGAGAATTGTATTTTTTTTTTAAGGGTGTTGGGGATGTAAATTACAGTTCTGAGGATTCCATGGGGGAAACAATGTGCTTTAAATATGTGGTGTGAATGTGATAATAGACTTTGGAAAGCAGCTCCCTATGGCCTACATATACCCAAAGAGGAGAAAAGCAGGAATGTATTGAGATTGCAAATTTTATTCAACCCTAAAGCATAGCTGTAATGTATTGTGAAAAACTACAAAATAAAGCCTTTTTTCAATTTATATGCCACAAAACCATATATACCACAAAATAATACAAAAGAAAGACACACAAACACACACACTTTTTAGATTCAAACTATTACAAGTTGTCGAAAACTGAGCTCTCCCATGCAGCAATAATCTCTCCTCTCCCCTTGTCTTCAGTATTTACCATTTCAAACTTCTGTGTGCAAAGTAATAGAGTGATCTCTGAAAATGTAAGTGGACGAATTATTTTGAAACCAGTCAAGGGAACTTCTTAACTGGAATGTTATTTCTTACTCTCTTTCTTTGAAGAGTCATCGACAGCTGGAGTTAAGTTAGCAGTCTTCTGACAAACTCTATAAGAACGAGTTCATGGTATAGCTCACATTCACTGGGGTATTGAAGAGCTCAACAGATAAAGACTTGTGTGGTTTGGTTCAAGCTGCGGTTACTGGACTGGATCCTGGTGTGAATAAAGATCAGGTTCGGATTTCTGTCGGCATGCTGAATTGCAAGCAGAATGCAATTTTATTTTGGCTTCAAACGAGAATCTTATTCGGGTGTAGTTGTGCAGCATTTTCATTCCATCTCATGGAATATAGCATAGTCTCTCTTATGTGCAGGCATGGCTGATAAGCTTAAGGCACTTGTACCAAATTTTCTTAGCAGAAAATCTAGCACGTCAAGTTATTTATTTATTCATTTATTTATTGAATAATGCCAAAATATGCTGCTAAGCATTAAATCAATTGCACAAGCATTCAGGTATAAGCATTCATAATTGAAATACACAATTAAAATACTTAAACAACCCTATAGGCAGAGACTATAAGTTATACCACTGCAAAACCAAACAGATCAATAGAAAAGTTTAGGATTTGGATGCTTATAAGTGCAACCCAAACATGTCTATTTGGAAGTAATTCCATTGAGTTCAATCAAACGTATTCACAAGTAAGTATATACAGAATTGCACCCAGCGTGTGCTGCTTTCACAACAAAACACCACATTTACATTGCTAATAATTTGATTCAATTCTTCGCAGTAGCCTTTTTAATAATTAGGATTTGCAGGGATGTTCCCCCAGTTCTCCGAAAACTGAAAAACTTCTTACTAGTTTGTTTTCTGTTATACTAGAAGCTCCTGAGTTTTCAAATATTGGTGACAATCTAATCCATTTGCCCAAATGGGGAAAGAGCTGGGAGGGCCTGTTTTCAGCACATTAACACACCACACACATCAATGCACCTGAGAAACTTCTTTGTAACATTCCTTTATACTTAGCAGCTCCTGATTATACCTATACAATGTAACATAACATTAAGTTAAATAAACAAGAGGCATTGGTCTTTAAAATGAGGGGGTACTTTTTAAAATCTCAGCACAAGTTCAATTTCCTTTACCCTCCCCATAGCCTGACTAAACTACCGCCAGAGTCTTCTGTTGTGGCTTACCTCCCACTGAAGAGCCCTCCCAGGTAGATCAAGAAAGAAAGGAAGAAAGAAAGAAAGAAAGAAAGAAAGAAAGAAAGAAAGAAAGACTTACTGGTCTCCTAACAAGATTTGGTTACTTACTCTAAGAAAGTGCTGTCCACCTTCTGTCTTCTTAAGTGTTCCAGTGTTGAGAGTTCCACTGCTTGGGGTTCGCTAGCAGTTTCTCAATCTGATGCTCCCAACTGGATTTTATCAACACCAAGTTAGATAGTGCATGGCACTATCAACATGTGGGCATCCCTTCACATACTTTTGCTCTGCTCCAAGAGGAGCACAAGCCAATAGAACATGATTCATCCTGCAATGGGTGTATGGTGATGCAGCGGCAGGCTTTTTCACAAATGGCAGAGGCATTATGAGAGGCATTCCCTACTGAAATAAAAAAAGGGGGGGCCATCTATATTGGCATCCCACCGGCTTTTGAAGATATATCCGTCCACACAGGCATTCCCTTGATTTCTGAGCCTGTCTTTGGTTTTAATTTGCTGCGTTGTTTTAATGGGATTGCTTATGGGATGTGAGTGTTTTAATGTTCGAATGGGATTGCTTTGTGTTGTGTTTTAATTGTGGATGTTTTTATTTCAATGTTTGTGTAGACTTGTAAAATGCTTAAAGGTAAAGGGACCCCTGACCATTAGGTCCAGACGTGGCTGGCTCTGGGGTTGCGGCGCTCATCTTGCTTTATTGGCCGAGGGAGCCGGCGTACAGCTTCTGGGTCATGTGGCCAGCATGACTAAGCCACTTCTGGCGAACCAGAGCAGTGCACAGAAACACCGTTTACCTTCCTGCTGGAGCGGTACCTATTTATCTACTTGCACTTTGACGTGCTTTCGAACTGCTAGGTTGGCAGGAGCAGGGACCGAGCAACAGGAGCTCACCCCGTCGCGGGGATTCGAACCGCTGACCTCCTGATTGGCAAGTACTAGGATATCTTTGGCCTTAAGCGGTACGTATATAAATTAATAAACTATCAGCATCCGGGGAACATGTGTGCAACTAGGCTGACAGAAAGACTCCAGGCCACCCTGAAATGTCCTGGTGTAGCCAGGATCCTGCGACAACCAGTTGTAGCATCCCACTAACTCCCTGGCAGAACCATTACAGATTTAGATGTGACCTCAGAGGAGGACCCTAGTTACTTGCAGAGGTTTCAATGGGGATTCCTACCTGTTATGTGAGTATAGGATTGCTTAGCTACAGTTTTTAGGTTTGTAGGAGAGGCAGCTTCAAACGGGATCTAATTCAATATATGAGAGTTTGTGTTTACGGCTTCCACCATTTTGAAGTTAAAGCAGGTGCCTTCTTCTTAAGAGAGTATTAGTAGCCACAGATTATCCTCCATGAATTTCTCTTACCATGATGGCAATGCTCCATCTCCACTATTGGAGACAGAGAGGAGAATCCTATTGTGTTCAAGTCCTGCTTGCTGGTATGTCAAGTGAATCTGGTTGGCCATGGTAGGATCCTGAACTAGATGGGTCATGGGCCTGATACACCAGAGCTATTACTTTCTTATGCAATAATATGCACTCTTCATTCTATTTGGTGCTTGAGTGAATTTGTAAGAGCTTTAATTCTCAAAAAAATAAAGTGTTTTAGAATGTTCCATAAATCCTTATTGTTTAATAAACGCAATGCCACACCATTTGAGTTGGAGAACAGTGTCCAAATTATATGAAAACAATATTACATTAAATATGTGTGGACATTTACAGGAACCAAGGAAAGCTTCTTGACCATATAAGCCTAATTTTTAAATGACATTCCAGGATGCATCATTGCTGCTTTTGAGACAGATGATGTCATTTGGCTGTTGGGTTTGCAGCTTGCACAACATCCAAGGGAAGTACTATTTCACCAGGAGACGTGTCTTGTAATGTCTTCCTCCTTAGACTTCATTGCAGCATTTGCCAAAAGAAAGTATACTGCTGAGAAAAAGTGCTAGGTAGAAATAAATACAAATGTTCTCTTGTTAGATACCCTTATCTGGTGTATACAGTTGCACTGCTGAACTCAAGGAGCTACATACCTCCATGCAACACAGCAGACTTAAATTACATAGAAACCAGTCAAAAGAAGCTCAAGGAAGTCGCCTATTGGGTTTTTTTGGATTAGGGGAAGGAAATCAGCCCTGAGTGCTCACTGGAAGGACAGATCGTGAAGTTGAGGCTCCAGTACTTTGGCCACCTCATGAGAAGAGAAGACTCCCTGGAGAAGACACTGATGCTGGGAAAGATGGAGGGCACAAGGAGAAGGGGGCAACAGAGGACGAGATGGTTGGATAGTGTTTTCGAGGTTACCAGCATGAGTTTGACCAAACTGCGGTAAGTAGTGGAGGACAGAGGTGCCTGGCGTGCTCTGGTCCATGGGGTCACGAAGAGTCGGACACGACTAAACGACTAAACAACAACAACAACAAAGGAGATATGCAGCATATTTTTTAGCAGATAGTTATATCATGTGCACAGCATATAGGCTAGTAGGCTCTTGGGCCTGGGAAAACATTGCATTCCTTATACCTTTCCCGTTATGGCATTGCATTTTAAGCACCTCATCACCAAGCAATGATGGCTTACATTCAAATACTTGGTAGCCTGGAGATTTGACTCTAAGGACCTTTCCACAAAGATGGAGTGGTGGTGAAGGACCCAGTGATGTTTTTCACATTAGCATGTCCCTTGAGAGGTCATTCAGACATCCTTCGCCAAGCTAGTGCCTTGATTGCTAGGGGAATGTCTTTCCCCAGCACCAGCCAGAGCCGTGCAATGGATGAATGGTTTTGCTTCATCAAGGAATGACAGGTGAATCTGCTGCAAGAAGAGCCATTATCAGCAAGTAAGAGAGAAGAAGAATTTAAAAAATGAACTGGCTTAGGAGCAACTGGGGAGAACGATAGTGAAGCCTACCAAACGTTCTCCTTTCCCATTCATATAGTGAATGAAGTGTTAGGTTATGAGATGTACACATAAGGAACAATCCCATGGTTCCTTGAGATCACTTGCAGCAATAATTCATTCTGAATACTGGATAGATGCTATAGGACTTGAAGCCTGCTAGATCTTTCCTTCATGCAACACTGATTTTCCAGAGAACAGATAAGGTTGCTGCCTCTCACTGATCCCTGTGCTGACTATACTTTTAAGGGTGACTCTACACGGTATCTCAGCAAAGCCATGTTCCCAAACCGATGCCTGACAGATCTTAAGCTGGTGTCAGCCCTGAAAAGGGGGCAGCATAGACCCAGGACCAAAAAGTGGGGGGGGGGGGGGAATAGGCTGGATCCTAAGCCCATTTAGATCCATCACATGGCCTGGCAACCCCAGCATGAGTTAAGCTGGCAAAAAGAGTGGTATAACCCAAACACCATGTTAATAGCTTCTTTTCCCTCTGCCAGGCTTAGGCCAGCTCAACCAGAAGTATCCTTGCTCCTGAATGTAGTTTGGATACGATGTACTTTATGGCAGCTTAACTCCTACTGAGTTTGCTTTATGCCAGCTTCTTGCCTATAGGACTGCTGCCTTACCTGGGAGCAAGCCCTACGATGCTCAGTGGGATTTATTTCTCAATAAACAAGGTTAACATTGCATTGAAAAATGTGTGAGGCATAATGACTGACAACATGGTCTCCTTGCTAACCTCCAATAGGTGTGTGTGTGTGTGACAATACCATCTCCTTGTTAATCTCAATTAGGGGTGGGCGGGTGATGTATAACTCATAGAGGTGTAAAGTATACATAGCTGCAGATGTGTGCAGGATAATTGCAAACGCCAGAATCTTTTAATTATATCATGTTGAGGCCAATGGAGTTGCAATTACCTCTCCCGTAAAATATGTATGTGTAATAATGGTTCAGTGTTCGGAATCAAAATGAAATGGCCACAATTAAACCACAGTCTTTCTGGAAACCATATAATATCTGGGTGTCCAATAAGCTCCAGACCACCCAACCTTCCACTGACTGTGGCTTCTCCAAGTTAAACCCCACCAGTTTCCAATAGTATAGAGCACTGGATATTTTAAGGCTCTTGTGAACAGGGCATAGCATAATATATTTTACATTAAAAGTAAAATATTACTTTAAGCATGAAAATAAAATTTAAAAAATTAAATCCTGATTTTGCCCATGTGTGCAGCAGATGAATTAAGGGTTTTGTAATAACAATTATTTGGTTAAAAAGTAGCCATTTATCTTCTATTTCACTTCTTACTTACAAGACCCAGTATGTAAACAAAAGAGAGCTGGCTAAGCAAATCCAAATTTTCTTAGATTACTTTTTTTCCCTAAGCCACAGCTTTTCCTCAACTCAAAATAATCTCACACAAGGTATCCAGCTTGGTTGAAATATATAAATATCCTTTCATTTCTT
Organism: Podarcis muralis; assembly: GCF_964188315.1. Taxonomy (NCBI): domain Eukaryota; kingdom Metazoa; phylum Chordata; class Lepidosauria; order Squamata; family Lacertidae; genus Podarcis; species Podarcis muralis. The sequence continues at coordinate 20,289,683 of NC_135662.1, forward strand.
GCTTCTGTAGAGTAACTATTGCAAGCCTATTAGATAACAAGAGATACCCAACCAAAGTGAGTATGCCAGCAGCAATGGCAGTCTCTCACATTGGAAAATTTGATTACTGTAACGTGCTTGGGGTGGGGGGATGTCCTTGTATCTGGTCCAGAAGATGCAGCTAGATCAGAATGCAGCTGAGAAAGCTGAAATTGTTACCAGTTTTCTACCAGACCAGGTTCAAGGTTCTTGCATGAATTCACAAAGCCCTAAATGGCTTAGGCCCAGTGTGCATTAAAGACCACTTGACGCCTTATGCTCTGCCTCGATCACTGAGCACTGCTTGTGGTTCCCAATGTCCCTGCGCTTCTGTTGGACTGATGCTTTAGTGTGGCAGGCCCTCCCTTGTGGAACTCCCTGCTGGTAGAGGTTCAGCAGGAATCACACTTGCCTTCTTTTAGACGTCTCCTAAAAACTGTGCTATTGAGACATGCCTTTCTGAAAACACATATTCAACTAACCTGTCCCGTCCGCTCAAAAGTTTCCACTTGCACAATGGGACCTCTTCCACCATCCTTCCAACATCTGCTTTGGAGGTTTGGGGGCACATTTAGGAGGGGGAGGTGGGAAGCATTCTGTAGCGCAAGCAGAAATGCTTGCGCCGATGGAATGTTCACTTAGCGCTAGGCTGGATTCCACACATAAAAAGCACTCAAGCAAGCAAATTCCCCTCAAATAGCCCTGAAATTTGGGAAATCTCCCCGGTGACCTTGTTTGCCAGTCCTGCTGGTGGATCTCAGCAAGATGTCTGCAAATGTTCTGCTCCGATGCAACATGCATTCCCCCCATGTATTCCTTTGTGGGACTCCTTCCAGAACACACGCACAGAGGGAAACCATTACTCTGGAACCAGCCCTGAATACGTTTCTGTTGCTTTCCAGCTGCCATTAATGGAGGAGAAATAACAGGACAATCTGTACAAAAATATTAAGGTTGGTTATATAGATATATTTTCCCCCAGTCTTAGAAATATTTCAAATATTGAATTGGCAGGCGTTATGTGTGAATAGAAGACTAATGGGATTGTAATGTTATAGATACCAAGTAAGTGAAATCTGATCAGCTGTGATATGTATCACCATATATATCTTTCAAGACCTACTTTGGTCCTCATCATTGAAATGCTGGAGTTGTGACCTTTTCCTGTTGCTTTTCATTGTTTTCTCCTTCGGCAGGTCAGCTTTGAGCAACTGAGCTATCCCCATAAAGCAGCCTTCATTGAAGTGGTGCCCTATGTATGTTTTGGACTGTCATTCCGGCTGGGGCTGATGGGAATTGTCATCCAACAAACATATGAGGGGCACCAGGTTGCTGAAAGCTGCCTTATCTTCAGCTATGCCTCCCTAACGCACACTGCCATTGGCAACACATGCCTGTGACCTTGATAAAAGAGCTGTTCAGGCAGACCCTTAGGCCCTGGTGAACTCCTCCTGCAGGATCAGGCCTTAATTACTGCAAATCCCTTCCAGCAGTCCCCAAAGATAAACTGGATTTTTCCACTGCCAATGTCAGCCATGCCAGATGTTACCTATACTGTGCGTTCCTAGCTCTAAAACAGCTGTCAGATGTGTGTGCCAAGCTCCTAGCCACTATAGGATTTAGAAAGTAATACTCAAGATACCTATCTATCTGGTAGAATACCAGCATTCTTACTTTGTCAACAGGTCTGCTAGCATTGGCCCAATAAATTTTGCTGCCTGGGCTAAAAGACGAGAGATCATGCCCTTGTTTCATGTACTGGACTGGGAATAGATCATTATTTTAACATTGGTGGTGGGGCAGTACCCTCTACTGCAGCGCTCATCAACCATGGGTCCCAAGACATTGTTAGACTACAATGCCCATCATCACCTGCCAGTTTAGCCAGTAGCCAGGGATGATGGGCGTTGCAGTCCAACAACATCTGGGGAGCCAAGATTGAAGAACATTGCTCTACTGCACCTGAGAGTAGGAGACTATCTTAGGGGGTACTGCCCAGGCTCCAGCAGTAACCACTTGTTGCATTCCCTAACATCTCCCACCTGATGCACCTGCCTCACTCTGTTATATAACAGTGGCAGGGTCTAAGAAGAGGCAAACATTGTTTCATTACCTTTTCACTGTAAAAGGTAAAGTAAAGGACCCCTGGACGGTTAGGTCCAGACTATGGGGTTGCGGCGCTCATCTCGCTTTCAGGCCGAGGGAGCCAGCGTTTGTCCACAGACAGCTTTCCAGGTCACGTGGCCAGCATGACTAAACCGCTTCTAGTGCAACGGAACACCATGACGTAAGCCAGAGTGCGTGGAAACGCCATTTACCTTCCCACCACAGCAGTATCTATTTATCTACTTGCACTGGCGTGCTTTTGAACTGCTAGGTTGGCAAGAGCTGGGACAGAGCAATGGGAGCTCACTCCATTGCAGGGATTCAAACCGCCGACCTTCTGATCGGCAAGCCCAAGAGGCTCAGTGGTTTAGACCACAGCGCCACCCGCGTCCCCCCCCTTTTACTTTACCTTTACATTTTCACTGTAACCATGGGCTCTGTATGATTTTGGGCAGTCGTAGCCATTGATAATGGACGCGGGTGGCGCTGTGGGTAAAAGCCTCAGCGCCTAGGGCTTGCCGATCGAAAGGTCGGCGGTTCGAATCCCCGCGGCGGGGTGCGCTCCCGTTGTTCGGTCCCAGCACCTGCCAACCTAGCAGTTCGAAAGCACTCCCGGGTGCAAGTAGATAAATAGGGACCGCTTACTGGCGGGAAGGTAAACGGCGTTTCCGTGTGCTGCGCTGGCTCGCCAGATGCAACTTTGTCACGCTGGCCACATGACCCAGAAGTGTCTCCAGACAGCGCTGGCCCCCGGCCTCTTAAGTGAGATGGGCGCACAACCCTAGAGTCTGTCAAGACTGGCCTGTACGGGCAGGGGTACCTTTACCTTTACCTTTAGCCATTGATAAAGGGTGCCAGTGGCTCTGGGGTGGCCACATTGCCAAAAAAGAGGGCAAAATGAGATGCAGATTTGCATGTGCTAATTTATATGAATAGGTGCAATTTTGAAATGATTACTATAATTTAAACAGTGTGGAAGACTATGAGCAGATGATGTGTAACTCTAAAATTTCTTTGTAGCACGTGTCAAGCACGACTGTGGCTTCACTCATTGGCTAAATGCGCAGAAAAGTGGTAGGAGGCTATCTGTGGAGGTTAGGGCTATCAATGGCTACAAGGGCTAGTCTCTGCCTCCACTGTCAGAGGCAGTAATGCTTCTGAATACCATTTGCTGGAGGCAAATGGAGGAAAGGGAGTGTGTCGCTGTGTTTGGGTCCTGCTTGTGGGTTTTCTATAGGCATCTGGTTGGCCACAGTGAGAACAGAATGATGGAGTCACTCCATCTCCTGGGTCCAGAGCCAAGGGTCTTCTGGCAGTTCCCCCACTGCCAGAAGTAAGGTTACAGGGAACCAGGCAGAGGGCCTTCTTGGTTGTGGCACCTGACCTGTGGAATGCCCTCCCATCAGATGTCAAGGAAATAAATAACTATCTGAGTTTTAGAAGACATCTGAAAGCAGCCCTTGTTTAGGGAAGTTTTTAATGTTTGATGTTTTATCGTGTTATAAATTCTGGGAGCCACCTAGAGTGGCTGGGGAAACCTAGCCAGATGGGCAGAGTATAAATAACTGTGGTTGTTGTTGCCTTTGCTTTTTATACATTTATATAAAATACTAAAATTTAAACAACAACAACAAAAACCTAATATTTGTTTTGATGCAATTTTGCCTAAAGCCCACACTTTTGCAAAGCAATTTCCTCTGCAAAGAATCCATCTTTGCATGTTATTTTCACTACGTATTCATGCAGAAGTGTTACCCTCTTAGGTGCATTTTTGTACACACCACTTGGCCGGAGAGCTGCATTGCCAAATTCGGATAAATGCAAATTTCGAGGGGTGTTGTCGTTGTTTTGCTTCTCATAAAGTGTGAATTCGGTAGATTTGCCTTTAAATGTGAACTGAATAAAAATTCCACCTCCATCAGTGGTTATAGCTCTTCCCTTTTTGTCATCAGTTCAACTCTGGTACCAGGAATGAGCAAAGGTGGTCATGGGCAATAGATCGCCAGGGGAAAGGGAGGAAGAGTTCAGCCCAGATCACCCTCATTCCTCCCCCCCCCTTATAAATCTGAGAGGTCTTTGGTACACAGACCCTATCACACACAGATAGCCAATGTAAAACTTTCCAGCCTAAAAATGTCTCTTCTTAAAGAACAAGACCACGATTCCCATCTTGGCACACTTAAAGCTGCTTTTGAGCTTTGCACAAGAGCACATCTATGTCACTGCAAATGACTCACATAGAAACATATTGTACTATGTCCTCCGAATGCTGGCAAGGACCCACCAAGGAGCGGGGGGGGGGGGGGGCAACCCAGGCCTGACTGTTCCAAGCAAGTGGTTTTCTTGCAAATATTTGTCCGTCTACCAGGTGCCACGACAGCATGGGCAAACGGTTTGAAATAAAAGCTCAGGTCAATGGTGGGATTTAAAGTCTTCGTCACACTGAAAACTGCTAGCTCAGTAAACACAAGCCAGTGAGTTTGTGCAGAGATTGTCAGGTGTGACGCTGCAGAAATTCCGGTTTCCTAACACAACATTTTTATTTTTATTTTTTAAAAGATACAACTTATAAATCATCCTGCCCGTGTGATTTTGTAAGAATGACATTGATTAAAATATTTTGTGATTACTACAAGTGAATAGTAAGAGAACCCATACAAGTAACACTGACACAAAACCCCACACATACACTAAGTAGAAGAATAGAAGCATAACCACCCCACACACCACTCCCTGCTCCCTCTCTTCCCCCTTCCTAATTCTTTAAACCAGGCATAGGCAAACTCAGCCCTCCAGATGTTTTGGGACTACAACTCCCATCATCCCTGACTACTGGTCCTGTTAGCTAGGGATGATGGGAGTTGTAGTCCCCAAACATCTGGGGGCCGAGTTTGCCTATGCCTGCTTTAAACCAATTCATGAACCAAGAACTTTTACATTGACCACTAACAATGAAACATATGTTGTAGATATTTTCCACATTTATTATGCTATTTTTGTGATATACAAAGGAAATGGGGGGGGGGATTGTGATTAGGGACTGAATTTTCTGAAAATCCTGTTGTTGAGCTTATCTACCTAGGTCTGTCCCCCCATTTCCTTCTTGCTCCTTAATCTCAATGGGAAGAGCATCCCTCCCCAGTTCCACTAAAAATGCAAATAATTCCCAACTATTATATCCATTTCTCTCGGCATATAGCAGATGCTAGAACATAGTGTTATCCAGCACAGCTGCATGTTGGCAGATTCAGGGCAGGCAATAAAGCACTTGTTCACACGGCATGTAAGGAACATGCTTCTACAAGATGCTCATCTGCATTTTTTGCCTGACCCATATTTTGACCATGTTGTGTACTGATTAACTCCTCCAAGTCTGCAAGCCTTTCTCCTTGTTCTGTGGCTATGCCTTGGGAAAATCCAATCTAACCCACTGAATTGGATCATAATCAGATATGTGGAACATCCAAAGAGATTTTGCTTAACAAAGTTCTAATTTGTCGGGTAAGGAAAGATACCCAGCCAGATGGGCAGGGTATTATTATTATTATTATTATTATTATTATTATTATTATTATTATTATTATATTGTAAGGCAAAGCCACAGAACAATGAAGAAAAGCTCTTGGACCCGGTGAAATTAACTGGTATTCAAAATGGTAAATATATGGGTCAAGCAAAAGCGGATGAGCTGAAGATGGCTTTAAAAATATAATACTAATACTAATAATACTAATACTGAAATATACTCAGAGTCGCAAAGTGATTTCATGCTCTTTATTCAGCTCATAGTGGTGAGGAGGAATGAATGAATGCCCCCTCAAAGTATCTGCTTTATATACATTATTTACACAATGAGCTGCACATGATTGGCTAATTCCGGAATTCTACTGTAAGCCAATCAGGTTGTGGATTCACTTCTATCTGGAGCATGATTGGGTAGTTCCTGCCAACCAATCATACTGCTGCATTGTTCTAGGACCAATCAGACTGCTGCATTCTGAATCCTATTGTTCTAGGACCAATCAGACTGCTGCCTTTTGGATCCTATTGTTCTAGGACCAATCAGACTGCTGCCTTTTGGATCCTATTCAACTCAGTACATAACAAATACTAATTTATACCCCCACCCAATAACCCCCCCCCCCACACACATTTTTAAAGGGCACTGGATGCCAATCAGCCAAAGGGCTGGTCAATGAGGAACACTTTTGCCTGGTTCCTAAAGGTGTATAATGAAGGCACCAAGTGAACCTCCCTGGGGACAGCATTCCAAAAACAGAGAGCCATTGCAGAACAGGCCTCTTCTCACATTGCCACCCTCTGGACCTCTCAAAGAAGAGGCACACGGAGAAGGGCCTCAAAATATGATCTCAGGGTCCGGATAGGTCCATATGCAAAGAGGCGGCCCTTGAAAATTCATGGAAGATCCTGCTATCAATAGCCACTAGCCACAAAGGCCGTTTTCTTCCTCTACTCTCAGAGGCCTCTGGCCTGATCCAGCAGAGCTCTTATGTTCTTATTGTGCTCTGGATCTGATTTGGAGGTAAAGGAAGTGGGGATTGTTAAAGATGCCCCCTTGCCATATGATGTGGTAGCTTGCGGTGTACTGTTATATAAGCATGATGTGAGACAGATGGGTGTTTTCTTTTATTATTATTATTTAAAGAAGACATACTGAATTTTCCATTTCGCCACAGCCTCCTTCCCCCGCTAGAAATCAACTGCTGAATCTTGTCAAATGTTGCCATTTAGTACATGAGTCACTTTGAGAGCTCTATTTGTTGCTGTGGAATGCCTCTCGACTTCTAAAGAAGCAGATGTTTCAAGTTAGCGGCAAGAGAGCTAAACAAGTGCATGCAAAGGCACAGCACAAATAACGTGTTTCATTACAGTTATTTATAGCTGTCCGCAACTATCATAGTTTTCTAGCCGAAAATTATTAAAAGCAATTACAATTACTTGAGTATACAGCGAAGGATGATTCATGCGGCGTAGCGTAAGCCATGTAACAAGTAGCAGCTTCCACATCCTCCTTTTTCGGAGGCTTTCTGGATTAATCTGCTGTTCTTTTCTCAATGGCTGTGGAAGTGATTTGACAAGGCATGCTGCTTTGCAAGACTCTGGCCATTTTGAACAGGACTTTGGCATCCCGTTTGGCAACTGCCGGCCATCTTCAGTGGGACTTTGGCACGCTGCCATACAGCCTCTGGCTGTTTTCGATGGGACTTCAGCAGGCAACAGGCCACCTCGGTGTCAGGGCCAGATTTAGGTTTGATGAGGCCCTAAGCTACTGAAGGTAATTGGGCCCTTTATATGTCCAGCTGTCCTTTGTCAACAACAAAGTGTTGCTGTGTTTTGTGTATAATATATGCTGTTGTTGTTTAGTCGTTTAGTCGTGTCCGACTCTTTGTGACCCTCATGGACCAGAGCATGCCAGGCACTCCTGTCTTCCACTGCCTCCCGCAGTTTGGTCAAACTGATGCTGGTAGCTTCGAGAACACTGTCCAACCATCTCGTCCTCCGTCTTCCCCTTCTCCTTGTGCCCTCCATCTTTCCCAACATCAGGGTCTTTTCCAGGGAGTCTTCTCTTCTCATGAGGTGGCCAAAGTATTGGAGCCTCAGCTTCACGATCTGTCCTTCTAGTGAGCACTTAGGGCTGATTTCCTTAAGAATGGATAGGTTTGATCTTCTTGCAGTCCATGGGACTCTCAAGAGTCTCCTCCAGCACCACAATTCAAAAGCATCAATATGCTATATGGACATTTATGGACCTAAACCATATGGACCTAAACCATATGGATCTGAAACCATTTGCACATATTGCCATGCAACCAGTCCGTGCAGAATGTAGGTACCCTATACAGTATATAGAAATGAGCAAACCAGTGATATTTTAGGGAGCAGGCTAGCAGGCGGGACCCATTACTTACATCATAGGAGCCATCACAACACAAAACACTGTTCCTGTATGTAGGTTTTATTTTATTTGTTTTTTATCTTATATTTTGGAAATGTACATCCAGTGTTTTTTTCTTTAAATTTTTTGGGGGGCCCCAAGAGAGTGGGGCCCTAAGCTATAGCTTGTTTAGCTTATACGTAAATCCAGATGTTGTAAAAGAAGTCTCCTGACAGCAAATCTATTAAAATAAAAATAGCAACAATAACAATAGCAATAATAATTTATTTATATTCTTTTTTGGCCATCACTCACAGCCGAGTAAGATTGTTTTTCATGAACACGGTTTTAACAGTGAGCCCGTAAGTGACTGTGAAGGCCAATTCTGGATCCACATGTCCTTCCACAGTGGGGACATAGGTTTTCTGGCAGGAGTTGATCACCGTGAGGGTTTGCCAAATGTGCCTTCCTCTTAGCACATTTCTCCCTTTCGTCCTGAGTTTGAGCATCTTCAAAGTCCATGACACCTTTGGTAAAGGCTGTTCTCCAACTGGAGCGCTCGCAGTCCAGTGTTTCCCAGTTATCAGTGTTTCCACTACATTTTTTAAGATTTGCCTTGAGAGAGTCTGTAAACCTCTTTTGTTGACCACCAGCATTACGCTTTCCATTTTTAAGTTTGGAATTGAGTAGTTGCTTAGGAAGACGATAATCAGGCATCCAAACAACATGACCAGTCTAATGAAGCTGATGTTGAAGGATTGTTGCTTCGACACTGGTGATCTCTGCTTCTTCCTAGAGACTGGCATTAGTTCACCTGTCTTCCCAAGTGATGTGTAAAAATTTTTGGAGACACCGTTTATATGCCACCCATCTGACTGGGTTGTCCCAGCCACTCTGGGCAGCTTCCAACAATTTATAAAACCGCAGTAAAACATCAAACATGAAAAGCTTCCCTATACAGGGATGTCTTCTAAAAGTCACATAGTTGTTTATCCCCTTGACATCTGATGGGAGGGCGTTCCGCAGGATGGGCTCAACTACCAAGAAGGTAGTTGCCTGGTTGCTGGGAACCGCCAGAAGGCTTCAGAGCTGGACCTCAGTGTCGAAGCTGAAAGATCGGGTTGGAGACGCTACTTCAGTTACACCTGGCTGGAGCCATTTAGGGCTTCAAAGGATAGCACCAACACTTTGAATTGCGCTCAGAAATGTGCTGATGCAAGTTATCCAAGTTCCAATGGGAGCCACTGCGGGTGATGGAAACTCTGGATCGAGCGCCAAAGAATCAGAAATAACATCTGAAATACCATTTGAATCTGGATGTCATTTCTCTGGGTATTGGATCTTTAGCAGAAATCTTCAGAGGGTGGGAAATATTTGCTTATTTCCCTACCATATAGAAGACTCATCTTGAGAAAGTGGGCTCATTCCAGGGTCTTTTATATCTCTCCAAATATTTTCCCTACACTAGAAAGGTTGGATAGACCTGGAATCATAGCTAAAAATTTATGACCTGTTCCAAAACTTAATACTGCTTGGGTTCACGTTTATATCTGAAATAAGTGTTCCACTTACATTGTGGCCCTTTCTTTTTCTTTTTCTTTCTTTCTTTTTTAAAAGAACTAATATACGCATAAGCACTCTGATTTAATAAAAAATCCCTGGGGTTGCATTTTTAGGTTCTTAAGTGTTTTATAATTAGGAATATTTACTAATTGTTCCAATGCTGGGGATACGATCTGGAAGAAATATCTATTTTGACATTGTGGTGTTATATGGGAAACACCCATTCACTTCTATGGGCTTTGGCTCAAATTCTAGTTATTTCCTGAGGTCGCTCTACTCTTTCCAGTTACTCTGGTTATGCGGCTAATTCTCACTTCTATTTATTCTGGGAGATTCCTTTTTTCCGGTTTGGACTAGAGCGAATAACCCTAAATTCCACTGTGGGTGCCAAACACTGTTTTCCATTACTGGAAAAATAAAGGTCTGGCTTTTATTTGGGACTTGATAGGTCTCTCAGTTTCCACTCCTCCTTGAAGGACTGAGCACAGTCTTAGCTGCATAACTTGCTCTTTCTTCTTCTTCTTCTTCTTCTTCTTCTTCTTCTTCTTCTTCTTCATCTTCATCTTCTGGGGGTGGGAGTGAATGAGGGGGCTGGTGGAAGCTTTCAGCTCTCTCAGGTGGGATCTCAGAACTGAATCCTACTTTATGTTACAATCATGTTTTCCTTGTATCCATTGGTCATTTGTCTCATGACCTAAAGTTGCTCTTGAACAGCCCCAAGACTGGCACCACCACCCTTTCAAGCGGAGGCTCTTATTCCAGTTTGCGCTGGATTTGAAATTGTCTTAATTCATCATTTTCATTGATGATAATGAATAATCACTTCAAGTTTTCACAAATTAAATGAATAATAAAATATTATTAGCATTACTAAACCATTAGTAATGGAAACCCAGCCAGATGGGTGGGGTATAAATAATAAATTATTATTGTTGTTGTTGTTGTTGTTGTTGTTGTTGTTGTTGTTGGAAAACGTCCTTTTTTGCTATGAAGATCTCAAGGTGCAACAAATCAATACGGAGAATCGGCTTTCTGCACTTCTCTAGCCATGACATTCTGTACCAACCTGGAATTTTCCTTATGGGTCAAGCTTTGCTTTTTGCATACCTGCTGATGAACCTTCAGGTTTTCAGTTTCCATTGGTTAGCAAAAGGAAATTCCTAGCTGCTATGAATCCAGAGATCCATTTCAAAGCATATGAATACTAGGACCTGCAAGTGGATCTGAGTTCCAGTGCTCATAGAGTGGTGCTCGTGTGATCTAACCATAGACATAATTCTCTCAAGTACTTTGACTGTTTTCAAAGGACTAAAAAAATATGCCAGATGCTTGCAACTGGGGGAAACCCTGCATCATTTAGCCTTAAAGAGCACTCGTAGCAATTGCTAAATTGCTAAATCCTTACATCTTGCTTCTTTTGTACATTTGAATGTGTTTCAGCTTTGTTTTTATAACAGAAAGCTCAGTTGGTACTTATCTCTTCCTCTGGAGTCCTTCTTTAAAAAGTCTAGACATTTGTCAGTATTTCCATGAAGGAAAGACACTATCATCCCTTTTACCCCAATGAATTCTGGGCAGGGCCTTTGCTGTGAAATACTCATTTTATTAGTTGGCTTTCATTATTTAAAAAACAACTTTTTTTCATGGGGATTGTACAGAATGCCATGGAGATTTTTCTCCTACTGGGAAATTGGATCATTTGGTTATGAAGAGCTCAGCTGTGGGTCTAGTTTTGAGTCAGTAAAAAAAAAAGCACCACCCTTATTTTTGTCAAGTTTGTGAGCATTTAACCAGCATTTCCACCTCCTCTTGTGCTGCGTATTATGGAGCGGGAGTCACCAGCATGGGTCTATGCCCATGCACCTGCAGAAGCTTTTCCTGGTACCCACAGGGTCCTCTCTCCTCCCTCTGCAGGTTAGACTCAAAAGAAGCATTCTATGGTAGCTAATGGAATTGGTTGCAGGGTCTGTGTGTGGTGTGTAATTCAGCCCCTCCGGCCATGGTCATGGTTGACCATGGTTGCATATGTGTCATGGTCTGGTTCACGGGCGATCAAAATCCCAGCTGGGGACGTCGGGACCAGGGGCAAGATGGCAGGGTAGGAGCAGGAACGGGAGTCCAGAAGCCAGGAGTTAGGAAGCCGAGGGTCCGAGAGCTGGGAGTCAAGAAACCAAGGGTCCGAGGGTCAGGAAGAAAGAAGTCACGAAGTCAAGGGTCCGAGGATCAAGAAGCAAGGAGTCACAAAGTCAGGGGTCAGAGGATCAAGAAGCAATGAGTCAAGGAGCTAAACGCAGCAAGGCAGGGAACATGTTGCTGTGGCAAAGAGCCGAAGGGAAATGCTGACCTTATATCCCTTCCCGGCTCTTGCCACCAGGTGCTGTGAGTTACCAAGCGGCCTCAGCTGTGCGGCTGCGCCTTGCTTCTTCAGAACAAGGAAGGCCCAAGTCCTGCAAAGTCCTACTGGTCACAGGGCTTGGCTCCTGCAAGCACTCCTGACAGTATGTGCCTATGGGTCCCCGGAAGTTGGCAATTCCTGTTATGAAGGCAGACTGGCATGTGGCAGTGGCTCAGTGGGGACTGCTTTAGGAGTGTATGAGGCTCTTCCTGACAACCACAAGCTGACCAAATTGCCTCTGCATCACAGTTCATAGAATCATAGAACTGTAGACTTAGAGGAGACTCTCAAGGATCATCTAGTCCAAACCTCTCCAATGCAGAAATCTCAGCTAGATAAGACATGGCAAATTGCCATCCAACTTCTGCTTAAAAATCTCCAAGGAAGGAGAGTCTGCCACCATCTGAGGGAGTCCATTCCACTGCCAGACAGTGCTTAGCATCAGAAAGTTGTTTGTAATACTTAGTCGGAATCTCCTTTCTTATAACTCGAATCCATTGGTTCGTCCTATCCTCTGTAGATGCAGAGAACCAGCTTGCACCACCTTCCATGTGGCAGTCCTTCAGATATTTGAAGATGACTATCATAAGACCTCTCTGTCTTGTCTTCTCCAGGCTAAACATACCCAACATCCATCAACCATTATTGTTATGTAGTTATTTGTAGTACGTTTCCGAGCACAATTCAAAGTGTTGGTGCTGACCTTTAAAGCCCTAAATGGCCTCGGTCCAGTATACCTGAAGGAGCGTCTCCACCCCCATTGTTCTGCCCGGACACTGAGGTCCAGCGCCAAGGGCCTTCTGGTGGTTCCCTCACTGCGAGAAGCCAAGTTACAGGGAACCAGGCAGAGGGCCTTCTCGGTAGTGGCACCCACCCTGTGGAACGCCGTCCCACCAGATGTCAAAGAGAAGAACTACCACCAGACTTTTAGAAGACATCTGAAGGCAGCCCTGTTTAGGGAAGCTTTTAATGTTCAGCAGACCACTGTATTTTAATACTTCGTTGGAAGCTGCCCAGAGTGGCTAGGGAAACCCAGCCAGATGGGAATGGTAATAATAATAATAATAATAATAATAATAATAATAATAATAATAATGGCATTTCTGCTGCTTATTTATTAGCATCTTTTCTGTGTCATGTACTTAGTACCCAAAGGTTCATTTACACAAGATTCCCAGGGCTTTATCCAAAGGCTGAAATTGACTCATGAAAACAACAACAAGAAGAAGAGTTTGCATTTGATACCCCGCTTTATCACTACCCGAAGGAGTCTCAAAGCGGCTAACATTCTCCTTTCCCTTCCTCCCCCACAACAAACACTCTGTGAGGTGAGTGGGGCTGAGAGACTTCAAAGAAGTGTGACTAGCCCAAGGTCACCCAGCAGCTGCATGTGGAGGAGCGGAGACACGAACCCGGTTCCCCAGATTACGAGACTACCGCTCTTAACCACTACACCACACTGGCTCTCAGTGTGGTGAGGGATTTCAACATGTTTCATCCAAAGCTCCCTGCTGGTTACTGTGTGATTCTCATGTCACTGTGTTCCTTAATAGAATCCCATGGTATAACTACCAGAGATTATGCAAAACTACCATTGGAGCCTTACCCATTCTGAATGTTTGGAAATACACAGCTCCCATCAACGCCAGCCAGATTGACTCTTGACAAGGGATCATGAGTCCCCAAAACTCAGAGGGCACAAGGTTGGTGAAGGGTGTTATTGTCCCTACATTCAACTATCACAGTTAGAAAGAGATTTGGACCAAAAACAACTCACCTTCAAAGGAGCTAGCGTCTCTCTCTGTCCTCTGATCCACCCCTTCATTGTTCAAATAAGTGAGGTGTTATAAGAAGTTCACAGGTTATTATCCCCGGTTCTGTAAATGGAGTAGACAAGCCATAATCTGTAGCATCTGCTGGAAGAAACCAACATTCCACAGCACACTAAATAAGTCTGCTTTTGAAGGATGGGTGTCTGAGCCAATTCTACTCGCTCCAAAACTATTTCAAAAATGATGCGTGAGCTCACATTAAAGTATTTGCATTATAAATTGCTGTCTACAGGTAAAATTCAATCTCCACCTGCTTAGAGATGAAGGCAGCCAGTTCCTGGGAATCAGAAGGAGGAAGAGTGTTGTTGCACTCAAGTTCTTTTTGCAGGCTTCTCAAGGGCAACTGATTGGCCACTGTGAGAACAGGAGGCGGGACTAGCTGAGCCTTTGGCCTGATCCAGCAGAGCTCTGCTTACGTTCATATAGTTGTGGACAAAGGGCAAATATTGACTAAGCAGGTTCAAATGATGTAAAAGACTGGACTTTAAAATTTTATTTTAAACTCAACAACTGTGTTTCCAACTGTTAGGGATTTATCCCATTTGTTGGTGGGCTCCATGCCTTTGTTATTATTGCATATTAACTGTACACAGAACTCCACAAAGTTCCTTGGCAAGTTGTCGAGCCTCTTCCATTAGCTCAGTCCTGAAAGCATTATTTGCCCATTACTGTCTGTAATACATTGGACTTTGTACGATTTGGGAAACAGGAACAGAAATATTCTGTGCATTACCTGCATTCACAACATATAAACAAGGTGAGGAGCGTTTCTGTCCCAAAAGAAACCCGTAGCAAATCTAGGCTCTGTAGTTAACTATTTGCGCAAGTGGTAGTTCTGTGTGAATTATGGATTATGGTCTGGAGGAGACTCTTGAATTATGACTCTTGAACTACAGTGACTCTTGAATTCTGGTGCTGGAGGAGACTCTTGAGAGTCCCATGGACTGCAAGAAGAACAAACCTCTCCATTCTTAAGGAAATCAGCCCTGAGTGCTCACTGGAAGGACAGATCATGAAGCTGAGGCTCCAATACTTTGGCCACCTCATGAGAAGAGAAGACTCCCTGGAAAAGAACCTGATGTTGGGAAAGATGGAGGGCACAAGGAGAAGGGGACAACAGAGGACGAGATGGTTGGACAGTGTTCTCGAAGCTACCAGCATGAGTTTGACCAAACTGCGGGAGGCAGTGGAAGACAGAAGTGCCTGGCATGCTCTGGTCCATGGGGTCACGAAGAGTCGGACACGACTAAATGACTAAACAACAACAACAGTTCTGTGTGAAATCCACACATCTGCTGACAAATCCTGGGATAATTAACCTTTGCAAATTGAGTGGATTGGTTTTCCCATGTCACTGGGTGCCATTTTGAATCCAGATATTCTCCCAGATCCACTGAACCTGGGGCCACACTAGGCTATTTTTTTTTAATAGGCGGGTATCAAATCCGCGGCAATAACATGCTCCTTGGCGCCCATATCTGTAGAGTCAAATGCATGGTTGTGTTGGCCCAAGACATTTTGGTGCCTCCCATTCCACATACCAAAGCCAGCTGGGTGGACAGGTGAATCTTACTTCAACACTGGCAATGGGACAGCATCTTCCACTATATCTGAGGACAGCAGGTTAGTTTAAGGGGCACACACAACATTGTCTACTCTCCACCCCTCAGAATCTGTTGTCTCAGGTGGCTACTTCAGTACGCCAAATGGCAGGGTTGGACCAATACGCTCCAGAATACGCTCTGGCTTCTTGTGTATCTAAGGGCTTAGCCAGCTCATGCTATTCCTCTTCCCTAATTTTGTTTTCCCATCCCAACATTGAAGCACACCCATCCAATGACCCATCTTGTCAACAATCTACAGCTGAAGGGAGAAGGACTTGTGTTTTCTCCTTGAAAGCCAGAACCAATGGCAGGCAGAGCCAACTAATGCTGGTTTTGTCTCCATCCTCCTGCTGAATTCTACAAGGGCAAAACTGAGGTGAGGGAGACAGTCTCCCATTCAGCTTGGGGAACAGCCTCCACTCATGTGCAAAAGGCTCTCTAGGATTATTATTTTGGTGAAAAGGTGAGCTCATGTGGAGACTGGCAAGCTTTTAGACACATGAGACAACAGGACCCAGAGTAAAGGAAGACTTGTGTAATTTCCCCCAGTGCAACTCTATACCCTTGCGCCATACAAGTGAATGGACTCTTTTTGCTCTATTCTCTAAAGGTAAAGGTAAAGGTACCCCTGCCCGTACGGGCCAGTCTTGACAGACTCTGGGGTTGTGCGCTCATCTCACTCTATAGGCCGGGAGCCAGCGCTGTCCGCAGACACTTCTGGGTCACGTGGCCAGCATGATGAAGCTGCTCTGGCGAGCCAGAGCCGCACACGGAAACGCCGTTTACCTTCCCGCTAGTAAGCGGTCCCTATTTATCTACTTGCACCCGGGGGTGCTTTCGAACTGCTAGGTTGGCAGGTGCTGGGACCGAGCAACGGGAGCGCACCCCGCCGTGGGGATTCGAACCGCCGACCTTTCGATCGGCAAGCCCTAGGCGCTGAGGCTTTAACCCACAGCACCACCCGCGTCCCTGCTCTATTCTCTAGAGTGAAATAAAAGATGGAGCAGGGCTTGGCCAGGGCTAGCTGACTCCCAAGGGCTTGGATTTGAAAAGAAGGGAATTGTGTTCTCCTACAGGATGTTCCCAGTTATCCTAGATCTCAGGCAAGCTACCTTTACTCCCTATTTGATTGGGTTGTCCAATCAACTGAGCATGAGAACTTGCTCCAAAGGCTGATTCCTCCTTAGATGTAAAGTACTCTGGATGCCAATATTGGTGACTG
Source organism: Podarcis muralis (assembly GCF_964188315.1). Taxonomy (NCBI): domain Eukaryota; kingdom Metazoa; phylum Chordata; class Lepidosauria; order Squamata; family Lacertidae; genus Podarcis; species Podarcis muralis. The sequence continues at coordinate 20,306,319 of NC_135662.1, forward strand.
CTAACAGCAGAGAACTATTTGATTGGGCCTCCTTGTTTATTCATTTGACCACATTTCTTGACCACGAGCTGTGTTACCTTGTTTATTTTGCGTCCTCTTAAGATTCAGAGTTTTTCATCTACTTCACTCCCAGACTTTATGTGATGAAATAAGAGTGATGCTTCGTGAGGGTCTCCCAAGTCCCAAGTCCACAGTCAGCTTGCAATGATTCTCCTCTAGACTTGATCAAATGTCACTTTACAGTTAGAAAAATAATAATGTTTTTGGTACAATTATGAACTATAAAAGCTGAGTTACATGTAGGTGAAGGAAGAAATGTTTAGAATCCCACTGTGATTTATGTACATGTGGCACACAGATGTTACATAACACACTCTCTTTTCTCTCTCCATCACTTTTATATATTCAGATTTTATATCTCTCTCCTTCACTTTTATATATTTGGACCACATCTTCTCTCCCTTTAGCCCTTCCCTGTCCAAATGCTGTGCTTAATGCTTTATTAAAAGTCTCTGCAGGGTAAAATGGAACATTAATAACTGTTGATGACAGAAATTTGGTTTCTGTAACCCTCAGAGTGAAAGGTAAATATGATGGGAATATTTTAACCTATGTATATTCTACATCAGACAGGAAAGCTCCTATAAGACTGTCTGTGTTAAGGTTACAAGTGATTTATGGAGATGTCATCCCTGACCCCAGTTCTGGAAAGCCTCTTACAATTCCTCTTATTGTAATCATCACTTCAGCTTCATGTATGCCTGGAGGAACATTGCTACCAAAGGTATGGCAGAGACAGTGAAAAATATTTCAAGGGTGGCTAGTGGCTGGGATGCACATATAAGGCTAAGGCTGGTTTGCCAGCCACAGATTCTCCAGGACAGAGGCTGGGCAACAGCCATGCTGACTGGGATTGATGGGAGCTGTGGTTCAAAACATCCTGGGGGCACCAGGGTGGAGAATGGCTTGAGACCTGGTTACCTTAAGGGCAAAACAACCATGTGCTAATTGTAGCAAGAACATCCATGATACAACAACTGATCAACAGGAAAGGAAGAAAGAATTTTGATATAATTTATCGGAATCAAAACACACCAGCTGAATTGGTGATTTTGGATTTTGGTTCAGATGCGAATATCCACCTTAAACGATCCAGCATTAAGACATGCTCAGAGTGGACGCAATGAATCAATAGACACAAATAACTTAAGTCCATTTATTTACTCTGAATATGACTCCCACTGTTTATCACTGAATAGTAATAGTAATAATAGTATTTTTTTATGTCAGTAAAATACAATAAGGTACAAACAACCAAAACAGCAGAAATAAAACCACAAGAATAGAACCAGCAGATAAAATAGCACCTAAAAATAATTAAAAGGATCTTTTAAAAACTATTATTATCATTATTATTATTTTAAACTAATGCCAAAATAGGATTCTAAGTACTTAACAAAGTATAAAAATCAGTTACACAAAGTTTAAAATAGAAACAAACACAATTAAAAGACACAATAGTATAATAATTTTACAAGATTAAGATATTTACATCCTTAATTAAAATCTGCAAGAAAGCAATCTCGTTAAAACAACAGAGTAATTAAAAAGGAGGGCTTAATTGCCATTGAGTGCATAAGAGAACAGGCTGGACTTTTGTCGGGCACTGAAAAGTTAACAGATATTGCCAGACCAATGTGTCACTCAGAGACAGAGAGAGCCACAGCTTGGATAGTGCCGCATTAAAAAAAAATCCTCTCTCCAGTAGCCAGGTGCTGACCGCAGAAGGGCTACTGAGGAAGATCTGAAATGGCAGGCAAAGTCATGTGGGAGAGAATTAATGATTCAAGGGGATTTTAAGGCAGTGCTGTTCCAGGCCCCGTGGCATTGTTGTAGCTTCTGTCTTTTCCACTGAGCCTTGAACAGCGGACGAGGTCAAAAATCAGTAGTGTCTCTCATGTGCTGCATGAGAAGGAACCTAGGCTAGATCTAGACACATCAAAGAAGCGTTTCAGGTTAAAGCATTGTAAATTTAAACAGGGAAAACAGATAGAGAAAAACGGGGCTCCACATCGTCATATGGGGACACAATGTTATATTGCATATGCAACACATATAAATTGCTTTTTTCTTTACCAGTCTAGCTGAGTCCCTAGGTTCAATCCCTGGCACTTCAGATAGGGCTGGGGGCTGGGGGGGGGGGATCTGCACCTGAAATCATGGAGAAGTGCTCCCAATCAGTGTCAACAAAACTGATTAGAGGAGCCAATGGTGTGATTCGATACAAGTCAACTTTCCATCGGTCAAACTTTGGTACCAACATCCAGATTTGATGACATTCTGGACTATTTGCCTAGACACTATTGTGACAATTTGGAACGGGAGAAAACGATCAGATAAAAATAATAAAATAATCCATGCTTGTTCATTGTATAACTAGAGCACTGCAGTCTTGTGGAGTTGACATGTGGAGCATTAACATAAGAAGAATGGAGGGGAAAGCAATTACTCATGAAACTGTTGTAGTTCTATTTAGTAAACCCTACTGAGCTATCGTGGAGGATCATAAAAAAAGGCCTAAAGCCTCCAAACAGTTAAGAAATGGTTTATGGTTTTCTTAATAATAAATCTTATCAATTTAACAGATAGGAATTATCTAAACACTGGAAAGAACTCTTTTGCAAGGTCTCTCCTCCTCTCTCTTTAAACGATGGCAACGGCCCCCAAATATCTTATGTTCACATATAAACAATGTCTGAGCTATAGGCTCGTTTTACAATCTTTTGCGTATTTCTTGTACAGTATTTCATTACAAAAATAAACAAATGAGCCCGTGCTCCTTGGAAGATATCCAATGATCTAAGTCTTGGCGCTGGCAGCTTATATAGTGTTTACTAGTGTCGCTTCATACTTTTTCTTTACGATTGACTGGCTCAGCTTTTCACAGTCATTTTCCTTTCCATACAGTGATCCCTCAATGAGTTCCATGATTGTATACAGAGCAATCCATCACAGGGGTTTCTTGCACTCATCCAAATATATGAGTGGAGGCGTCCGGAACTGCTGGCCACTGCCCCTTGTGGTGAACTGAAGTCTTGCAGGGAAGCAGCTTTCAGATCTGACCTGGCTCTACCCAGTCAGGCCAGCCATTGGCTCCTCCTGTGCAGGGAGGAATATATATAACTTGCTTTTGAAGTCAAGCTTGACATAAGCGTCAAGGACTTCCTGAGCTTTAGTATGTCTTGGGCTTCTGGTCTTGCTCTTCCAGTCCTGATTCTGTGCTGCCATCTGCTTTGCTCTCTGAACCCCATTGCTCTTTGATCCCGATTTCTGACCGCTCTGCCAAAAGCCCATCAAGTACAGAATCCTGCTCTCACAGTGGCTGGCCAGATCCCATAAACAGGACCTGAGTGCAAGAGATTCTCAGCAACTGGTATTCAGAGTCATAAGGACTTGGACAGTGGCGGTAGAACATCCCCACCAAAAGAACCAGCCTCGTTCACACTGGGGACTCACACCCACAGGTTGCCCTGTAGTCAATGCACCTGGAGGGTTGCTCCTTTAAGTTCCAGAGTCCAGGAGAGGCGGGGTCCTAATCCTGGGAGCATCGAAGCCTTCTGCTCACTCTGTTGCTTCAGTTCTGCTAGTAAGGCAGACTTCAATGCACCCAAGAAAACATTCTCTTCTTCTCCTGTTCCCTTCAGCCTCCCACGCACCCTCAAAATCAGCTCTGAAGGGTTAGAAGACCCTCATGAGCAGGCTCTGGAGGTGAGAACAGGAAACAGAAGTCCAGTTGGGTGGGTGGCATTGTGCTCATTCAGCACTGGAGACATCTCAAGGGCTTTGTTGTAGCAAGGTACACACTTGGAACTCCTGTTGTGGAGCCCAGAAGGGCAATGCAAAGCTTTCCTTCCTCACACAATCTCTCTTGAGCACCGGAAGGAGCCACCATCACACATACCTCCTGGTTTCTATTCTGTGCTACCAGAGAATTCAGGTCTGCGTTTGCCCCCCTGTAGAAGATAGAGGGAAGTGGGAGGCCTCACCTGCTACTCCATCCCAAAGGACTGTCCAACAAAAACAAACTGTGAACCACCACCTTAATATACAACACATGTGCTATATGGTTGAGCTACAGGCCCTGTGGGAGTCATAATTTTTAAATATTCTGGCTTTTTGTGTATTTTAAATCTCTCCTACAGCATTACAATAACATTAGGCAGTGGAGAAGGGGGTGGCATTTTAATTTCTCTCTCTCCTTCTCTCTCGTCTCTCGCAGAGAAAAAGCAAGTGCACTGGAGCAACATGTTCAAAGCGGGACACAGGAGGGGCGATCAAATAAACACAGGCGCCTAATTTGTTTAAACGATTGCACCATCACACACTCAAATAAATGAAGTGAGTGTATTTATTTGAATGTTCTCACAGGTATTTGGGATCACAAACCATGAGGGCCCCACCCTCCCTCCTCACTTACAGCATCCCAAATCAGCACTGAATCCATCAGTAAAGGGGAATGTGCAGCCATACAAGAAAATATTTGGCCTATTCCATACCCTCCAAGTGTCCCCATTTTCCAGAGACAGGATTCCCAGGTAAGATTCTCCCTCTATTGTGTGGGCAGGTAATCCCTCCCCTACCTGGCCTGGTCTCCTTGGCAATGCTTCCCCCAGGTGGGATTGGACAACTGACTGAGGTAGGCGGAGACCTCCAGGTATCCCACCTGAGGGAAGGCAAAGCCAAGCCTATGCTGTTGGAGCAGCTCCAGATCTAGGGGCTGCGCGCGTCCACGCAAAGGGCGCCCCCCGTTTTAAGCGGGGAGCGGTCATTCCAGAGACTGTCCCGGAATTACAAAAGCCACCCTGGCTTCTGATTTGATCCCAGAATGTCCCTATTTTCCCTGCCAATGCCAATGCCACTGAGCTCAGGAGGAGGATGAGCAGGCACTTGTCCTGAGTGGCAGTGGAAGCTGTGAGGGAGCACCCTGCTGGCCTCCTCCCTTGGGCAGCTTGTAGCAGTTGCTAGAGAGCTACAGCTCTTAACCAGTCAGCAAGCAGCCACTGGTATCTACTCTTCTCTCTTCTCACCACCAGTGTTGCCCATGTTGTGTTCCCGGAGTCCATCAGTTACCAGGGCACTGTCTGAGCATACAGAACTACCAGTGAAGGAGTCAGACCAGATTCCTGGCTGTGATCTTGATGCCACAGATCAGGGGATCACTGAATCTCAGATGGCAGGCAGTAGCCCACTGAACCAGATGCTGCAGCACCAGGGTGCATAGGACCCTCATGTTTGCCTGTCAGGAGCTGGCAGTCTGACTCAGGAAGGGCACTGGAGAGGGGACCTGTGATTTGTGGAGACCTGTACCAGCCAGGATGCAAGAGCCAGAGGCAGAGGAAACGTCAAAACTGGAGGGTGGAGCACAAGAGGAAGAGAAGGAAGAGGCAGGTAAGGCAAGTGAAGGGCTGGGTGCTTTCCCATCCTCTCTGCATCACTGTCTTCTAGAACCAGAAGAGAATTGAAGTGGAAAGAGCAGAGGCAGCAGTTAACTATCTGCTGTGTGCATTCCTTTGGCTGAGGAGCATCCTTGACAGTGGGTCTAAGGACTGAATGTCTCCCACACCACAACTTTGATCCACTGTTGCACGGAACACACCAGGCAGCATGCTGTGGTGCCCAGGAGAAGTGCTCCTCCTCAAGCCAGAGGGTCAGTCCTTTGTGACAATCTAATTCTTAACAAAGGGGTAGAGGGCACCCGGGAGATGTGTATTAGAGCAGTGTTTCCCAACCTTTTTTGGGCAAAGGCACACTTGTGTCATGAAAAAAATCTCGAGGCACACCACCATGCCAGATGGGGAAAGGTCACTTTTTACTTATGTAAAAAAAAAAAAAAAAAATAGTAACAGCATAGAAGGTAATGGTAGATGACTGTTAGGGTCTCCCCCCAAATGCAGAATTCTATTAATATCTTCCTTAGCGAGCCGCGTTAACCCCTGTAATGCTTTCTATAGAGTAAGCATAGGGGACACTGGGGGATGTGGAACCAAGGGGGCAGTGGGCCAAAAGAGTTCGGGATCTACTGCTTTAAACAGAAATAAGAGCCAGTGGATTCTTCCTTTTTTAAAGTATCGTTTCAGCGGGGACAGCAGTCCGGATTTCCAAAAAGCGGTGCTTTTTTGCGTCTGAGCAAAGAAGAGAGAGAGGGGGAAAAAGAGAGAGAGATTGATTTATGGCTGCGCAAAGGGGGGAGGAGCCCAGGAGTAAAAGTAGGAAGGACGAAGGGAGGGGAAAGGAAAGTTAATAGAAGGAAAGGCGGGTGGGAGAGAAAGAGAAAGAAAGAGGGAAGGAAGGGGGGAAGAGAAGTGGAAAGGAGGGAGACCGAGGCGGGGGAGAAGCGTCTGGAGAGTTGCTCCGAAGTTTGGGGGGCCGCGGGGGTGGGCGCGCGTCCCAGGAGGCGGAGGCCAGCCCGGGCTGGGAGCTGCGCCGCGGCCCGGGGGCGGTAAGCGGACCGCGGCTCCTAGGATGTGGAAAGGGGACGGCGGCGCAGGGGGAGGAGACCCGCACGGCTAGGGCAGCGCGCAGGGGGAGGGGAGCGGGCCGGAGGCGGGCGAGGGGGGCCGCGATCCCGCGCGCCGCGAACATGGCCTCCTTCCCCGCGGGCCCCGCCGAGCCCCCCGGCCGGGGAGGGCGGCGCGCCCCCGCCGCCGGAGGAGAGCAGAGGCAGGAGGAGGAGGACGAAGGCGCTGCCGAGGAGGCGCGCCAACTTCTGCCAACTTCGGCGCCCACCCCGTCACCGCAGGCTCCTCCCGGCCGAGAGCCAGAGGACGGCGGCGGAGCAGGAGGAGGAGGATCGGGTTTGGCGACGGCTGCTGCATCCTCTCCAAGCGCGGGGCTGGCCTCCGCCGCGCCCGATCCTCCGCGCTCGCCCGCTTCTCGGCGGAGCAGGTCTCGTGCGGGTGCGAGGCGCTGCTGCAGGCGGGCGACCCCGGCCGGCTGGGCCGCTTCCTGGGCTCGCTGCCGCCCGACACCGAGACGCCGTGCGACTCGCCCGCCTCCCTCCCACGGCACACCAGGCAACGTCTCGCGGCACAGTAGTGTGCCGCGGAACACCGGTTGGGAAACACTGTATTAGAGAAAGAAGCTCAATTGGGCTCTGTTTGCTTCCAACTCTTATTGGATCAAGTGGCTCACTAGGAGCTCTCCATGGTGCTGGGACGCCAACAGACAGTCTGGGACAGGGTGAGAGGTGGGAGAGTAAGTGGGTTGCAATGGGGAAGAGAAGGAGAGCCAGGGAACCCTTGCCAGTGGATCCCCTGCTGGGGTGCGGGCTCTTGAGAGATGTCCAACCATGCTGACCCTTGACACCAGCCCAGAGCCCAGGATTGTGTTTCTAACAGAGGCCAGCCATGATCACCTCTGCAACCTGAAAAGAAATCAATGAATGTGTTTGTGTTTCCCAGTTATTTGACCCAATGATTTGTCACCAGCATCAGGTAGTAAGAAGCATTCTGCCTCTGTATTTTGGGCGCTGGTGGTTCATAGCTACCATAATACGGAGCCATTTGTAGACCTAACATCCACGGATTACTAGTTTCATTATTATTTTTAGATTTGCTTGTTAGCATGATAAACGGGGACTCTACCATGATTTTGGTAAGAAAGCACAGGAACTGAAACAAAGCCTGTGAGTAGATGCTTTGGCACTGTGGGCAAAAGGTTTGTTCATTTGCTTGTTTCTATAACCACCATATCATGAAATATCAGACTGGTTCACAAAGTGAAAACATGAAACCCCGTTTGAAATAACTATAAAAATATGGATGCCGAGGGCACTTCCCAGCCAAAGGAATGCACAAGGCAGAGAGCTGACTCTTTATTGTCAAAGATACTGTATTTTTCGCTCTATAAGATGCACCCGACCATAAGACGCACCTAGTTTTAGAAGAGAACAAGAAAAAAAAAATTCTCTCCCTCTCTGCGCAGCGCCCCTCCAGCAAAGCAGGAGGAGAAATGGAAGGGGCTCCGTTTCTCCTCCCGCTTTGCTGAAGGGGCGCTGCGCAGAGAGGGAAAGCTGTGCAGCGCCTCTCCAGCGAAGCGAAGTCAGAACAGCAAGAGGGATCGCTGTGCAGCGAAAGCAGTGATCCCTCTTGCTGTTCTGGCTTCTGGGGTAGCCAAGCCTCTTCAGGGCAGGGGAAGTGTTCCTCCCATTGCCCTGAATAGGCTTTGGGTGCCTATCCCTGAAGCCAGGAGAGCGAGAGGGATTGGTGCACACCCCTCCACCAGTTTATGCGCTGCATGCACATAGCCAGAGACTACACCCATGTAGAAGCTGCTTCTGTTCTTCCCACTCCAATTCTTTCCTGATTCTGGGAGATAGTGGTGCAGGAGAGGGTGGGGAAGCATTCAGCCCTTCACTTGCCTGGCCTGCCTCTTCGTCCTCCTCTTCTTCCAGCTCTGAAGCTTCCCCTGCCTCTGATTCTTGTCTCCTGGCTGGTACAGGTCCCCAAAGACCACTGCCACTCTCTCTTCCCAACCCTGCTTCCCCTAGTTTACACTCATCAGTGTCCTGCCAGTCCCTGACAATGGTTCATCGCTGAAGTGACTTGATCAAATGACACAGCACCACCTCCAGATCTGGATGAAATTTCACAGGATTAGGCAAATTTGCAGCATATGAGCCTACTGGTGGGCATTAGCCGTAGTGACCAAATGGCGTTGTGATTATTACTCTCCAAAAGTATCTGGCTTGCCACTGTTGGCAGAAGAATGCTGGACTGAATAGGTCCTTGGTCTGATAACCGCTAGGTGGCTTGTTTGTTTCTTGTAAACACAGATCTTGGTGTACTTTCCTTATCCATTTCTTGAACCACAATGGGCTTTCTGGACCACTATGGTCCTGCCAGCTCCTACATCTGTTTCTCTCTCCTCTCTGACTTTCACTAAGCCCCAGTTTCCAACACCTTAATGGCTGTTCCCATTCACATACAGCTCAACTGGAGTGCTTGCCTGCCCCATCCTACTATCGCCAGGATCTTTCAAGGCTGCTCCTTGAACAGCTCACTTATTTGCCAACAGCATTGTTTAGGAAAACTCAGCGAGAGTGAAAGTAACCAGAATGAAGTCTGGAGACCAGATTTCAAAGTGGGTGGCAGGCAGATCAGTCGGACACTTGGCAGGTCTGACCTGCTTACACTTGATCATGCCGGACTGGCCAAGGATAAACGAACCCTTAATTAGACACCATATTTATTTAGATGTTGGGCCCTGAGCTGCTTTATGCACAACAGGACATATTTCTAACATCGAAACAAAGGTTGCGTCTCTGCACCTCCTACTGCTACCTGTCGGGCACAGCAGGCCGTGGAAGAAATGGGCTACAAAGCTGAAGAAGCTGGAATAGCCGAGGAAGAGCCTGGAATCAAACCTAGTGAGTCAGTCAAAGCTATATATGCTCAGAAAGTGTAGCAAGGGACAGGGATTCCTAATATCAGTACCCACAACAGGTTAGCAATTAGAGCAGGCATAGGGAGCATGTCCCCCTCAATATATTGTTGACCTCCAATTTCCATCACTCTTGATCATTGGCCAAGCTGGCTGGGTCTGATGCAGAGTTGCCCGATGACATCCAGAGCCCCATCCCTGAATTAGACCCTCCTGACTAGGGTTGGGCAGCATATCAATATATCGTCCAAAACCAGTTTGAAGTCCATATCGTGATATTGGTTTCATAGTTTTTGACCTGGCAACATATCACAAATCAAGATGTGTGTTAGGGCTGGGTGATATATTGTCCAAAACCAGTTTCAAGTCTATATCATACTGGTTTCATAATTTTTGACCTGGCAGTGTCAAAAATTGTGTGCTCGGGTGCTATGCAAAAATCACAATGTGGGGGAAACCGTGAAGCCAGCCAGTGCCTCTACATAGCTCCCTCCTTTCAGACATCATCATAGAGCATGTTGTGATGTTTAGATAGTGGCATATTACAATGTTGAAAACCAGCTATTGCCCAGCCCTACTTCTGACTGGGCAGCCATCCCAGGAGCTTGGCCTCTTGTCCTTGCCAGATCAGCATAGCAGGAACTCCCATCTGCTGTCCTCTAGGCACCTAGCTTAGAGTCGCCCTGCACAGATGTCCAAGCAAGCATTTTTTCAGTTGCCTTCCTTCAATATCCCTGCTCCTTCCTGCAATCTTCCCAGATCCTGGATTGTCCTCTTAGCTGCAACCTGCATCTTGGTCTCTGCCTGCTTGCACTTTTCACCTAGTCAGCTCTGTGTTCTTGGACTATTTTCCTCCATTCAGCATTTCCCCTCAGGTTATCTGCAGTGGCCCTGAACTGATCCCCAGATTTGGCTGCAGGTACAAGATCTGACTGCAGTAAAAGTCTGGCCTCAACACAAGGCACACTGTATCTACAAAGACAGATACAATGGTGTAGGAGGACCACACACTAACATTTCTGGGCTTCGTGCAGATACCAACGTGTCTGTGCTGATCTGTGATCTGGATCCCACAGCTCAGTTGCACATTGGCTGCCCTTGTGAAAAAGAAATATAGTCTTTGGCAAGGAATAAAATTAAACTGTGCTGAAAACGTTTCAGGCAAGAGAAATAATCATACTGAATGTCTAGAAATAATTGTTGCTTCACTCTGCTGAGAGGACTTTGGTTTGCTTTGTCAGGAGCGAAACATTACACACACCTCATTAAAGCACGTGTGCGTACACACACACACACATAGACACACACACACACAATTAGAATGGAAATGACCTGAAGCAATTCTCAGAAATGCTGACCGTCTTGTACCTAATTAAGTGTAATATAGGTGTGATAGTTCTCAAACAACTCAGAACTGGCTGGCTGGTCAGTTATATTTGTCTAAAACAGGGGTGGGGAATTGGTGGCCCTCCAGATGTGCATGGACTCCAGCTCCCATCATCCCTGACAGTTGGCCATATTGCCTGAGGCTGATGGGAGTTCACAAGTTCCCCACCCCTGTTTAAAGGAAGAGGCAGTATCTCAGCCATTGAGAGCAGCATGCAGAAGATCCCAGATTCAATCCTCAGCATCTCCAGAAAACTAGGAGCAAGGAAGGGAATGAGGAAAGATTTCCCATTGCTTAAGCCCCTGCCAGTCATAACAGCTAATGTGTGATGGCCTGGGACTCGGGCTCGGAACCAGAGGAGTCTCAGTCCACACCGGATCCTTTGCCTCAGGCGGCATCTGAACCTATTTTGGGGCCTGATTCTGAAGAGCCCCAGTCTGCACAGGTTCCCATGTAATAAGCACCAGCTGGGCCAAGTCAGGGGCTTGAGCCTGCCCTGGCTCCAGGTGTGGGGATTACCTCATTGCCTTCAGCTGGGCCATCACTTACAGCTGCTCCACTACTAGTTGGGTCAGGAGAGGCTGAGGTGGCCTCTGGGTCTAATACCCCACCGACATCTCCCGAGCTGCAGAGACTCAGGTCTGAGAGAAGGAGAGACTTGAGTACTCGCAGGAGGAGTGCTCGCCTTCGGGCGAGACAGGGAGGTGAGTCACCGGGGGATCAGGACCGGCCGTTACCCTGACAAAGATAAAAGGCTGTCAGACCCCGCCCCAGGTTGTGGGAGCAACATTGATGTTTGTGAGAACTTGCCTGGTTTCCTGCCTCATGTCCTGCCTTGGCCCTGTTGGACTGACTCCTCATGGAACCCTTGGATTTGGGACTGGACCTGGACTGCATTGCTCAGGTTAACCCCTGGGCCCAGCACATAATGCAGGGTTCAACCAATGCCACGACTCAGGATGGCAGTTTTACGTGTTAACTGCAGAATAGCCCCAATCATTGTCAGCTTATGAAAAGACTAACCCCTTCTGGGGTTGTTTGTCCACCTTTAGTCTGAGGAGATTTCACCCCTCCCATATCCAATAATCTCCTGAGGAGTCTGCTGATTCTCCAGAGAGGAGGAGGCGTGTTCTGCTCTCTACTTATTCTGCTCCAGCACCACATCAAAGAGTCAGTCAGTCAGTGTGTCGGAGAGAGAGAGTGTTAAAGAGAGATTGTGTGTTTAGATAAGGTTGCTGCTAAGAGCAGATGCAGACACTCAGTGCGGTTCAGCATTCATTTATGCTTAGACCTACTTAGCTCTGTATATAGTTGTATTATAGTTGTAGTTATAGAATAAAGAAGATATTCTACAGAGCTGCTCTCCGAGTTGTTTATATACTCTGCTAGACTCTGCTGTACTCTGCTGTGCGACGACTGTCTTCTTGTGGAAATGAATCCGGTGCTCACAACTCTAAGCTGTGAGTCCATAGCACTTTGACCTGTTCCTGTGCGGAAGGTGGTCTCTGGAAGTGCTACCCAGCTCGCCTAGCCCAGTCGGGCTGAAGTGGATGAGTCCAGTTCATGGCACTGGCTCAAGGGCGATGCTGACATAGTCCCCACCCTGCCCTGTGGCTCCTAAAAGCTGTCAGCATGTGATAGCGGTCACACCCCAGGAAACGGTTTTGATGGGCTGGCTAAACCAGGTGAGGGTAGCTGATCAAACCCTCAAAGAGTTAGGGACTTCCAGTGGCATAGGAAGGGGGTGTAGGGGGTGCGGGTCACCCTGGGTGTCATCAGTGAGGGGGTGACTGGTTTCTGCAGCCACAGCAGGCGCTGTGATTCTTCAGTTGTTTGACTGCACCCCTGGAGGTGCACTCCATCGTCTCTCGAGACAGACAGATGCCAACAACAAAAAAACTCCCAGGTAAGTGGGTAAATTGTTGGATTAACCAAGCATGTATCTTCTGACTCTGTCTCTAATGCATCTGCCTTCCATAATCTTCCATAACATCTTCCTCCTAGGAGATGTTATAAGTCATATAGAAGGGGGGCCAATGGAAAACGTTGCAATACTTTTTCGTGCACAGAATGGCATCCTGTCCCCTGAAAGAGCTCAAACTTAAAAACATTCATTTGAAAGCAATTCCCACAGGTTTGAATGGAAGAGCTGTCTGGCGCTCAAGCCCACAGTTCACGGGACATAAACTGGAAACACAAAAATAAAATAACAGCGGCTGGGATGTTTAAGGCTTTCCAATGTCTACCACGCTGGGAACACAAATGAAACTAAGATACAAAATTAAAACAGCTGCTGTTGATTAACACTTCCATTGATGTTTAAAAATGAGGCTTCCTAAAATGCATTCAATTTGATTTTTATATGGCTTTTGTTATTAATAATTCTGTAGAAAAACAATCTATGCTTCCTATGTTTGCTGAGCCCATTCAACAGTCTGACCCGACAGGATGTGCCAGTTTGCTATTCCATTAGCAAAAATATTATTACTGGGAGAACTCCTACTCATCGCCAGAAGAACACCTACAGTGAAGGCTTGAAAAAGATTCCCTTCTTTGACCCCATTCCCTTTCTGCCATTTTTTCTGTACATATTAAGCAAATGTGTATTGTTCACTGAGCAAAAGACACAGGTTATTAGGCCTATTATGAGTTTGTAAGGGCCAGACATCCATAAATTCTTAGCTTTAGTAAATGTTAGAAATAAAGCAACGAGGCAAGCTGCCAGACATAGAATCTAGCAGTGTCAGAAAGATAAGCCAAACCAGTTTTCCATGCTCAGGAACTGGCCTGGGAGAAGATGGACCATTAGCAAGAAACAAAGAGCGCAAAATACTGATCTCTTAAGAATGATTGGCAACGCAAATACTGCTGGCCAGAAGAGGGCTGGCCCCGCTGCCCTGCCCCACTCTGAGTGAGAAGCAGAGGCAAAGGCCAACGGTAGCAGACAAAGGTCAGGTTAAGTGGTTCAACTTGACTCTGAGACAGAAGGAAAAAGCTGATAATGGAAGAAGACGAGGGGCAGTAGCAGAGACAGAACAGCTGGCTGACACATTGTCATTCGAAAGCATTCCAGACCCCCCTTCTCCTAGGACCAGGAGGGCAGTGAAAGTGGGAGAGCAGAAAGCGAATAGACAAAGGGCCTTACGCAGCCACCGTATAAGGGGTGGAGCTGCTGACGGCTGAGAGTAAAAAAGGGGGGAGGAGATTACTCAGAGCAACGCCATTATCCTAGAGACATCTCTCTCTCTGTAAATATTGAATAAAAAACCTTGGTAAGAGCTTCTTGTATTTCCATTACTGGAAGCCTGCCATAGGGAGGGGGCAGATTTTCTGAAGCCTGACACATGGCCAATTTGGAGCATCTCTAGGTAGCATATACAGTGGTACCTCGGGTTACATACACTTCAGGTTACAGACTCCGCTAACCCAGAAATAGTACCTTGGGTTAAGAACTTTGCTTCAGGATGAGAACAGAAATCGTGCTCTGGCGGCGCGGCGGCAGGAGGAGGCCCCATTACCTAAAGTGGTGCTTCAGGTTAAGAACAGTTTCAGGTTAAGAACGGACCTCCGGAACGAATTAAGTACTTAACCTGAGGTACCACTGTAATGGGAACGAGCCACCATCAGTCAGAGTTGACTGGGGGCAGCCAAACTCGTGCCCTCCAGATGTTGTTGGATTCTCATCATCTTTGACTCTTGGCCATTAGACACCATATAGACTGCCCTAGTGGATTACATCTTCCTTTCAAGCTCATTTGATTAGGCCCAGGACGGGGGACCTGTCGCGTACCAGATGTTGTTGGACTCCAAATACCCATCAGTCCTAGTCAGCATAACTAATGGACAGGAATGATGGTAGTTGGAGTACAACAACATCTGAAAAGGCCACAGTTTCTCCATCCCTGGATTAGGCCTCAAGTTTCAGTCCCAAGGACCAATGTAAACATGCATAGAGGAGAGATGAGACTTTCCCTGTCTCTGGAACATGTGACAAGAACTAACAGCCAGTCTTTAGTGGATAGACAGCATAATAAGGACTACTTAGACCTCTAAACCCAAAGCAAAGAAGAAAGATGGATAGTCACACACACAAATAAATGTATCTGCACAATACTACTATAATTTCCATTGTACCAGTAGCCCTGTTAAATTCAGCCTTAGGACCTCTCAGAGCAGCTTGTGAAAGTTTTTGCTTCGATTTTCAGGATTACTACATAGAGGCACATTTATTTGGCAAAGCTTTCGCCGCTTTTGGCCCCAGATTCCAGGAAATTGCTTGGTGATGCCAAACCTTTCGCCTAATAATACTATTATATGGTCCCACCTAGATTACAATTATACATGGCAGTTAATGGAAAAAACTTTGAAATTATACGAATTAGCAGCCAAAAGCATCAAT
The DNA here is from genome assembly GCF_964188315.1 of Podarcis muralis. Classification (NCBI taxonomy): domain Eukaryota; kingdom Metazoa; phylum Chordata; class Lepidosauria; order Squamata; family Lacertidae; genus Podarcis; species Podarcis muralis. The sequence continues at coordinate 20,321,546 of NC_135662.1, forward strand.
GCGGATAGCGATAAAACTGGCAAAGGCATTAATAGCATGGCCGAGAAGAGGGACAGAGCACACAGCAGACAGAATGGATTTTGTCCATTTCAAATTCCTATACAGTGTTCAACTTAATGTCCTAAATCATTGCTTATTGCCATTGTGCCTTGTTAAAAAAGTTGTTGTATGTTTCACACGAGCTGTAAACTGCATAGCAATCAGAATGAAATGTCTATCCCCAAACTTCTGATACCTGGGGCATTTTTCCTCCGGATTTTGATTATTCAAGCATTTTTTACCCCCTGGCTTTAATACCTGGGGGGCAGGTTTTTTTAGTTTTTTTAAAAATACTTGTGAACCACCATTTGCCAAAGGAGTCGGGGTTGTGTACAAAAGTGTTGAATAAACAATAAAACTTAAGGAAATGCGAAATAAAACAACCAAACCGAAACTAGAACAGACAAATAATCCAAATTGCTAAAGTGCCTGGGGGCAAGGAGATAATTAAAATTTCTGGGCTGTGGCACTGAAAGGCTTGTAGTATAAGTGCCAGATGTACTTCTTTGAAGATGGACTTGTAACATGGAGGCACCGCAATAGAAAAGGCCCTGTCCCTTGTAGAAACATCATGAACCTCCTCACATGCAGATCAAATGAGTCATGCAGCAACGCTGCGTCTGGGATCCTGAATGATGGGACATTCTTGCATAATGTAGACAACATAGTACCCTCTGGGTGTTGTGGGACTACAGTTCTCATCAACTTCAGCCAGCATGGCAAATGGTCAGGGATGATGGGAGTTGTAGTTTGGCACCATGTTGGCCACCCATGGCCTAACAGGGTGATTGAATCATCTGGGACAGCCCCTGAACTCCTTGGAGAAAGGGTGGGGTAGAACTGTGGTAAAGAATAATGTGAATATACTTGAATATGGCAGCAACTGAAGGTGCGCCCTTTGTTGTATGTATTATTGGTATTTATTCCAAGTGCTTTACAAGCACAAAACCAATGGTAAAACCCATACATAAAGCACTAGACAATTCCATCAAAACATTAAAAAAACCCAGCCATATTTAAAATATACACTAAAACAAGCCCAATTTAAAAAGCATAACAAAATGGAGCAATTGAAACAGGTGAATCAAGCGGTTCAAATTCAGGGGAACACTAGTTTTAAAGAGCTGGTGGAATGCCCATACTGATACGGTCACTTGTATTTCGGTGGGGAGGGTATTTCAATACGCTGTTTCCACCACTGAAAAAGCCTGCTTATGCGTTGACCAATAATCAGCAGTAAAACCAGCCTGATTCCTTCTGCTGATCATAATGCACTTACAGGTCAGTGAGTAGTAGGTGTGGGGACATCTTGCTAAGTAATCTGGTCTAGACTTTTTCAGGCCTTTAAAACTGGCTCAGTGACTAATAGGCAGCCTCTGTATGTACAGTCGTACCTTGGAAGTCGAACAGAATCCATTCCGGAAGTCCGTTTGACTTCCAAAACATTTGGAAACCAAAGCGCAGCTTCTGATTGGCTGCAGGAAGCTCCTGCAGACAATCAGAAGCTGTGGAAGCCCTGTCGGACGTTAGGGTTCCAAAGAACGTTTGGAAACCAGAACACTCACTTCCGGGTTTGCGGCGTTCAGGAGCCAAAACATCTGAGTACCAAGGCGTTCAGGGTCCAAGGTACGACTGTATATATCAAAAGAGCAAGCAACCCATTCTGGACTGGAGTTTTGCATAGGGCTCTCAATCTGAAAGTAAAATTTCTTTTCCAAAACTCAGTCCAGCAGAATTAGAACAAATAGTGAAACAATTTCAGGCAGATTAGGTCCTTTCCCTCCATCTGTTCCATGAAAAAAGCCAGTTTTCCTGAAAGAAAGAAAGAAAGAAAGAAAGAAAGAAAGAAAGAAAGAAAGAAAGAGAATTCCTAATATGGTATGATGACTCGAATCTTGGAAGCAGAACATGAAACAGCTGATGTATTTCACTTTGACAAATAGTCTGTGCTGACCTTTTACAAATTTGCCAGTAGGGTTAGACTGACAAATTACTTTCACAATGGGACTTATTAGACTCCCAGAATAATATTATAAGCATCACTTTCAGGAAACTGGAGTTCAGACCGTGTCAGCACTTCCATTTTTCAGAGAGGTTTATAACTCAGATGCAAAAAAGAAAGAAAGAAAAGAAAATCACTGTGGGCAGCAAGTCGACACGCGACATCTCGGAGTGAAAGTTGCCTTAATGGCTTTTGCAAAATAGAACGTTCCTAGCTTGTGGCAGTTTTGTGCCTGTCTGCAATCTCAAAACCAAGCTTTTATTTCACAGAGCGACTGGCTTTAGGTAGCAGGCTCACCATGGGAAAACCCTTCATCAAGACTTCAGCTCTATGTACACTTACATGGCAACACGTCCCATTAATTTCAGGGGACCTTACTTACGGATTAACATGCAAAGTGTCCGGCCGAGCGTTTAACTTTTAAAAGATTTGCAATTTATCATTCTCAGACTGCAATGCTTTCTGTTGGGAACCTATTCAGCCCTCAGGTTCCCAGTCTGGCTCTGGTCCAAGGTAATAGGAGTATTTTAAACTGACTTCCAACTGGCTTTACAAGATGTAGACTTTTAGTGCTATCAACATATTCCTGGCGCTGCAGCCTTTGGGGGGTTTGATAATATTGAATTCTTGCCTAAGGGATGAAGGCTAAAATATATTCTTCCTGTTTGCTGGGGTCCATCTAGCTTTGCCTGTTATTTATGGGGATGTAAATGAAAATTGGAGTTGTATTTTAGTTTTATGGTGAGCTATTGCATGGTTGTGACGGAGCACATATAGGAACATGCACCAGCGCTGCTACAGGGCCATTTTCCAAGAGGAAAAGACAGCAGAACTGTTAAGAACATAAGAAGAGTCTGTTGGATCGGGCCAATGGCTCATCTTGAACAGGATGCTATTCCCACAGTGGCCAAGCAGATGTCTATGGGAAACCCTTAAGCAGGCTTTGAGCACAAGAGCCCTTGTGAGTCCAGAACCCACCACCTCCTTAAGGATAAGAAAGACACATAGACACAGTATATTAGGTTAATGGGCTAAAAAAGGCCACAACTTTATTGATTACGGCATGTGAGAGGTATTGGCTTAGGCATTGGATAAAACAACAGAGTGTGACTCCACCCCCTCAGGGAGGGGTGAGTCTAAAAGGGTTAAGCACCAGTAGGAGGAGCCTGTTGATGCAAATACAACTGTAAGCTCCCCCTGATGTCACCGGGGGTCGTGCCATGGCCCTAGCCACCAGCAAGGGCATCGGACAGGATCCACGACTGCTGGATTCCTTTAACGCAGCTGTTCTCAACCTGTGGGTCCCCAGATGTTGTTGGACTACAACTCCCATCATCCCTGAGCTCTGGCCTTGCTAGCTAGGGGTGATGGGAGTTGTAGTTCAACAACATCTGGGGACACACAGGTTGAGAAAGGCTGCTTTAACGGAATACCCATAAAGTGGAGGGGTAGGCGATGGCCACACCCTGCCCTCCAATACACAAACACATTCCAATGCCTAACCACCAATACCTAAAGCGTTGTGACGATTTGCTACGAGGTAGGCGAAAAACCATATGGCTGGTGTCAATTTGCTAGTTGGATAAAAATTCCTACCAGGCCCCTTGGCCAACCAAGGCGACCAACCACAGGTCCATTAGCAAGGTCAAGAACGAATCAAGGAACTAAAGGGAGGGTGGGTGGGTGATCCGATGAAAACCAGCAGTGCAATGAAAGGGCAGTGTTGCCATGGCTGCATTTGAGTGGCTAACCCCGCCCCCGAGCCTCCGCCTGATTGGCTGGCTGCCAGGGGGTGCAGCGCAGCAGCCAGGACAGCTGAGCAGGGGCTGGAACGCCCCCTGCCAACGCAGGAAACGGCTCCCGCTCACATCTCCTCCCCTCTGGAAGGAGGAGAGGCTTTCCAGCATCAAGTACTCAGAAGCATTACAGTGGTACCATGATTCTAGAATGGCTTAGTTGCCAAACCAATTGGCTCCTGAATGCCGCAAACTTGGAAGTAAGTGTTCCGGTTTGTGAACATTTTTCGGAAGCTGAACGTCTGACGTGGCTTCCGCTTGAGTGCAAGAAGCTCCTGCAGCCAATCTGAAGCTGCGTCTTGGTTTTCGAATGGTTTCGGGAGTCGAATGGCCTTCTGGAATGGATTAAGTTCAAGAACCAAGGTACCACTGTACTGTCTCCAATGGTGGAGGTGGAGCGTAGCCATCATGGCTAGCACCCATCAATAGCCCTCTCCTCCATGAATTTGTGTAATCCCCTTTTAAAATAATCCAGGTTGGTGGCCACCACTGCGTCCTGTGGGAGTTCCACAGTTTAACTAAGTTTAACTAAGTGTGAATTTACAAAACAGAACCATAGAATTGGAAGGTACCCTGGCCTTTAATTTGAATTCAGCCTGATCTTTTATTTCCCTTCCCTTTCCTCTCCCTTTTATGAAGATCACCCGCTCTGAGACCCCACAGCTAATTCTCCCCTGGGCTCCTCACTGGCCCAAGTAGGACCAGCTAGCCCTGGGGATTATCTAATGCTTATTTCCCCTAAATTGATTTTTGAATTTTATTGTTATTCATGTTTTTATGCTGTATTTTATGCTGCTTTTATAATTAAGTGTATTAAATTTGTTGTTCGCTGCCCTGAGCCCGGTTTTTGAACCGGGAAGGGCGGGGTATAAATAAAATAATCATCATCATCATCATCATCATCCAGTCCAACCCCCAGTCACACTTCTTTGAAGTCTCCTAGTCCCACTCACCTCACAGAGTGTTTGTTGTGGGGGAGGAAGGGAAAGGAGAATGTTAGCCGCTTTGAGACTCCTTCGGGTAGTGATAAAGTGGGATATCAAATCCAAACTCTTCTTCTTCTTCTTCTTCTTCTTCTTCTTCTTCTTCTTCTTCTTCTTCTTCTTCTTTGCCCCTGGTAGGGTTCAAACCCATGACCCTCAGATTAAAAGGCTCGTGCTCTACCAACTGAGCCATCCCTTGGGTTTTCTCTGTCCACTTTCTCCATGACATGTATAATTTTACAAATTTCAATGAAGGAGGAGGCAAAGCAAGGCTTGTAGGGAGTGTGGCTGGGGAGTAGATGTGACCTTAGGAGATTCCCAAGAGCCAGATACAGAGACCTGGAGATCCTGAGCTTTCCCCTATCACAGTAATTAAAGTACTAGGTCCCAAGATCTCTCTTCTGATCCCAAACGAATAGAAGTTAGGATTTTGTTTGCATTTCTGTGGATCCGGTGGATGTACATGCATTAAAGAATGCTTTGTTTGGTCTCAGTGCGGCCTTTTCCGGAACAATCCTGTCAATGGTGATGCGGTAGGAGTCAAGTATTCATCAAATCTCCATGGAAAATGAACAGAGATGACAGGTTTCCAATGCAATATTTCTTTAACACCATGGGAATCTTTGCAAATGCCCTCCTGTTGAGGTGAAAACTATGCAGGGACTCTCCCCGAAGTATACTGACTTCTCTTTTATCTGGAGAAAAGCTACACGCCTCCCACGGCTTTTGCACTAAAGCTATTTCAGGTTAGCTCACCTTTTCGGGTTGATCACACTGAATCACTCAGCAGCTATTCTCCAAGGTACCGTTTTCGGGTAGGGAGGCTGTCAGAAATAAAAGTTCGTCTTCACCCGACATAAAATACAAATGTTCGGCAAAGTACAAAATCCGATTACCCGCCCATAAATTATCCTTTCCCTTTTGTGAAGTGCGCATAAAACTAAAAAGCCGCACATTTAATGGCTTAGTTAATTGCCTTCCTTTCAAACCATTTTATATATTCCCCAAAGAGAGACCCAGGGATCTTTGTCTCGAGGAAATTAAAGTCTACTTTAGTGGCAGTCGATGTAATGAAAACATTCTGTAATAATAAACACGTAGGGTCCTATTCAGATCCTATATGCAGACGTCTATGGTGTAGAAGCCAACAGAGGTCACTCACGGGTTTAAGCTTTTATATACCTCCAGTCCCATTCAGAAAGGAAACTTGCTGAGTCCAAGAAAAGTTCTGAGGAGATCCATCTCCCAGGGAGAGCTCCTCCAACCCACAGAGACTTTAATTATCCTCTCTCATTGGGAATGCTAATCCTGAGATGCCAAAGGCTAATATTATGTTGAAGCTTTGTTGAATAAAGGTGTATGGCTCTTCCCACACAAAGAAAAGATTAGTGGCTGCCTGAGACTGTGACTCGATACACTTACCTGGGAGTAAGCCCCAAGGAACTCAGTAGAGCTTATTTCTGAGTAGACCTGGCTAGAATTGCACATGGCTAGAATGGCAAAAATCAGTCATCAGTTGCAATTGGCTTGGGAGAGAGCTTAACAGATGACAAAAGCTCTGAGCATAAGAGGGTGGTTCAAGAATAAGAAATGATAGTCAGAGGAGTAGCTGCAATCCTAATCCCAATCATCATCATCATTTTTAATTTGTATACCGTCTCCCTATCTTACAGTACTCAAGGCGGTTTACAAGCTGAAGAAACAAAAAATGTACATCTTATAACAAACTAATGCAATACAAAAATGTGATAATAAAACATAAATTTAAAATAGGCAACCTACATCAAAAAAGTAACATTCAACAATCATTAGAATAGCATAAACTAAGGAGACTCTTGAGAGTCCCATGGACTGCAAGAAGATCAAACCTATCCATTCTGAAGGAAATCAGCCCTGAGTGCTCACTGGAAGGACAGATCCTGAAGCTGAGGCTCCAATACTTTGGCCACCTCATGAGAAGAGAAGACTCCCTGGAAAAGACCCTGATGTTGGGAAAGATTGAGGGCACAAGGAGAAGGGGACAACAGAGGACGAGATGGTTGGACAGTGTTCTCGAAGCTACCAGCATGAGCTTGACCAAACTGTGGGAGGCAGTAGAAGACAGGAGTGCCTGGCGTGCTCTGGTCCATGGGGTCATTAAGAGTCGAACATGACTAAACAACAACAACAACAACAACAATATCAACATATAAAAGTTAAACAGAAATCCACTCAACAGTTACAATAAATAATATCTAAACTATAATCAATAAAACAAAGGCAAGCCACAGTACATAAAATAATACAATATACATTGAGAAGCAGGGACTAGAGGGTAGAGCAAGGCAGGTGGAAGGAGGCCTTGCCTGATGGAGTCTCTCCCCTCACAGTTCTTCCTTCAGGAACAGCTCCCTTATGAGGACTCCTGAGAGATAGTCCCATTGGAGTCAACAGACATAAGATAGGACTGCAATGTTCACCTGCTGCAGCAAACGAAGCAGAATCCAGTAACATGTTAAATGGATTAGCATCTGATACACCCTGGGCCATAAATTTGTTAGCCTTGTAGGTGCTACAAGACCCGAAAGCCCACTTGTCTCGTTGTGTCACTCCCTGTAGGTTAGGGCTGGGTAACTTTTGAGCTCTGACTTGTTGGGCTGCAGCCCAGAAGACAGAAGTTATCCTGCCACAGTTTGCTAGGCTCTATATCAGGAGTGGGAAACCTGTGGCCCTAAGATTGCATGCTGTTCTCTGCAAGTGATCAGTTCTGACCTCCGGCAAGAGCAGTCTCTCCCCACTGGGAAAGGAGACAAAAGGGGAAAGAGAGGGGGGGGGGAGAGAAAGAGAGGGAGAGAAGCCAAGACCACATCCACACTAGACATTTAAAGCACTGTGATACCACTTAAACAGTCCGGACTTCTCCCAAAGGAATCCTGGGAACTGTAGTTTGTTTACGGGTGCTGAGGAGTTGCTAGGAGAGCTTGATTCCCCTCACAGAGCTACAATTCCCAGAGTTTCCTAGGAAGAGAGTGACTGTTAAACCATAAGTGGGCCGGATCCATCACTGACCCAGAGCATGAGAAAGTCACTCTGGCCCTTGGGACTCTCCCTTGGTTGTACCCCTTGCTAGCCCTGCTTCACAAGCTCCTTGGTTTTGCCTGGATGAGTCCTTGAACCCTGAATGAAGAATAGAGGCATATGCATAGAACCTAGTCTGGTGTAGAATGGCAAAATTTGCATTCATTGCTCCACCCACTTTTGCCCTCTGGCCCAGCCCAACACTGGCCTGTGGCCCCCAGAAGCAGCGCCGTCTTTACCCGGAGGTGGAAGGGGTGCGGGGCACCCGGACACTGAATTCTGGTGGCGGCAGGCACCTGCCGCTGAAGATGCCTAAACTCTACCTGTCATGAAATAATAAATCATTTTGATCAAGCTATAAAAACAAATATATACCTAGGTATTACCAAAATGTATACCTACTGTTTCACTAAAGGACTTTCGACTTTGTGCACTCATTTACCAAAGATGCGCCATGCCAGCGATGGCGCTCTCCGCTTTTCCGCTCAAGTTCATGGGATCGAAAGAAAAATCATCCAGCAAACCGTTTCCAACCAGCTAAGAAAAGAAATCTGGGATCAAGGGAGGGCCAACCCACACCTGTTTCGTTTGGAGATTTTTTTTTGGGGGGGGGGAGCCTCGCCACTGTTCCGCGCCTCCTCTCTTAACCACACTTTAATTGCTGCAAATTAATTATAACCTTGGAAACTTCCCCTCGGCAAGCAGCTCCGGAGGTGGGTCGGCAAGGTGAAGGCTCAGCGAAGGAGCCTCCAGCCCAAGGCTGCAACTGTAGGAGGAGCGCACAAGAGAAATAACCGGTGGTCAGAGTCACCGGTGGAGCCGTGGGCTTGTTTCATCTCTGGATGGGGGGGGGGGCGCTGGGCAGATCTTTGCAGTGCATATGCTAAAGACTGACCAGAAGGGAGTGCAGACCTTAGGCTGAAAAAGTCTTGCTACTTCTGCTCTGCAGCTTTTAGCATTCCATCATAAATCTTTCCAGAAGTCAAGAGTTTCTGTTGCACACACTGAATTGCACCTTCAACATGACAATTGCAAGAGGTATTGTGGCCCACGTGCGCACCACAAAAGTTGATCAGTGTCACATACTTTAAAGAACCCTTCTGCCACTTCCTCTCTGTCAGCCTACCTACAGCAATCCCACAAGTAAAACGCTCTCTGCCACCGCCTTATTCCCTTCCCTACATCTGAATCTCTTCTGATGACACAGTCGTTAGTGAGGTGAATTTTCTGAATCATGATATTCTGTTTTTAAAATTGGTGTGAAGTGGCAGCGGGGGAGGAGATCTCATCCTTCCTACTTCAATTGGGGGGGGGGGAGCACATGCAACCGTTTATCCTGTCTATCTTTTGCACTGACTCACAACAGCTGCAGAATTTAACCAAAGGTAACATAGATAATTTACATGGTTTTCATCTTGTTCCAGAACAACCACCCATAAAGTTGATGCTGAAGTAATTTATCATGGGTGAGGAAACTGAGGTAAATAGCTACTCCTCCAAGACTTCATAACACTAATTGAATTTCCTGCCATTGTTACAACTCGGACCATCGGGCCAATAACACATAAATTATTTTTATTAACATTCATATCAGTTTCCATCAAATTATGGCTGCGGGGAAGAATTGACAATTGCAAGGAGGACAGGTCTATTAGCCAGAATAGCTTAGTGGAACCTGCAAGTACAAGAGAAGACATGAGGGAAAGATACCAGACACTAGCGGAAGGTTGCAACCTTCATGTGAGAGTGCCTAGAGCAGTGGGGGGGGGGGGAGCCTCTGACCTGCAGGCCTAATAATTCCCCCAGCTGCACCTACCTGCCCAACACATAATGCCATATGTGACATCAGGTGTGGAGCAGGTAAATATCTGACTGGACTGGTTGCATTGCAAAATTTGTCATGGGGAACTCCCTAGTGTAGTCAGTGGGGTTGATCTCAGTGCTGGTCAGCTGATTGGTGCTGAGAACACACCTTCAAAGGAACTCCCCTCAGCACTAATCAGGTACACTGGTACCTCGCAAGACGAATGCCTCGCAAGATGGAAAACTCGCAAGAAGAAAGAGTTTTCCGTTTTTCGAGGTGCTTCGCCAGACAAATTTCCCTATGGGCTTGCTTCGCAAGAAGAAAGCCCATAGGGAAATCTCCGGGGACCTCTTTTAAAATGCTGGCGGTCGGGAGCAAAGACTTTCGCCCACCGCCGGCCTCCAGAAGAGGTCCTGGACCTCTTCTGAAGGCCGGCGGGGGGCAAAAGTCTTTGCTTCCCCCCCCGCCCCCCCGCCAGCCTTCCCGGGATAGCGGAGAAGCGCAGCGCGTTTCTCCGCTATCCCGACGGCTTTTGAAGGCCTTCGCTGCCGCCCGCCAGCATTTTAAAATCGCCCCGGGACAGCAGAGGCTTCGCTGCCGCCCGCCAGCATTTTAAAATCGTCCCGGTCTCCGCTGTCCCGGGGGCTTTTAAAATGCTGGCGGTCGGCAGCAAAGCCCTCCTGTCCCCGGAGCTTGCGGGGCGGGAGGTGGGGAGAAGGGCTTTTCTTCCCACCGCCAGCCTTCAGAACAGCCTTCTGAAGGCTGGCGGTGGGAAGAAAAGCCCTTGTCCCCCCCCCCCCCAGCCTTCAGAAGAGGTCGGGGGACAGACTGTCCCCGGACCTGGTCTGAAGGCGGTTTCCATAGGAATGCATTGATTGATTTTCAATGCATTCCTATGGGAAACCGTGCTTCGCAAGGCAAAAAACTCGCAAGAAGAAAAAACTCGCGGAACGAATTAATTTCGTCTTGCGAGGTACCACTGTATCTGGGTATGGAGAAGGATCCCCTTAGATGTCCCTTTGCACCTGCAAGTGGTGCTGAGAGCACAGAGCATCTATCAGCACTCACCAACTGATGACACAACGCCTCAAAGGGAGTTCTCTCCCAGCCGATGGGAACTGGCAGAAGCTCCTGTGAAAGTCATCATCTAATGTAATAATGACCTCAGGTTTGGCCACTTGGCGTGGTTTGGAGTTGCTGGGGGAGGTAAGGATCCAGGCCTCCAGACAGATCCAGTTCTTTTACTCCTGACCTAGAGGCAGGAAACGACTTGGATATGAAAAAACTAACCTAGAAAATAAGTTTCCTGATCAATCAGTAGACACAGAATAGTCAAGGTACTAAATGAGCACTGTGTGCTTCTGTAAAGTGGAATTGAGATACAAAGACAACCACCTCTTTGGATTTCATTGCTTGTGGTGCAGTTAAGCATTCAGTAAGCACAGCTGGATATTATCAGAACACATGCATGCATCTTTTTTCGACTGGCTGTTCGTGGATCAACAAAAGAGGTTCTGTAGCACCATAAGAGTCAGGGACATATATTACGGCATAAGACTGAAAGCTTCTCCTGCATAAAGTTATGGATTTAAGATGCCTGCTGCTGCCGCTGCAACAGACTTGGAGGATTCTCTATCCCTCTGGAAATTGTCGGTGGGTGAGATGGGACTCGCCACTCGGACGACTCAGAAGAATCACCATCAACACTCCCTGAACACAAAACTCGTTCGCGCCTGCACATAAATGAGCCGAACGCCGGGGTCCATGTGTTCGGCGGCGCGCATGCGCACGCTCCGCTCATCGCCGATGCCCTTCTTAGAGGCAGCCTCGGGAGGAGGCGGAGCCAGGCCTGGAAGGGGAGGAGGCAAAATATGACGTACGTTGGAAAACGGGGGTGGGGGAACAGGAATTCATCATGCGCGTGCGCAGAAGGAGTTGCCCCGCGGCACGACGCTCATACACCCCTGACTCAGCCAGGGACCGGCCGGTACGGAAGGGCGGGGTCGAGTCGGGCCGCGCGTGCGCACTTAACCCGCGGCTTGCCTGACGCCGCGCTCCTAAGCCCCGCCTTTCCCTCGCGGCCTGGCTCCCAAGATGGCGGAGTACGACTTGACGACGCGCATCGCGCACTTCTTGGACCGGCACTTGGTGTTCCCGCTCCTCGAGTTCCTCTCCGTCAAAGAGGTGAGCTTCCCTCGAGTCGCGGGGATACTGGGGCCCGTGAGGGGGTGAGCCGGGCAGCGTCTCCGGGAGCCTCCCTCGCTTCCCTTTCCCCGCCTCAGGCCAGGCCGAGGCCCAGGCGGCCTCTCCGCGCTGGTCGGGTTTCCGCGCCTCGCCCGGTCAGAACAGTTTCTTCGGCGGAAGGGCGCTGAGCCAAAGGAGTGCGGGGTTCAACTAAAACAAATAAAACAAAATAAAAGCCCTTTGACTGAAGGAAGGGAAGGACGCGCAGGCTTGGCTGTAGAACAAGAAGGGCTCTCTGTGCATGTGCAGAGTGCACGGCCCTTCCCTCATTCTAACCCAAACCCAACCGTGCTTCCGTTTTGGCATCGAAGGCTTTTCTGCTTCACGTGCCCCTTGAATACATGCGACTTCCGTGGAAGCGCGCCTATGAAGGCCATGCCAAATGTGCTTGAAAATTGGGGAGCATCCATCGCATAGCTGTCAACTTTTCCCTTTTCTTGCGAGGAATCCTATTCAGAATAAGGGAATATCCCTTAAAAAAAGGGAAAGGTTGACAGCTATGATCCATCGTGTGTACTAGGCTGCCTTATGAAGAGAGTTTGAATGCTGGGGTGAAGCTCCTAAGCAAGGGCATGCGCACACCACAGATCCCTCCCCCCACCCCCGTGTGTGACAAGACAGACAGGCGCGCGCACACAAACATATACACTGTAGAAGTCGCTTCCTCCCAGATTCCCATTCTACTTAAATTAAGCAAGGTACCTGATGCCTTAAAGATGAACACTTTTATTAATGTGGATGAGAGTCCAGTCACAATTATCCCCTTTCTAGGGGCAGGGAGTGGAGAAGGTCATGGCATTTTGGATGACTTGGATCTTTAGCCACATTGCAGTCTTGGTTCAGATCAGACTGTGGGCCTTGGTTGTCCTGAAGGATTAACTTTAACTAAGAGTGAGGCAGGGGAAGTCCTTCTGCCTTTTTGATTTCCCTGTAGCTTTTGGTACCATCAGTCCTCGTGGACTGTGGTATTGGGAACAAGGGGTTCTGCTTTGTTGGGAGTGTGATTCTTGGTTCCCTGGTAGCTATACATTGTATTCTCAGTAATATTTAATATCTATATGAAGCTGTTGGGAGCAGGGCATTTGGTGCAAGATGCCTTCAATATGCTGATATAACACAACTCATATCTTTTCATAACATCTAAATCAGGAAAGGCTGTGTGGGACCTGGACAGGTGATGGGAAGAGAGAGAAAAATATATGGAGCTTGAATCCCTGTAGCAGGTGCTGTGAACGAGCGGCTCCTGTGTCAAGAGAAATTGGTCAATTGCATGCCCTGTTGCCTTTCCCCTGAAGGAGCAGGTGTACAATGTGGGGGTGCTTCTAGTTACAGTCACTGGAGGCCCAGGTAGCTTGGGTAGTTAGGAGTGCATTTTATCAGCTTTGTCTAGCACAACAGATGTAGTGATTTGGACTGGGATAGTCTGAGTACAGTAGGCGTTGGTCAAGATTACTGCCAAACACTTATGTGGGGCTTCCCTTGTGCTTGATCTAGAAACTGCAGTTAGTACTGAAGGCTGCTGCATGATTGTTGACAGGAGTGATTGTCTTTCAGCATATTACACTCTTTTCTGAGTTTGCGGAGCAAATTCAAAATGTTCATACATAAAAGTCCTTCACAGCTTGGAGTCAGTTGGCTTGAAAGTTCACATTATCCAACTGCTTTGATTTGACACTTTTATAAGTGCCCAATAACATTCATTCTATCGTTGCATGGAATCAAGCCTGTAATGTGGTGCCATCTTCTTTCTGGTTCTTCTTGTCTATTAATATTAGGCAGATGGCTTTGTGGTATTGTTTTCAAAAACTTGGCTAAAGACTTTTTTCTTTAGTTGAGGCTAATTATCTATATTTTTATAGTCTGTGTTTACTTGTTTTTAAAGTTTCATTTTATTGGTGTTTTATATCATTTTTGTAAACCACTTAGAGGTTTGTTGATGAGGTAGTATATACATTTTGTTAAATAAAATAAATAAAAGGCTGGGCTACAAATCAAACTCATTGGTTCAAATCTCCTCTGTCACGAACTCCTCTTAGGGATGTCACATTAAACCATAGTTAAAAATAAACTATGGTTTAACGTGAGAACAACATGCTTGGAAGCCCCAATTCCTGACGTTGCTGTGCCAGGGAGAAGACAAACCAAAAACTGACTTCCTGTTGCATGTGAACCAGTATTCATAGTTTCTTCCTCTCTAGGCAACAGGAAACTAGTCTCAGGTTTGTTTTGTTCCTAGCTCAGCAATAGCAGAAGGGAAGGAGGAGTGTGTTGTGCACTTTCTAGCAGGGTGCAGCAGCATGCCGCTCCTTGCTAAACCATAGTTTATTTTTAACTGTCCGAACCATGCCACTCTCTCTCAAACCCCCATCTGGAATATGGGGAAATAATAAAATGAGGACCTGGACCCTGATGGTTTAGATAACTGCTGTCTAGTTGCAGATGTTTTTTGGGCAGGTTGATTGAGAAGTGTGATCACTGTGGTGGCTAGCAGATGTGTCTGATCACTGTGGTGGCTAGCAGATGTGTCTGGAGGAAGCAGGTTATCTAGACTCACTTCATTTGGGCTTCAAGCCTGGTAGAACATTGAAAAAGCCTGGTTCATTACCCTTCTTGGGGGAGAGGGGAGTGTTTCCCTGTTGATTCTGCCCATCCTCTCAGCAGTGTTTGATACCATTGACCATAGTATTTTCTTGGAGAGACACTGTGTTGCAGTGGTTCCATTCATCTCTGTAGGACTGCTTCTTGACCCCATGGCATTTATATGGGTTCCTTTAGGGATTCATCTTGTCTCACATGTTGTTTAAACAGCTGAGAGGAGTCATCCAGAGATTTGGGAGTGCAGTGCCCTCAATATGCAGATGGCACCTGAAGCTTCTCTTCATTTTATCTGAATGAGAAGAGGTTGCACATGTGCTGGACCAATATCTGGAGGCAGTGTTGGGCTGAATGAAAGCCAGTAAACAAACAATCCTAATAGGATGGTGATACTGCAGTTCAGTGGTTCCCTGGTCTAGAAATTAGGGAGATGGTCTGTTCTGGATGGAGTAGCACTCATCATGAAGGAGTAAGTGTATAACTTGAGAGTACCCCTTGATTTGAAGGTATTTTTGGAGGCCAAGGTGGCCTCAGTGTCAAGGAATGTTTAAGTCCATATTTGGTTGGTTTGTCAGCTATGACCATTCCTGAACTAAAATAGCCTGGATTATTGCACCGCCCTCCACAGGGGGCTGCCCTTGAAGAAAGTGTGGAGTCCTCATGCAAGTGCAGAATGCTGCCACTAGTTTGCTGTCTTGGACAGTGAGGGGAAAACATATCGCTCCTATTCTGAGAACTTTGTACAGACTATATGTTAGGCATCAAGACCAATCCAAAGTATTTGTACTGATGTGTAACACCAAATACAACCTAGAATCCAAATAGTTGAAGAGGTGCCCCCCTGAATATGGCCCAACCTGTTTGTTAAGCTCTGCAGAGTTGATGTTGCTGCTGATGAGTGAGAATTCTGGGGTGGTGGCACAAGCCAGTACCTTCTCTGTGACAGTTCCTTGTTTATGGAACTTCCTTCTGATGGACATAATATTTTCCCCTGAATAAATGGCATTTAGGTGCCACCTTATAACCTTATTTTGCCTGGCATTTGTTAGTTAATTGCACACTGTTGCTGAGAGAGTATATTGCTTGCTGCTGCTGTTTTATTAATTTGTATGTATTAGTTGTAATTTCATTTTAGGCTTCTGTATCTATGTATCATTTTATGAACTGTTAGCCACCTGTGAGTAGGAGGAATGGTGGTGTGTAAGAAGTATAAATAATTTGTCGCAGTTGGTTATTGCAATGATTACAACCAGTTAGTGTACATGAAGTGCTTTTGAATGCTTGAAAGGCTATATATATGTAAAGTGCTAGCTTCACTTTTCATGATTTGGAGAGTACTCTGAAACTAATGAAGTGCATTATGCCCTGGTGTGCTTCAAGTCAATAGTTTGCCTGAGTGCTCCTCAAATGGAACTGGACTAGCATCTCCTCCTGAAATACCACAATACTTGATGCAGCCCACAAGATCTGCTGTGGCATGTTAGTTAGGAAACAGATAAGTTTCCACTTTGATTTTTGCCTTTGCTCTAAACTCATTTGGAGACCTTCCAGGGTGGACTTGATTTAAATCATTTTTTTACAGAAAGACTCATTTTTGCTGGTATAATCTTAGTATTTACAACCAGATGAAGGTTTCATTTTTGGAATGATAAATTTTCAGAGTAGTTTTTACACTCATATCAAAAATTACTGATTTGGTTATACTATTTGAAATACAAAAGCAAATAATTATGAAATTAGTGTGAGGTTTAATAAGTTAACTGTTTATATTTGGACAACTTTTCTGCTGTACTTTATTGGAAGGAGAAAAATAATCATTTCCTTAATAACAACTTAAACAATTTAACTAAAACAATAACATTATAGCATATGTATCCATGTTTGTTAACTGATGTGGTTAAACGTTTTTAAAAAAACACAACAGACTGAGTTTTAGCACACATGAACAACTTAAAACAAATCCTTATTTCCTGATGAATAGCCTTTGGACTATAATGTAACTTAAATAGAAAACTATCTTTAGAAAGCTTTTTCCTCCAAAAGCATTTTATTTTAAAAATCAAATTTAAATTTTAAAAAATCGATTTAAATAAAAAAATCTGATTTAAATAAAAAATCAATTTTTAAAAAGAAGAACCCAATGATTTTTATCCATCCTGAGACCTCCTTTCAGTCCTAGCACACCTCATCCCCCAACATTCTGCAATATGTGACTAGTACAGTCGTACCTCGGGTTGCGATTGCTGCGGGTTGTGCGTTTTTGGGTTTTGGATGTGCCGAAACCAGGAAGTACCAGAACGGGTTACTTCCGGGTTTCAGTGCATGCACAGAAGCACTAAATCACGCTTTGCGCATGCGTAGAAGCGCCGGATCACATCAAGCGTGTGCGCAGACGCAGCACTGCTGGTTGCGAACATGCCACCCGCACGGTCTCATTCTGAGCCTTTAGTTCGGAGAAGACAATTCTGATGACAGTTGTAGTTTGAATGAAAAACCTTTCCATTTTCCCATGTGAACAGCAGATGACATCAAGTACTTTTTAATATTGATTTGTCTATGTGCTGATTAAATGCAAAGGTAGAAGAGTTGTATCAAGGCATTTGGAACAGAGCTGTATAAGGACATTTGGATAATAGTGTCCTTTATTTGACTGACTTGGAGAAAGGGTGTACTTATATTTAGTTTAGCTTGAATACCTGCAAGTTATTTGTTGAATAAAAGTTGTTCCAGTAAAATATAACTCTGTTGATGCACTTTGTGCCTGCCTTGTTTTTAATAAACTGACTCCTGTTATTATTAGAATCAATACATTCTAAAAGTATTTAGTTGGCATTTCGGGAATGTCTGTTGAATGGAAAAATAGTAGAAGAAATCATTCTTGAAAAACTATTGAGTTTTGGATAAAACCTTACTTGGGGTACTTGAAGCAAATAATTTATTCATTACATTAATATATCGTCTTTCTGCCAAGGCACCCAAGGCAGTTTAGAATTTTAAAGGACTGAAATGATATAACATGTAAAATTGGCCAGGTGAGGAGGGCACATTCTGGCTGGATAAAGGTCTAATGTTGTCTTCACCTCCCTCCCTCAGTCTCTACTTCCTCCCCACAGGGCAGATGGTGTCTGTTGGATCTCAAATACCCTTGTTCAGTAAGTTTGATTGGTTAGGATTGGAAATATATACCATACAATCTATAAGCCAATAACATTGGAGCATGCTTTCATTTCTCTTAAATTCCCCTTGTGCCATCAATAATATACTTCTCAAAGTCTGTATGAATTCATTCACCTTGTTATCTTGAAGGGCTATAAGTAAGTTTTAAGTGGCAGCAGGGTAGGGTCTGAACTATATATTTTTACTATTGGCAGGGTCTAATTATAGAGCTCTGTTTGTTCTTCTGACTTCATTGTACTCAGTACTTTGATTGTGAGCTACCTTGGTAATTGTGCAAACTAAAGGGTGACATCTAAATGTTTAAACACAAACTTTAAATTAAATAGAAAGTAATAGGTAATATTTAAAACCATTACTATTTTATTTCTTTCAGATATACAATGAAAAGGAACTACTTCAAGGAAAACTGGATCTCCTTAGTGACACCAATATGGTGGACTTTGCTATGGATGTCTACAAAAACCTTTATTCTGATGATATTCCTCATGGTAAGCTATCTACTTACAAATAAAACTGTGACAGGATCTACAGTCAGCCCTCGTGCCTTAAAAATAATAAAGCCCACGACTTTAAGTTACTATCATATACTGATCTTTAATGTTGACTAAATCCAAATTGTTTGTTTAAAAAATAATGTCATTTTGTTCTACCAAAATTCTTTTTCAGTTCTATTCATATATTTTAATGTTTTGGCTTCTGAGTCCCACTGTAGGAACTGGTTTGCATGCCTCCTCCCATCCCAACACAGATTCTAAGACAAAAGACGAAGGGAGATGCATTTGTCTATCCTCAAGGCCTAGAGTCTATGTCTGCTCTGGGGGCGTGGGGAAGGGCCACATTGAAAAAACAGTTCTGGCCTATCTCTTGCTGTGGTAGAGGCAGTGAACTCAGTGATAAATTGGAAGGGTGGAGAGAATAACAAGAGTAGGGAATGAAAAGGACTAGAACAATGTCCCACTCCTTTCCCCACTTGTCAAAGTTGACATGCCTTCAGTTAGAATTATGTAAATATTACAAAGAAGTGGTGTTAACCAGATGGCCCTTCTCTACTTCTACATTTCTTTTAATGACAAGATTTCCCTAAAACAGGGTATAGTTCATCTATATTGGAGCCCTCCTTATCAGGCAAGTCATTCTTCTTTATGCAGTGGGGTAGGAGGTGAGACTTGATGCACATTGGTGGAATATTGGGGCTCCCTGGAAAATGTCTCTTGTATTTGCCAGGATCTATCTGTCACTGAGGGATTTTGTCACACTTTTTCTGGTCTAAAATGTTCCCACTTAAATCTGTTCACATTCATTTTCTCAATGCACAGATTGAGTTTATATCCAAACTCTTCAATAAAATGTTTATGGCCTAAAATATTTATCAGTATTGTGGAGCTGGAGTCACGTGTTCAAACATCTAAACTGCTGTAGTTAAGCTTTTTTCCTCCTTCAAAAAAATGGACACCATAAATATTCTAAAAGTTTGGTAAGCAAGTAGTACTTCTGATTTATTCAGGCTGTTGCTTGTTTTGTCTGAGCCCATTTGAAAACTTCACTATACTCTTTTACCCATTGCATTCAGAATGGGTGTTTAGATCTCTTCCTTGAAGCTTGTGGGCTACTCTGCTGAGATACAATCAGTTGTAGCAAGACACATTTAAACAAATGATTTTATTGACCTAATAATCAATTGTATCTAACTGATTAGGACCTAGGTGAATAAAATTTGAGAATTCTAGGGTACACAGTATTATCTTGCTTGATTGACTATTGCTGACAGAACTTTTTGTATAGATGACTTAACTTAGTTTTTCTGTTTTTCTCACCAGCTTTGCGTGAAAAGAGAACCACAGTTGTTGCACAGCTAAAACAGCTTCAGGCAGAAACTGAACCTATTGTCAAAATGTTTGAAGACCCAGAAACTACACGGCAAATGCAGTCTACTAGGTAATGCTTTTGGATGTTGCATTCCTGCAAAAGTTTGCAAAATTGCTACTTGAGTGTAATTGGATAATTTTTCAAGTTTGATCTTCTAATTGCGTGAGCCTCGGTGCAATCCTATGCATGCCTACTCAGAAGTAAGTCTCCCAGTTGTAAATACCATGTAAGTGTATGTAGGCTTGTAGCCTATGTAGTCACTAGGATGGTTTATCGTCTACATTAGAAATGGAAATAGTTCTGCCTGTGTGCAGCTGATGTTCTGTTGATTTTAATTTGTGAAACCTAATTCAAACATGCTTGAAATTCTTAACTTGAAAGTTCTTTCAGATGAGAGAGATTGACATGTATTCCACATGGGAAATTGAGTCTTTAAACCTCCAATTAGCTAATCATGTCTCTTCTCTAGACTAGAGCAATCTGGTGCTCTCCACATGTTTTGGACTCTAGTTCTCATCAGGCCCACCACAGCTATGTTAGCTGGGGCTCTTCAGAGTTGCAGCCAGAAACATTTGGGAAAGGTTATGTCAGATATTTCGACAATCGTATCCCATTGCCTTAGGATCTAAGATGTACCTTTACTTTTTTTAAAAAATATTTTATTAATTTTCCAAAACCAACAAAAAATAAAAGCAACAATACATATTCAAACATAGAAAAAAGTACAGTTGACTTCCCCCATTTCCTTCCCTGGTTCTTTTATCTTCATACCGCATGTCCATTTTAAATCATTAAAATTACTTATTGTCCAGGCATAATGTCTTTACAAGTCTTTTTAAAATCCTGTTAATGTATTAACCTGTGTACATTCAGTATATGTACTGTGTACATTGCTTCTGTATATATCCTCCCAATCTTCTTTAAATTCCTTTTCATCTCTTCCTCTTAATTTCAAAGTCAATTTTGCCATTTCCGCATATTCCATTAACTTCACTTGCCTGTCTTCTTTAGCTGGGACACCTACTTCTTTCCAATGTTATGCTAATAATATTCGTGCGGTAATCGTTGCATACTTAAATACAGTGGTACCTCTGGTTGCGAACGGGATCCGTTCTAGAGGCCCGTTCGCAACATGAAAAGAATGCAACCCGCAGCGATGCGTCTGCGCATGCGCGGGTTGCGATTTGCGGCTTCTGCGCATGACATCATTTTGCGCTTCTGTGCATGCGTGAGCTGCGAAACCCAGAAGTAACCCTTTCCGGTACTTCCGGGCGCTGCAGGACGTAACATGAAACGGATGTAACATGAGGTATGACTCTTAAGTCTTTTTGCGGTCTTGTCATATCCACTCCTGTAAATACCAGAAGCTTGGAAAGCTTCTGGTTTTTTAACAAACGTTATTTTGAACATCTTCAATCCATTATAAATCATTTCCAAGTACTTCTTAACAATTTTGCAATCCCACCACATATGAAAAAATGTCCCTTTTGTTGATTT
Organism: Podarcis muralis; assembly: GCF_964188315.1. Lineage (NCBI taxonomy): Eukaryota > Metazoa > Chordata > Lepidosauria > Squamata > Lacertidae > Podarcis > Podarcis muralis. Next base: position 20,342,606 of record NC_135662.1, read on the forward strand.
ACATTTCCAACACTTACTTTCTCTATTTTTATACATTTTTGCTAAACTTACTGGAGTTAGGTACCATCTATACATCATTTTCACATAATTTTCTTTAATTGCCACACATGCAGTAAATTTTATTTCAGTCTTCCATCATTTTTCCCAAACTTCCATCGATGTACCTGTACTTGCTAAGGGTGTTGCCTTAATCCTGTTTATGTGGGAGTAAGCTTAATCAAATTCAGTTGGACTTATTACTGAGTAGATATCATTGGGATTGTGCTTTAAGTCCCCTTCTACCTTTTAAAAGCCAGAATGGAGGTCGTTTTCAGTGAAAAGAAAAAAAAATATTAACTATTATTACGTTCTTGTTGTTTTGTATATTATGTTAAAAGCAACCCAGCTGGGGCAACCCAGTCAGATGGGCGGGGTACATATGATGATGGTGATGTCTCTATTCCATGTCTGTGAGGTAACCTGATAGAAAGTGCCACTGCTGCATCTGCCACTATTTCCATACCCTTTTTTAAAGCATCTGGTTTGGGGATTGCAGAGCTAGGTACTATCCCCTAAAGGGCTGTATTTGGTTAAGAGGTGACAGGTGCTGATTTCTACTGCAGAGGAAAAAGGATTACAAGTGACGGGACATAATAGGATGCTGTCTAAGGCAGAGAGATATTGCCCTTACACTCTCCATAAAAGAAGAGGAGGGTTATTGGACCCTGTGCCCATATTATTGAAAGTTAAATAATACCCAGCCGGTGGCATGCAAAAATGCATGCTGCAGCAATGTGGGAGTTGGCCTTCAGTGAAAACCAATTCACTTGTTCATATATGAAATGTAGAAAAATGAATTTGCTTTCAGTGAACAGAAATGTTTATCTCTGTAATGTTTTTGTGTGATTTATAGCACTACAGTGAACTCTTCTTTATTACAGGGATGGTCGGATGCTATTTGACTACCTAGCTGACAAACATGGTGTAGGTATCAATTATTAAATCTGTAAAATTAAGTATGCATGATGCAAAATAAATGGACTTCAGATGTGAGAACTGGTCATGTGATTGATTTTGTCCTTCTGTGATGTATGTATTTGTAGCCTGCCTTCTATACTGAGTGGTCCCAGGGCGGGTTATAAAAGCACAGTTAAATATTAAAATCATATACCTCTTTTATGCAATGGTTCTAAACTTATGGTGAGCAGCTATTTTAATGCTTAGTCTCACAGTATGAGAAGAGGAGGAGTTTGGATTTGATATCCCGCCTTTCACTCCCCTTCAGGAGTCTCAAAGCGGCTAACAATCTCCTTTCCCTTCGTCCCCCACAACAAACACTCTGTGAGGTGAGTGGGGCTGAGAGACTTCAAAGAAGTGTGACTGGCCCAAGGTCACCCAGCAGCTGCATGTGGAGGAGCGGAGACGCGAACCCGGTTCCCCAGATTACGAGACTACCGCTCTTAACCACTACACCACACTGGCTCACACTGAGCTGGAGAGAGATGTCTGTTTAGTGGGAGCAGAGTAATTCCATTGGCCATAAGTTAACCATTCTATTTGGGTATTGAAATCAAAGGAGTTACTCTGAGTATGACTTAGTTAGATACAACCCTGTATATTGATTGGTTCAAAAGGCATGCAAGCTGGAAAGCCCTCTGGCAAATACAACTAAAAGCTTTGACATCTACTGGCTAGATAAGTGATGAGAATTCAGTCAGCACTGAACTGGGCATGTCAAGTGAATTTTTAAAAGGGGAAATTGAGGCCTCTGAGTCACAATCTAGTCACCTGGGAACAGTTTCTGGTTGTCAGTGCTGGCTGACATTACTAATGGCAAGTCTGATTAAATCTCATTCTACCTTTTGACAAAGTCAAGTTTTAATTAGATTGTGTCCATTTCAGCATTGTCTAAACATGCACAGAATGAGGGCTTCATTGTTGTGGTTGAAGTATAACTTTTTGAATGTTTCTGCAATGTAACAGACTTCCTGCAAGTTAAACAAAAACAAACCTAGTATATTTGAGAAATAAGTTCTATTCCACCATGCTCCCTGCTATGGTGGCTTTGCACTTGGGGAGAATTCATGAGCCTCCACCATCAATAATTTTGTGCCCTCAGAACTTTGCCTCTACATTATTCCGCTGCATATTTAGACAAGACTGAACTACCTCCAAAACAATTTCTTGAAACATTTTTGATATTTGTTCTGTTTATCTTGCAGTTTAGGCAAGAGTATCTAGATACACTCTACAGGTATGCAAAATTTCAGTATGAATGTGGCAACTATTCAGGAGCAGCAGAATACCTGTACTTCTTTAGAGTATTGGTAAGTTTTTTCTATATATAAATAATTTAAGATTATACTTTTAAAAAGTTTGTGAGCCCTAAATTGGACGTCCATATGAGTTTGCTTTTAATTTTGCGACTGCTAATATGAATATAAATTCCTCCTTTCAGGGTAGACACTTTCTAGCAAAACCTCAATTATTGGCAGAATCACTGTTCCTTGTGTGTGTGTGTGATTTTTGAGAGCAAGTTGGAAATCTTATTCTTTCAACTCAGCTGTATTCAAACAGTGTACCTGCCTGAAGAGAAACAAAACTGTTTCTTAGAATGGCACTGCTGCAATTAACTTAGTCTTTACCTCACTTGAGTCCTGTCTTTGTAACTGCAACATGAAAAGTTAGATGCTGACTTGGCTTTCAAATACCACAGCAGTCCAGCCAGTGAGATCTAGCCACAAAGCTGTTGCAGACTCTCATTTTACCTATTGTACTTGATGAATATGTATGGGGGTGGGGATGATTTATTTTTCATGACTGTAGCTTATTGCTTCACTGTTTTAATACTGTTTTATTTCATTGTGATTTTATTGCTGTATGTATTGTATAAGCTGCTTTGAGGTATCATTTGGGCTGGCAACAGGGCTTAAATGTAGGAAAATAAATAAAAACATAAAATACATAGCAGAACATTTAATTTCTAAATTAATTACAGAAACAGAGAAGTGCTGAGGCACAACTAAAGTGAAGGAATTAGATGGTAATGCTGAATTTAGTGGTTGCTTTTGAGAATTTTGTCAGTCTTTCCTTTTAATTATCACAAAAGACTTTGAGTAGTAGTCTTGTATTTTGGAAATGGCTTATACCAATAGTTCACAAATGCAGCAACTTAGAACAACATGAAGAGTTGATTATTCATGTCACTTTGTGAAGTGATAAAGTAAGAGAAGATCTAGGGCCATGAACTTTTTGTGGCTGGTTGAATAAACGTTTTATTCTGTTTACAAATGGAAATTAATGGTTGGGTAAACTAACATATTGAAGTTAGTCTACTCTAATATAGCCTTACCTGAAAGTAGGTTACTATGCAGTGCCAACTGAAGTTGTGCAGAGCTGAGTAAAAAATGGCATGTATGACCTTGTGCCCCGAACTTGAGCAAAGTAATGTCATCGTCTTTCCCCTCCCCTCAGCTAGGGGGGATGAAAATACGTATGGTTCTAATATTATTTGAGGGTTCTGGAGTGTGTATGAATGACATTATTTGATATCCCCAACAAATTTAGTCTCTCTGATCTTTCTGAGCACAGCTTTCATTTAAATGACAAAGCTTGTTACTGGGATGGAAGTATAATGATAATGAGGTAGCATTCAAGGCACAGCAACAACTAGCTGATGAGGCAGTAGTTGATGCTCAAATTTCAGAAACTTCAAGGGCAGAGGAAATCCAGTTTCTGGAGACCTGGCAATGTGCAGTGCTTGATCCAACTTTTCTTTCTTTTTAAAATAAGAATTTCTTAGGTATTTTCTCTTTAGTCTTTCAGAATTTTAGTTATATTCTGTAGGTTTTAAAATAATGGTTAAATATGCAACTGTTAATGTTTTGAGGGAAGCTAATTTGTTGAGAAGAAATTTGTTGATAAGTGAGATTTTTGAGAAACACATGCTATGAAAGTACCATTGTAATGGATTTGAGGCTAGAGTGTTGTTCTCTGAATGACTTGCCGTTTGGCCCTGTGTCAGCTAAAGCTGATTGACCCTAACTTGAAATTCAGTACAGTGGTGCCTCGCAAGACGAAATTAATTCGTTCCGCAAGTTTTTTCTTCTTGCGAGTTTTTCGTCTTGCGATGCACGGTTTCCCATAGAAATGCATTGAAAATCAATTAATGCGTTCCTAGGGAAACCACCTTCAGACCAGGTCCGGGGACAGTCTGTTCCCCGACCTCTTCTGAAGGCTGGGGGGGGGGGGGGGACAAGGGCTTTTTTCCCACTGCCAGCCTTCAGAAGGCTGTTCTGAAGGCTGGCGGTGGGAAAAAAAGCCCTTCTTCCCACCTCCCGCCCCGCAAGCTCCGGGGACAGGAGGGCTTTGCTGCCGACCGCCAGCATTTTAAAAGCCCCTGCTGTCCCGGGGCGATTTTAAAATGCTGGCGGGCGGGAGCGAAGTCTCTGCTGTCCCGGGGAGATTTTAAAATGCTGGGGGGCGGGAGCGAACGCTTCGCTCCCGCCCGCCAACATTTTAAGATCGCCCGGGGCAGCAGAGACTTCTCGCCCAAAGCAAGGGGAGCTCTCCGGAGGGCTCCCCGTGCTTCGGGTGACAGGCTGCCGCCCCAAGCCTCGCGCACCCGGCGGGACCTCCTGCGGGGTGCGCGAGGCTTGCAGACACTCGCCCGAAGCAGGGGAAGCCCTCCGGAGGGCTCCCCGTGCTTCGGGCGACAGGCTGCCGCCCCAAGCCTCGCGCACCCGGCGGGACCTCCTGCCGGGTGCGCGAGGCTTGCAGACACTCGCCCGAAGCAGGGGAAGCCCTCCGGAGGGCTCCCCGTGCTTCGGGTGACAGGCTGCCGCCCCAAGCCTCGCGCACCCGGCGGGACCTCCTGCCGGGTGCGCGAGGCTTGCAGACACTCGCCCGAAGCAGGGGAAGCCCTCCGGAGGGCTCCCCGTGCTTCGGGTGACAGGCTGCCGCCCCAAGCCTCGCGCACCCGGCGGGACCTCCTGCCGGGTGCGCGAGGCTTGCAGACACTCGCCCGAAGCAGGGGAAGCCCTCCGGAGGGCTCCCCGTGCTTCGGGTGACAGGCTGCCGCCCCAAGCCTCGCGCACCCGGCGGGACCTCCTGCCGGGCGCGCGAGGCTTGCAGGCACTCGCCCAAAGCAAGGGGAGCTCTCCGAAGGGCTCCCCGTGCTTCGGGTGACAGGCTGCCGCCCCAAGCCTCGCGCACCCGGCGGGACCTCCTGCCGGGTGCGCGAGGCTTGCAGACACTCGCCCGAAGCAGGGGAAGCCCTCCGGAGGGCTCCCCGTGCTTCGGGTGACAGGCTGCCGCCCCAAGCCTCGCGCACCCGGCGGGACCTCCTGCCGGGTGCGCGAGGCTTGCAGACACTCGCCCGAAGCAGGGGAAGCCCTCCGGAGGGCTCCCCGTGCTTCGGGTGACAGGCTGCCGCCCCAAGCCTCGCGCACCCGGCGGGACCTCCTGCCGGGCGCGCGAGGCTTGCAGGCACTCGCCCAAAGCAAGGGGAGCTCTCCGAAGGGCTCCCCGTGCTTCGGGTGACAGGCTGCCGCCCCAAGCCTCGCGCACCCGGCGGGACCTCCTGCCGGGCGCGCGAGGCTTGCAGACACTCGCCCAAAGATTTTAAAATGCTGGGGGTCGGGAGCGAAGCGTTCGCTCCCGCCCGCCAGCATTTTAATATCGCCCGGGCAGCGGAGAAGTCTCCGCTGTCCCGGGAAGGCAGGCGGGGGGAGCAAAGACTTTTGCCCCCCGCCAGCCTTCAGAAGAGGTCCAGGACCTCTTCTGAAGGCCGGCTGTGGGCGAAAGTCTTTGCTCCCGACCGCCAGCAATTTAAAACAGGTCCCCGGAGATTTCCCTATGGGCTTTCGTCTTGCGAAGCAAGCCCATAGGGAAATTCGTCTTGCGAAGCGCCTCCAAAACAGAAAACCCTTTCGTCTTGCGGGTTTTCCGTCTTGCGAGGCATTCGTCTTGCGGGGTACCACTGTACAGTATTTTTTTCTTTTGCCACAAATGTGGACTTGTGTTACAGGGTGTCTTATAAATAGTAAGAAAGAATAAATGTGTTGCAACAACCCATGCTCAGTTGTAAGGGTGCATATTGTAATTCCACAAGTTCTCTATTATATAATGATATCTTAAGCTGAAATTACAGAAAGGGTCATGACACCCCCATAGCCATCCCTGTTAAGCAGTCTGTACAAGCCATTACTCTACTATAGTAGTCTGCTATAGATTTTTCTCATTCTGATTAGCAGAGGTTTTCTGTAGAGCTGGTGGTTTTATTAGTTAAGCTTTAAACCCTTTTAAATTAGTGTGTGAAACCCCAAACTACACTGAAGTATTGTTGACAAAGGAATCCTTATTGCTTGTATTGAAAGTTCTGTGCAGAAGCTGTGGCTGCCAATTCTCCAGGCTTTCCTGGTTTTTAAAATCTCCAGCTGAATCTCCTTGGAAATGCCTAGTGCTGCTGATTGTTTCCTAGAAAATCAAAACTGATTTGCTAAATGAAACACAGCTCATTCTCCCAAAATTGTGGAACAAGCATGTCAGTGGCATATTCTCTCTCTACTGGTGCCAGCAAGTCTCTAATCAAAATGTTTGACCTAGAGAAGTATTAAATTATTGTGGTTATTGTAATTGGATTCACTTATTTAAAACAGGTTCCATCAACAGATAGAAATGCTTTGAGTTCACTCTGGGGAAAGCTGGCATCTGAAATTCTGATGCAGAACTGGGATGCTGCCATGGAGGACCTTACAAGATTGAAAGAGACAATTGACAATAATGTGAGTTTATTTTTATTTACATATTGACAGATAGCTGGTGTGGGAAGAGGAATTGCAGCTGGTGGATGTTGGCAAATATTTAATATCACTTCACATTTTGCTCAAAATAGTTATGGTTAGCAGTGCTCTTGGAGTCTTTCTTTTTAGGCAACTTTTTCATGATGTGCCTGGGAAGTCAGCTAAATCAACTGATTTGTTGATGATTCCCTATTGCTTAAAAGAAATGGGAATCTGGCTTTCAGAAGGGGAGTAGCAAGTGGCAAGATACAATAAAAGTTTAAAATCTGTGTAGAAAGAGTGTTTTTAGGGCATATTTCTGTTCTCATACAGTGGTACCTTGGATTAAGTACTTAATTCGTTCTGGAGGTCCATTCTTAACCTGAAACTGTTCTTAACCTGAAGCACCACTTTAGCTAATGGGGCCTCCCACTGCCGCTGCGCCACCGCCCCGCGATTTCTGTTCTCATCCTGAAGCAAAGTTCTTAACCCGAGGTACTATTTCTGGGTTAGCGGAGTCTGTAACCTGAAGCATATGTAACCTGAAGCGTATGTAACCCAAGGTACCACTGTATTACCATAGGATACTAGAACTGAAGGTTGCCTACTTGTAAGTGGTAGAGGCTCTGAAGTGTTTAAGACAGGCGCCTTTACCAGCCTGACCTGAAGACGTTAAGGATTGAATCTGGGATCTTTTGCATGCAAAACATGTTGCTCAACTATGCCATACCACTATACATTTCAGAACTCATGCTGCCTCTGACTTTTGTCAACTGTGTAATGTCAGGAAGCTGTTGTGACGGCCGAGGCAATGGGTCCCATCTCTCCTGGGGTGGCATCGTGAGCTGTGCCTCTGCAGTTTTGCAGCAGCGCGTTGCTATTGCTTGCAGGCAGAGGAGGCAGTAGTATGCAGAGTTACGGTACTGGCTGGGCACTATGTTGAATGATTTTTCTTGGTTAGTATGGTGGCTCATGGATAGTCACGCAGGACCTGTACTTGGGACTCTGTTGTCTAGCCTACTAACAATTGGAGGCCAGAATACATAGAATTGGCTTTCTGCATTTCCAAAGCCAGGAAATTGTGGCAGTGGGGAAAATAACTGATGAGTTTTACCACTCAACTATCATCATCATCATCATCAGTTAGTTGCTTTATCTCTCCCAGGGCAGCCCAACACAATTTATAACCAATGTACTGCTCACCAGAGCTAAGTGGCAATTTATATGGCTAGTTTCTTTTGGCACTCCCATTGAATCAAATTCAGATTGTTCAGAAATCTTGGGTTAAAATGGGCTAGAACGGAGAAATTAGAAACCATTATGCCTGGATAACTGGGAAGTTTTTAATGTTTGATGTTTATTGTTTTTTTTAATATTTTGTTGGGAGCCACCCAGAGTGGCCGAGGAAACCCAGCCAGGTGGGCGGGGTACAAATAAATTACTATTAAATAAAATAATGATGGTGATGGTGATGATGATGATGATATTAATAATAATTACACGAGAGTTTTCTGTCCCTTCCACCCCCTCTGAATTCACAGGGGTGGAGACTATCCTGGAAAATGTGGGCATTTTGCTGGGGGTGGGGGGATGTCCTTCCTGTCAACATAAGTTTACTTAGGATCCAAGAACTAAAATACTGTAAATGTAAACTGTTCAGTAAAATACCTTTCTATTTTTTCAGTCCGTCAGCTCTCCTCTCCAATCTCTTCAGCAGAGAACATGGCTCATTCACTGGTCTCTCTTCGTTTTCTTCAACCATCCTAAAGGCAGAGATAACATAATTGATCTTTTTCTCTATCAGCCTCAGTGAGTTGATATATACCTACAAAAATAAAGGGGATGTGTAAGAATGTAGTAATCCAGTTTTCTGCCCTGATGATGTTAAACATTCCTACATACTTTAGAAGGTTGTTCTATGCCTTTGAAGTGAAATGTACTGTTGTATCCTTTCCACGGTTTTGAGGCTACAGTATAGCTCCATATACTATTACACTTTTTAAAATTGGTATGTCTGCATAAACATGCATAGAATCCGGCTAGAACCATGTGAAGCCCAGACATTTAGGAAACAGAAGTAAACTCTTAAATCTAAGGAGTTGAATAGAAATTTGATTACATTTATGAAGTTATAACTCTTGACAAAAATGAAAGGTACTAATAGAAAGTGCTTCATGTTACATTACCGTGGAAACTTAGCTATGTGATTAGCAATTCGATACTTGATGTGCCAAGTTTAAAGGTTTCTGCTGTACTATGATGCATCAAATACTGAAGGGCTGAATATTACAGGTACAATCCTTTTAGTGGCAACTACCATAAACTTGGAAGAGGCATTATTTCATAGGTAACTTCATCTTGGCATGATGTCTCTGATATTGTATTACATTTAAAGTTGCCACAAAGAATTTTAAGAGTATAGTCTATTTCAGTGTAGTTGGGTGGTGATGTCAGTGTTGCATGAGGTAATGCACTGATTCATTGCCATCTTCTAGTGTTTTTCAAGGACATATGATTCATCTGCTGTAGCCATTATATGCATTACAGACAAACAGTATGTGTGAATTAATCTCAAGACTGAACTGTCTCGGACAACCTCAACTCCAAATAATTTTATTGCACTCTTATTATGATGGCACCTATTTCCACTTAAGTTTGCACCCATTTTCCATCTGCAGTCAATCCTGATTTGTTCTGGAATACTGTTTTTGCCTAATGCCATTGAATTCATATTTTGTGCAACACCATATTACAATTTAGGAGGTTAAATTTGTGTGGAATTTAGTGTATATCATTTACCATCTCACAATTTGGTTTGAGATGATGATCTTGATTTACATTCTGCCCTTCCTTCCAGTGCAGCCTAGGGTGGAGGAATGGCAACAGAAACAAAACATGAAAAAACAACAAGTAAAAGTAGCTAAAAACATTCCTATAGCATTTAGCATACAGCACAACCTCTTTGAAATTGATAATGTTTTATGAGAGTAACCAATTTTAAGTAACATAATAACATAGTATTCCCATTAAGGAAATGTCCTGAATTTGCAACAAACTGAAAAGCAGCCAAATATTACCACCAACTCTGCTGTCTAGCTTAAACTTAAAATATTTATGATGTGTGCTTGAAATTGTATACTCCTGCTCAATAGTCTTACTTGTTATAGAGAGTTCAAAAACATTATTTGCTGATGGTTAGATTGGTAAACTTGCCTCAGGGTTCAAATAATTACAACGAGAGCTTGATTTGATCTGTGATCAGTTGATTCTAACTGATGGGAGACAATATTGAACTTAGTTTTACTCAGGGCAGGACCATTGAAATTAATGAACATTACTAAGTTGGTCCATTAATTTTGCTGGGTCTACTGGGAGTAAAACTTAATTAAATGCCACCCTTAATGTAAAAACAGGCCTTTCTCAGTGAGAATAAAAATATAAACAAAAGGATCAGCATTTATGGGCAAATGCCAGAGCACAGGATCATGTAAGAGACACTGGCAACTTCCTACTTTTCCCTGTTTTTTCGTGGGATGAGGAAAACAAAAGCTATTTAGGGAAGTTTTTAATGTTTGTTGTTTTATTGTGTTTTTAATATTCTGTTGGCCCATAAGCTGCCCAGAGTGGCTGGGGAGACCTGGCCAGATAGGTGGGGAATAAGAAATAAATTACTACTGCTGCTGCTGCTGCTACTATAAAAGCTGCTGGAGCTCCTGTAGGCAAGGCTTTTTCCTCTTCTGACTTTCTGGCAGGTGAAGAACCTGAGTTTTCTTATATTCTCGTTTCCTTCAAAATTTCTGCTTCTCACTCTACAAAACATTCTGCTTGTGCAGGTATCTTAATGCAATTCAGACAATGTGCCCACATATTCTTCGATATCTGACTACAGCAGTAATAACAAACAAAGATGTTCGGAAACGTAGGCAAGTGCTGAAAGACTTAGTCAAGGTTATTCAGCAGGTAAGGCATACTTTGCTCATACTGCTAATTATAAAATGCCTACTTCCTAAGTATGACTATATTTGAACAGAGGCTGTGGGCCTTACCAGACTATTGCTATTATGGGGTGGGATCAGTCACATGCCAACAAATTCATGTTGTGCAATTTGCACTCATTAGGAGGTCTGGCACAACAAAACTGCTTCCTCAAAAGATCAGACTTTTTATGATACAAGAAGTAATGGGAAAATCCGCTGGAAAGTATGGGATAGCACTTGATTTGACGCAATAGGATCTAATCTCTCTGCAAACAAATCAGGATGAATGCTCAATTAACAAGCCACCTGGAAGCACCTATACCAAGTTGAAACTTTGTTTTTAGGAGCAACATCAAAAGCTTGTAAAGAGCTTATTATAATTGGGATGAGTTCTGTGGTGCCCATTGCTGCCAAGTTGGGGACTCCAGCAATAAGTGATTTTTGATACAAATGTTTGGGGATAGAATTTGGAGTTCATCACACAACTATTCTTCACTATACAGGAATCCTATACCTATAAGGACCCAATAACAGAGTTTGTAGAGTGTTTGTATGTGAACTTCGACTTCGATGGAGCTCAGAAAAAGCTGAGAGAATGTGAATCGGTAAGAGTTTTGTTAAAGACTACACTTGTTAATAACAAAGGGCCTATATGTTGGCTACAGATTCATTATATTGCCCAAAAACAAAGACCTCCTTGTATTCATAATCTCTTGTTTAAAGTGTCAATTAATGTTTGAGAGAGCTGGGACTATTGGGGAAATGTGCCCCTACCAGTAACACAGTAGCTTGAGATGGCTCAGATCTGGGGCTACATGATTGCATCCTGCTCATCTAATCTTCAACCTCAGCAGCCTAACACTAGATTATCTGGGGCCAGGTGAGCTGGAAACTTCCTCAGTCTCATCAGTACAGTGTTTTGAAGGGTATTGTTACTTCTTTCTCTCAGTGGTCTGTGGGAGAATTCAAGGGGTTAATTGAGATAAGGGTATGTATGTTTCATACTGTGAATCCCCAGTCCTAATTTTACCTTTCCTTTCAGGATATTTTTAAGGGCTTGGCGTTCGTGACTGAGTGATTGTCAGAGCTTTGGCGTTTTTCCTCACCCTTTTAATTCCTGTATGGCTTCTTGCAGGTTCTTGTGAATGATTTCTTCTTGGTGGCATGTCTGGAAGACTTCATTGAGAATGCTCGTCTCTTTATATTTGAGACTTTCTGCCGCATCCATCAGTGCATCAGCATAAAGTAAGAAAACTAGAAGCTCAGTAGGAAAGCACTCTTAGTTTGGTAACACATTGTACTTAACGGATAATGTCGTGGAGTTGCTTCAATAGTGGTTGAATTGTAAGCTAAAAAGAACTAGCAGTATGGCAACATTCAGCCATCGTACTAAACCAGGGGTGATGGCACCCTGTAACTGGCTTTCATCCAGGGGTCTGGGTTCTTCCCTCTAGCCCATAGGGAGCAGCTGAAGGGATAAAGGGCCTTGAAATTGTGCAGTTGCAGGTCCTTGTTTTATTTATTTGAATAATTTGTATACTAGTTCATATTTCAAAGAAATCTCAGTGGTTTGTATCCTGGAAATGCCACAAAGATACAACAATAACATTTTAGATAAGAAGAGTTGCATGACACCTTAAACATTGATGTAATCTGAAACAACATAGGGGAACCATAAGAACTACTGTCAGATCTAAAATTCAGCCAAGAAACCAGCCCACCCATCAAATATACAAGCAGTATATTTCAGAAACAACTGGTTATACCTTTAAAAATAACACAGAAAGTTTGAAATTACCGTGGGCACAGGAGCAGTGAGTTGAAATTATTTTAGATGTTGGAGAATTGTTAAGTGCCTTCAATGTTCTGAAAAATTAATGGAAAGAAAATCTTTTTTTTTATTATAAATTTTTATTGATTTTCCAACACAAATTAAAAACAAAACAATACACAATACTTAAACAAACAAACATATACACATGTATAATTTCAAAACCTCTTTTTCATAAACCTTACTTCCCGGACTTCCCCATGCCTCCCCTTTTCTGCATCTCTATTTTAATGTTTCTTCAGCAACCCCTCAATTAACTAATTACTCATTTTCTTTTTTACCTTCTTCTCTTACTTAGCCGATTACAGCTGTAATTCTATATTTTCCATTCCCTTGACATTTTAGCACTCATTAATTTTACAACAGTTCTTAAGATATATTTTAAATTTCTTCCAATCTTCTTCCACCGTCTCTTTTCCTTGGTCACGGATTCTGCCAGTCATCTCCGCCAGTCCCATATAGTCAATCACCTTCATCTGCCATTCTTCCAGCGTGGGTAGTTCTTGTGTCTTCCAATACTTTGCTAAAAGAATCCTTGCTGCTGTGGTAGCATACATAAAAAACGTCCTATCCTTCCTTGACACCAATTGGCCGACCATGCCCAGGAGAAAAGCCTCTGGTTTCTTATGAAAGGTACATTTAAGGACCTTCTTAATTTCATTATAGATCATTTCCCAAAAGGCCTTAATCCTCGGGCACGTCCACCAAAGGTGATAGAAGGTACCTTCAGTCTCATTACATTTCCAGCATTTGTTATTGGGCAAATGATAAATTTTTGCAAGCTTGGCTGGGGTCATGTACCACCTATAAATCTAATGGAAAGAAAATCTTGTTCCATGCCATTATGATCCCAAAGGGTATCATTCCGACAAAACTTTTGAAAGTACTATCTGCTCATCTTAACTTGCTTGTGTGTACTTGTTTGTGTCAGTAGGCACATATAAGTAGCCCTGACTAGGAAGGGAGAGAAGAGATTCCCATGTTTCGTCAAGTGTTGTGCCTTCTACTAAATATTTCAGAGCTTTATTGCAGAAGTCATAAACCACACATCCTGAAAGTTTTCTCTTTTATCTTCACCCTTATAGTCAGCCAGTGTGTGAGAGGCTGGGCATGTGAATTTCAGATCTTCTCTCAAGATTGCCACACCATGCTGACCTGTTAGCATCAAACTTAAAAGTGCAGTTCCTCTGCACTAAGTTCCTGGCTTCAGACAAGAGCAGTGATTTAAGCTATTAAGTGTATATAGACATGACTGTTGGGGAAGAAATATGAATGAATCAATGCAGTTCTGGGAGCAAGTGTGTTTGACTGAGTCTTCTTGCTTGATTAGTCATTGTAACCCAATGGATGGTACACTTTGTTTTCAACAACAGCACAGCACCTCAAACCAAAGGGACACAGATCAATTTTCATGCAACCCCACACCTAAAAATAAATAGCTCGGTCAATATATTTAAAACTGTTTTCTGAATAACTATTGAGGGATTATGAGATATTTTTCTAAAATGAGATAAAATAATTAAAACTGATTAGCAGTTCAGTTTGGAACCTCAATATTAGGGACCAGGATAAAAATTCGTAAATAAATATGCCTAATCTGGTTTCAGAGTTACTGTTTCCGTATGGTCTTTCATATTATTCTTCAGACAACAAATTTGAACATCTGAAGGGGCAAGTAGAAAGATGTGAGGGCAGTCCTGCCCTTTCAGTGATACTGTGTGAGCTCACTGGCCAATGCACAACCACCATTAGTTTGAAGCAAGATGTCTCATGTGTAGGATTTTAACCTGAGGAGGGGGAAACACTTTTAACAAATTACTGGGTAGTTGAAGTTCCACGGCTGAGAGAATAATCCTGCAAATTTAATAACTTAAAAGTATGTTGTCTTAACACAGGCAGCCAGAAGGCAAAGTAACTAAACTTCAGTAGAATGTAGACAGAGATTGCATTAGGGAATGATTAAAACAGAGGTTCCAGTGTAGCATGTTGGCCAGGTTTCAGGTTAAAAACAGTGAGCATTTCTGAAGTCCAGCAGCTAGGGGAATTTTCAAGTTTATAATTCTCAAGGAAATGAAGCACCAAAAAGGAGAGAGCCCAAAACTTATTAGAAAGCCACAGGAAATGCCATCTGCAGAGTGTCTGTTGACAAAGCAGCAGATCTGGGCTGGCTCTTCTAAAGAATAAGAAACTGAGAAAACATTGGACATAAAGTGACCTCCTTGAAAGAGTGATCATATTGTTACAAACCTATGTCTAACTCTCAGATATTGGGAACAAGTGTTCTGATGCAACACATAGAAATGCCATCTGCCCAGTGCTTTATTACTAATTGAATTAACATGAAACCCATCCCTGCAATGGTTTACTTTGTCAAAAAGCAGGCAGACATTTAGCAAATGAAAAGTAGTGTAGAGAGTCCTTTTATAGTGTGTGTTGCTGTCCTAATGATTAGCTACTTACCTAACCAAATCTAATTCCTTCTAATTTCTGGCCCATTATAATTGGCCTTCTCCTTCATAAATTTAAACTATTGTGACTAGTGTAACATGGTTTTTTAACAGTGTACATGAAATGATCTATGAATCTCACTCATTTCTAAAGGGTCGTGTTATTAGCTGCTCTCAACATGAATCAGGCAGACAATGAAGTGTTTCACACAATAACATCAGCTTATTTCTATGAATACCTCTCGGTTGTTTTGTTTTTCTTTTGTAGTGTAAATGGGCAGACGAGTCCACAGTGGATCAAACTTTATGAATTGTAAACAGTTGGCCAGTTGTCTCCCTGATGCTGAATTTAAAGGGCCTTTATATGTGTTAGGATGAATTTTAACCAAGAATATTCTGTGGTGCAAAAAGGTGTTTTCCCTTTTCTATGTATCCCTCTCTTGTTGCTGTCAGCTGTTAGAATGCCAGTGTTTAAAACAGACTAAAACACTGCAAAATTTGTAAAGATGCTGGAATTATCAGGCATATTATTTACAGTTATTTAACATGTTCTCTAATGTTTCAAACTTTATTAAGTGTATTTTTTTTCTTCTTCTTCAGTATGTTGGCAGATAAGTTAAATATGACCCCTGAAGAAGCTGAGCGATGGATTGTGAATTTAATTCGGAACGCAAGGCTTGATGCCAAGATAGATTCAAAATTGGTAGGTTTCCCATTGCATTGCACGGCATAATCTGATTTATTAAGGGGAACTCTTAAAACTCATTACTAGCTGCAAGATCTCATGGCTACAGTATCCTGCCTAATTCTGTATTTTTGTTGGCTTTCCCCCCCTCTGCTGCTGCTGCATTGAGTAACATTTAGCCCAGGGATGGGGAACCTGTTGCAACTCCCTTCAGTACTTGCCAGCATGGCAAATGGTCAAGTATGATGGCAGTGGTAGTCCCATTATTTGGAAGGCCACGGGTTCCATGTTTTTGAAAATGTGGTCACTTATTTTGTGACATTTTGGTTGTTCTTAATACAGTTGTCACCCAACTGGATTTTACTGAAGGGCTTCTTGCTGACTCCTGCTATCTTCCCCCCTCCCCCATGGCCCTGCAGCTCAGTATTTTATACTAAAATGACCTTTAGCACTTTTTAAATGAGGAACAAGAGTACACCACTCCAAGATGCATGGAGTGGGTGGCTTTAGATGAATATTTTAGATGTATACCTGGGGCATGCAACAAAATGCTGCTCAGGGTGCCAGGCTCTGCATTTCATGAGCTCTTGACCATGCTCAGTTCTTATTGGGCTGCTTTGTGTTCTCTCCCGCTGTGCCCCACCCACCACCTTTGCAGGGCTTTTCCTGAAGTTTTTGGACTTATGCCAACCTATGAGTTTCCCCCAAGCCTGCTGCTACTTCTGCCTTATGCATGGATGTTGTCATTTTAGATACAATCTCAGATTAATGGATTTGATTATTTTGGCCATATTTGATTTGCCTCTATTATTATTTTGTTTTGTGTCGATGCATTATGTTTCAGCTTGTTAACCTGCTCTGAATTTGCTTATAATGTAGTGGGGCAAGGATTTGAAGCTGGGGGAGGGCATAGAAGATCAAGGATGTGATAAGCACTTTATAATTACTTTCAGCATCTTCCTAGTCTCACTCTCCCCCCCCCCCAACATTCTCATATGTTAGGACTCCCTGCATTTAAGCAGAGATTTGGTACTAGACCAAATCTCCAGGGGGAGGTGCTTTTTCCCCCAGTGTTCACCTGTTTTCAGCTCTTGTCCCAAATTAATTGGTACATTTAGAGATGGGTTGAGATGCAGATCAGAAATTTGTTGAAGGATAAATACAGTACTAGAAAACTTACATATGCCCTATGCATACTTACCAAGTATAGAATGGGGTGAGATGGATTTTGTAACATTTGCTAAACATCAAGAGTATTAGAAAGTTAGTGGCAACCCTGTTCATCTATGACATAAATATGAAGGGAATAAAATCTCCATCAATGTGTATGCCCATAAGTTTCCTTCCATAAGAAAGGCAAATAATACCCTGTACATTTTGTATCCCGTACAAAACCTGTTTTCAGCATTTGAGGCAATATTTGTATATATTTTTTGTAGGGTCATGTCGTTATGGGAAACAATGCAGTATCACCTTACCAACAAGTGATTGAAAAGACCAAAAGCTTGTCTTTCCGGAGTCAGATGTTAGCTATGAACATTGAGAAAAAACTGAACCTAGGCGGTAGGGCTGAGGTAAGTCCATGTTGTCATGCCAGTATATTATTAATTTAAGTAGAAATCTCCAAAATGGAAATTCATAAAGGATTACAGTGAGATGGTTAAATATAACTTGCTTGTCTCTAGGGTTGGAATATGGAATAGATTTATTTTATTTATTTATTAAAAGATTACTATACCACTTTTCATTTATGGAAAGAAATACCAAAATGATTCAGAGGGGGGAAAAAGTGAGAGAGAGAGTAACAAATCCAGTAGAAGCAATAATCAGTACAAATCACAGAAAGCAGCATTAATAATATTAAGGGTCATGGAAAGCCTGCATGAAGAGGGGTGTTTTCAATTGGCAACAAACACCCCCTGCAGCCGTTGCTTCCTTGGTCTCTGGGAAAGCATTCAACATGGTGGACACCACCACAAAGAAGAAAGTCTAGTGCCCTAAAGTTCTTGAAAGTAGATTCATGTATACACTGCTAAAGTTATCCACAGCAATGTGTGTTACTCTGACTAAAGCAGATTTAGAAATATTTTCCAAATAATTAGTTTTTATTAGCTTTGTATGCCAAACACTTTGTGTCCTGACTTTCAAATTTGCTTCTTCTTTTTAAAGGCACCTAATTGGGCTACTCAAGACTCTGGCTTCTACTGAAACACTTCTCGGGAAGAAAGACAACTTGATAAGAACTTTAATTATGTACTGTTTTGAAGAGGTGGCAATTATGCGGACTTTGCAGCACATGTTGATTTGAATAAAATTGGCTACTTTTAATTGACTGGTTGTCTATCTT